>NC_041388.1:559602594-559648642 GCF_002162155.2 Triticum dicoccoides | reverse complement strand
TCGCCTCCAATGGCTCGCGCGTTTCAAAACCCATTTTTCCTCCACGCAAGATCTATCTAGGAGATGCATAGCAACGGGAGGGGAGAGTGTGTCCACGTACCCTCGTAGACCGAAAGCAGAAGCGTTAGCTTAACGCGGTTGATGTAGTCGAATGTCTTCGTGATCCAACCGATCAAGTTCCGAACGTACGACACCTCCGAGTTCAGCACACGTTCAGCTTGATGACGTCCCTCCAACTCTTTATCCAGCAAAGTGTCGAGGGAGAGTTTCTTCGGCACGACGGCGTGGTGACGGTGATAGTGATGTGATCTGCGTAGGGCTTCGCCTAAGCACTACGACGCTATGACCGGAGGAGTAAACTATGAAGGGGGGCGCCGCACACGGCTAAGAACAATTGATGTGCTATGGGGTGTCCCCTGCCCCGTATATTTAGGAGGAGGGAGAAGGCCGCCGGCAAAGAGGGGGCGCGCCATGGGGGGAAACCGAATAGGACTCCAAGTCCTATTCGTCCCCCTTCCTTTCTTACGGAGGGGGAAAGGGGAAGGGAGAGGGAAGAGGAGAAGGAAAGGGGGGCACGCCCCCTCCCCTATTCCAATTCAGACTCCCCATGGGAGGGGGCGCGACCACCCCTTGTGGGCTGCCTCCCCTCTCCCCTATTGCCCATATAGGCCGGGGGGTTCCGGTAACCTCTCGGTACTCCGAAAACTACCCATACCACTTCGAAACCATTCTGGTGTCCGAATACCATATTTCAATATATCAATCTTTACCTCTCGACCATTTCGAGACTCCTTGTCATGTCTGTGATCTCATCCGAGACTCCGAACAATCTTCGGTCACTAAAACACATAACTCATAATACAAATCGTCATTGAACGTTAAGCATGCGGACCCTACGGGTTTGAGAACTATGTAGACATGACCAAGACATATCTCCGATCAATAACCAACAGCGGAACCTGGATGCTCATATTGGTTCCTACATATTCTACGAAGATCTTTATCGGTCAAACCGCAATGACAACATACATCATTCCCTTTGTCATCGGTATGTTACTTGCCCGAGATTCGATCGTCTGTACCCTCATACCTAGTTCAATCTCATTACCGGCAAGTCTCTTTACTCGTTCCGTAATGCATTATCCCGCAACTAACTCATTAGTCACATTGCTTGCAAGGCTTATCGTGATGTGCACTATCGAGAGGGCCCAGAGATACCTCCCCGATACTCGGAGTGACAAATCCTAATCTCGATCTATGACAACCCAACAAACACCTTCGGAGACACCTATAGAGCATCTTTATAATCACCCAGTTACGTTGTGACGTTTAATAGCACACAAGGTGTTCCTTCGGTATTCGGGAGTTGCATAATCTCATAGTCAAAGGAATATGTATAAGTCTGCTACCTCTTGAGCACTGCGTTGGTTTTCCCTTGAAGAGGAAAGGGTGATGCAGTAAAGTAGCACAAGTATTTCCCTCAGTTTTTGAGAACCAAGGTATCAATCCAGTAGGAGATCATGCTCAAGTCCCACTCACCTACGCAAACAAATAAGAACCTCGCAACCAACACGATAAAGGGGTTGTCAATCCCTTCACGGTCAATTACGAGAGTGAGATCTGATAGATATGATAAGATAATATTTTTTGGTATTTTTATGATAAAGAGGAACAAAGATACAAAGTAAAATAAATGGCAAAGGAAATAACTAAGTATTGGAAAATTAATATGATGGAAGATAGACCAGGGGGCCATAGGTTTCACTAGTGGCTTCTCTCAAAAGCATAAATATTACGGTGGGTAAACGAATTACTGTCGAGCAATTGATAGAATTGAGCATAGTTATGAGAATATCTAGGTATGATCATGTATATATGCATCAAGTCCGAGACAAGTAGACCGAAACGATTCTGCATCTACTACTATTACTCCACACATCGACCGCTATCCAACATGCATCTAGAGTATTAAGTTCATAAGAACAGAGTAATGCTTTAAAGAAGATGACATGATGTAGAGGGATAAACTCATGCAGTATGATATAAACCCCATCTTTTTATCCTTGATGGCAACAATACAATACGTTTCAGTTCCCTTTCTGTCACTGGGATCGAACACCGCAAGATTCAACCCAAAGCTAAGCACTTCTCCCATTGCAAGAAAGATCAATCTAGTAGGCCAAACCAAACTGATAGTTCGAAGAGACTTGCAAAGATAAACCAATCATACATAAAAGAATTCATAGGAGAATCAAATACTGTTCATAGATAATCTGGATCATAAACCCACAATTCATCGGATCTCGACAAACACACTGCAAAATAAGATTACATCAAATAGATCTCCAAGAAGATCGAGGAGAACTTTGTATTGAGATCCAAAGAGAGAGAAGAAGCCATCTAGCTACTAGCTATGGACCCGAAGGTCTGAAGTGAACTACTCACACATCACTGGAGAGGCCATAGAGTTGATGTAGAGGCCCTCCGTGATCAATGCCTGATACTTCTCCAACGTATCTACTTTTCCAAACACTTTTGCCCTTGTTTTGGACTCCAACTTGCATGATTTGAATGGAACTAACCCGGACTGACACTGTTTTCAGCAGAATTACCATGGTGTTATTTATGTGCAGGAGCAAACGTTCTCCGAATGACCTGAAACTTCACGGAGACACTTTTCAGAAAATAAGAAAAATACCTACCAAGATGAAGGCCAGGGGGGCCACCACCTTGCCACAAGGGTGGGGCGCGCGCCCCCCTACCTCGTGGGCCCCCTGCTGCCTCTTTGACTCCAACTCCACCTCCATATATTGAGTTTCGATGAGAAAAAATAGGAGAGAAGAAATCATCACGTTTTACGATACGGAGCCGCCGCCAAGCCCTAAAACCTCTCGGGAGGGCTGATCTGGAGTCCGTTCGGGGCTCCAGAGAGGGGAATCCGTCGCCATCGTCATCATCAACCATCCTCCATCACCAATTTCATGATGCTCACCGCCGTGCATGAGTAATTCCATCGTAGGCTTGCTGGACGGTGATGGGTTGGATGGGATCTATCATGTAATCGAGTTAGTTTTGTTAGGGTTTGATCCCTAGTGTCCACTATGTTTTGAGATTGATGTTGCTATGACTTTGCTATGCTTAATGCTTGTCACTAGGGCCCGAGTGCCATGATTTCAGATCTGAACCTATTATGTTTTCATCAATATATGAGTGTTCTTTATCCTATCTTGCAAGTCTATAGTCACCTATTATGTGTTATGATCCGTTAACCCCGAAGTGACAATAATCGGGATACTTACCGGTGATGACCGCAGTTTGAGGAGTTCATGTATTCACTATGTGTTAATGCTTTGTTCCGGTTCTCTATTAAAAGGAGGCCTTCATATCCCTTAGTTTCCGTAAGGACTCCGCTGCCACGGGAGGGTAGGACAAAAGATGTCATGCAAGTTCTTTTCCATAAGCATGTATGGCTATATTCGGAATACATGCCTACATTATATCAACGAACGGGAGCTAGCTCTATGTCACCCTAGGTTATAACTGTTACATGATGAACCGCATCCGGCATAATTCTCCATCACCGATCCATTGCCTACGAGCTTTCCATATATTGTTCTTCGTTTATTTACTTTTCCGTTGCTATTGCTATCATCACTACAAAATACCAAAAACATTACTTTTACTGATGTTACCTTTTGCTACCGTTATCACTACTATCATATTACTTTGCTACTAAACACTTTGCTGCAGATATTAAGTATCCAGGTGTGGTTGAATTGACAACTCAGCTTCTAATACTTGAGAATATTCTTTGGCTCCCCTTGTGTTGAATCAATAAATTTGGGTTGAATACTCTACCCTCGAAAACTATTGCGATCCCCTATACTTGTGGGTTATCAAGACTATTTTCTGGCGCCGTTGCCGGGGAACATAACTCTATTCTTTGAGTCACTTGGGATATATATCTGCTTATCATTATGAAGAACATGAGAGATCCAAAAACAAAGATCTATCCCTCAACTACGAGGGGAGGTAAGGAACTGCCATCTAGCTCTGCACTTGATTCACCTTCTATTTTGAGTAAGGTTGCAACACCTACACCTGATTATGCTATTCGTTCTGATATGTCGCATGTTATTGATGATGCCACTTCTGCTATGCATGATACTTATGATGAAACTACCTCTATGCCTGATACTACTATGCCACTTAGTACTTTTCTTGATGAACAACTTGCTAGGGCTAGAGAAATTGAAAATATTGAATCTGATGATACTGATGAAAGTGATGATGAAGAACCACTTGCCATTCCTAAGGGTTATGTTTTTGATCAAGATGCTTCTTTAGCTATTTTAGCTTGCAGGAATAGAACTGAACTTAAACAATTATTAGCTAAATGGAGTAAGCAATCCCTAAATGATAGAATGAAACCTGACCATGCTTTTGCTACTTCACCTATCTTTGTTACTGATAAGGATTATGAATTCTCTGTTGATCCTGATATAATTACTTTGGTTGAATCTGATCCTTTTCATGGTTATGAATCTGAACTGTTGTGGCACATCTTATTAAACTGAATGATATAGCCACCCTTGTCGGTGTCAAAACCGTCGGATCTCGGGTAGGGGGTCCCAAACTATGCGTCTAGGACGGATGGTAACAGGAGGCAGGGGACATGATGTTTTACCCAGGTTCGGGCCCTCTTGATGGAGGTAAAACCCTACGTCCTGCTTGATTAATATTGATGATATGGGTAGTACAAGAGTAGATCTACCACGATATTAGAGAGGCTAAACCCTAGAAGCTAGCCTATGGTATGATTGTTGTTCGTCCTATGGACTAAAACCCTCCGGTTTATATAGACAATGGAGAGGGCTAGGGTTACACAGAGTCGGTTACAATGGTAGGAGATCTACATATCGTATCACCAAGCTTGCCTTCCATGCCAAGGAAAGTCCCTTCCGGACACGGGACGAAGTCTTCAATCTTGTATCTTCATAGTCCAGGAGTCCGGCCGAAGGTATAGTCCGGCTATCCAGACACCCCCTAATCCAGGACTCCATCAGTAGCCCCTGAACCAGGCTTCAATGACGACGAGTCCGTCCCGCATATTGTCTTCGGCATTGCAAGGCGGGTTCCTCCTCCAAGTACTTCATAGAAGATTTTGAACACAAAGGTAGTGTCCGGCTCTACAAAATAAGTTTCCACATATTGCCATAGAGAGAATAATATTTACACAAATCTAATATGCTGACGTATTCCGTAGTGTGACATCACACCATGGCCAAGTGTTTATTCGAATCATTTTACTGTCCCACCTCAGCGCGTTTAGCGAGGCGGTTTCCTTGGCACGTCTTGTTAAAGCAGAGATCGTGTCCCCTTATTCTGGGATTCTCATCAATACGGGCGTGGGTAACCCAACCGCGCCATTGACTACGGCGCTTGGGAGATAAGCAAGTTTTACCAGGCTGGTGGGGGCGCATAGTCGCGTCCGCCCATATAAGGGGATAAGGATCCACCTTTTCATCCACGCCTTCTTCCTCCTTTGCCTATCCATTTCCGCGCACTCGAGCTCCAATGCCCAAGTCCGCACACCCCACCTCCACCTTCTCTAGCCATGTCCGAAGCGGGAGGCAAGTGGATGGTCTCCTCCATCACGGAGGGACACATCAAAAAACTGAGGAAGGCCGGATACTTGTCTAACGACATTGCGCACCAGCTTCCCGAAGAGGGGCAGCTCATCCCCACCGCTAGGCCCCATGAGAGGGTGGTGTTCCTCCCCCATTTCCTCCACGGACTAGGCTTCCCTCTCCACCCATTTGTCCAGGGGCTCATGTTCTACTATGGCCTGGATTTCCACGATCTGGCCCCGAACTTTGTCCTCAATATCTCGGCGTTTATCGTCGTGTGTGAGGCTTTCTTTTGCATCTGCCCCCATTTCGGCCTATGGCTCAAGACTTTCAACGTCAAGCCGAAGGTGGTGCGCGGCACCCAGGCGGAGTGCGGAGGCGCCATGGTGGGAAAGATGCCCAACGTCTTATGGCCCGAGGGCTCCTTCGTGGAGTCCCTAAAGGGGTGGCAATCGGGATGGTTTTACATCACCGAGCCGCGCGACCCTGAATGGGTCACAGCCCCCGAGTTCCGATCCGGACCCCCTACGCGGCTTACCTCCTGGAAAGAGACGGGCCTGTCGTGGGGTAGAGAAGGAGAGCTGACCGGACTCCAAACATGCATCCAAACCCTGGTGGACAAGAAGCTCAAACTTGTCAACGTAGTCCAGGTTATGCTCATCCTCCGGATCCTCCCGTGTCAACAACAGGCTTTCAACCTGTGGGAATTCGACCCGGCGCGGCACCGAACTCTGAGCAGGCTCTTTGACATGACGTACGAAGATGCCTGGAAGGTGCTTTTCAAGGGCGTTGAGGCCCCCACATCCGCTACCAAGGATCGCGGATTCAGCACGCAGCATCGCGCTCGTGCGGTAAGCTGTTTTTACCTTTTACAGGGTATTAGTTTTTCATAGTTTGACTCCATGTGGGATCTTAAGCTCCCTTACCTTTGACAGGATTGGCAGGAGACGTCTGGACAGATCAATTGTCCGGCTCCTTTGCCTGAAGGCCCAACGGACGCTCGCTTGACGAAGCTGCTGGTTCCGGCACCCTACATGGTGCCGGAGAAGAAGGCCAAGAAGAAGGCCACGGGGACTCGGAAGAGTGCCCGACGCCTGGGGGTGTCGGATTCATCATCCGACGACTCCAAGACGCACTCCTCCCATGAAGACGAGGAGGAGGAAGAAGAGATCTCTCCCCCTCCAGCGGGGGGTGAGAAGAAAAGGAAGGCCGCCCCAACTGGGGAGGCCGAAGGGTCCAAGAAGGGGAAAACCCTTCCTCTGGACGACTCCACCAACGCCGACGATGGCGAAGAGGAGTGGCTGCACAGGGCCAAGCCCCTCGCGAGATCGTAAGTGTCCGGATACCAGAGTGATTCATAGTATTCCTCCATTGCACAACTTTTCCTTATGTCGAACATGTTTATGCAGTCCACCCAAAGACCGGCTTGACGTGTCGTCGAGCGGTTCCCTGGATTCGTCGGATGTGAATTCGCTTCCAACAGCTACCTCCCCCCACCCTACGGACGACGCCGAGGTCCTGTCCCAACAGGTTCCAAGCCAGGAGGAGGTGGTCCTGAAGGCGACCTCCCGAACTCCAGGCGCAAAGGGGATAAAACCCCCAAGGGCTCCGAGTCCGGCCTTGAGCCGGACACCGCGCCGGAACCTTCAATGGTTCCGGACTCCAATAGGCAGCCTACTTCCAAGAGGAGCGAGCCTACCGCACCTCCATCGACGAGGAGCACTGCACTATTATGAGTGCGGTGATCCAGAAGGTTCAGTCCGCCAAGAGCGGACTGGCTGAAGCCTGTGCCATCCTTCTAACAGGCTTTGAGGTAAGTAAAGAATATGTAAAAATATTACCGCATAGACAGTAGCCCCTAATGCTCTGTTCGGCGTTCAGAAAGAAAAGCCGAATAGAGGATCTAATAACATTCGCAGGAGTCTAACATAATCAAGTCAATATGCGTATGCAGGCTTCGCTGCTGGCCTCTGCCGCACTGACTGCGGAGGTGGATAAGCTGAAGCAAAACCTTGCACGGTCCGAGAATGAGCTCGGCCATGCCAAGAGGCAACTCGAGGAGAAGGAAGGTAAGTAATACCTTGCGCAAGTATATAGAGAGGATGTGGTTGCAAAAAATGACAGGATCAACATGCTATTATAGCGGCCACGACCGAGGTGGCAACCCTTAAGCAAGCATTGTCCGAGGCTGAAAACCGAGCGGCCACGGAGCGCACAGAGAGAGGGAAGCAGGAGGCGCGGGTGGAGGAGGTGCAGAAAGAGCTCTGGGCTCTCGTGAAAAAACACGAGAGTTTGGAGCTTAACTCAAAGACGCAAGCGTCCGAGCTTGCGGCAGCCCTTAAAAGCGCGAAGTCTGCCAAGGCCTAAGCCCAGAAATCCCGCAAAGAAATTGAAGCGATGAAGAAGATAGCGGCGGGTAAGGCATTCATTATGCAAAGCAAGCACGTGAAAGTGAATTACTTGTTACTTACCCGAGTCCGGAGCTCTCCAGGAGCATTCGCAGATTTACCGCAATGCGTCGGATGCCGCCGCCTACTACCGAGCCAAAGAGGGGAGCTCGACGAAGAAGGTGTTCTGGTCTCATTATGCTGAGGCCGGACACCTGGTGCCTTTGAGCGACCAGCTGAAGCAAATGGTCGAGCTCCACAAGGTTGCCGAACAAGCCATAAAGGGCCTCATAGTTCGGCTGTGGCCTCGAGAGGCTCTGCCTGGGAGCTACTTCGGGTTGGTGAGGCGGCTGGTGGATGCCTGTCCACGGCTTGAAGTAATCAAGCGCTCCGTCTGCATCAAAGGTGCCCGTAGGGCGCTTGCCCGTGCTAAAGTGCACTGGGGCAAGATGGATGCGGAGAAGCTGGTGAAGGACGGGCCGCCGCCGGGCAAGGAGCATCGCGTCCCGGAAGCGTATTATGAGGGCATCCTGAAGGGTGCCCGCCTTATAGCGGATGAATGCTCCAAAGATGTAATTTTTGAGTAAACTCGCATTTGTGATCCTGTACGCTGAAAACTTGTTCATATGCGCTAAGAAACGCTTTTGAATTTAAAATATTACCTTTTGTGCAGCCGTTTATCAAATTTGAGAGATGGAGAGTCGTCGGCTTCTGCCCCCATGCCACGAGTGCTGGGGTGTTCGGGATAAACATGAGCGCTCTTTTTCCCATTCTTGGGTCCTTTGAGGGAGGCACTCAGCACAACGAACAAGGCAATTGGACTATAATGCTTGAACACTCTCACTTAGCCATAGAATTCTATAACTTTAAATTTCGGCGAAGCCCCTAGTGTTCGGAAGACCGAGTTTGGGGCGCTATCCATGCCTAGGCCGGACAAAGCTGACTCCTCGCTCTAAGCGGCATAAGTCTTTATGGACTCAAACCTCTCGAAGAGCGACCAGCTCTCGCCTTATCATGACGGTCAGTTTTAGCTTTCTCTATTGAGGTGCTTAGCCCAGCTCAACTGGGGCACACTCGCAGTAGTTCTCCTAGTGCTACCTTAGCCGATATAATGGAACATAAGGTACCAAAACGTAGGAGCCAGGCAAACCCAACATTTGACCCAAGACATGATTCAGAGCCGATGCATATAATGTTATAAGTTCGGGGTGCCGCACTTGTGAAAGTGTTCAGACTTCTCATGCCGTATTGTGGGGTACTTGAGCCCCTGGTGTATTGGCCGTACCAAAGTGTACGGGTGCAACATGTCATTAATGAACATATATTCGTAAAAAAGGTAATGCAATAATAGACGGAAGCTAAGCTGCGATCAAAGCAGAACGATAGAAATAGTGCGATAAGCAAAAGATGGGACTATCAGATATGTCCTTTCCAGGGGCGAGCTGCGGAATGTTATGTGAAACAGGTATACTGCTCGTTATAGAGACCACCTTAGAGTTCCATAGTGCGGCGTAGCTTTCTGCTTCCCTGGTTGTATCGTTTGTACGGCAATTGTACTGCCGGACAAGCCTTCCGAAGAATGGAGTCCTGAAAATAAGAGAAAATTAAGAAATCGGCAACCCCTAGTGCGGTTTAAGCCGTGTTTCGGGCGTGCCATGATGGTGCCCCTACCCCTGTGCCCATGGTATTTCCAGAGCGTAGTTATGTACGCGCAGCACTGGTTTCACAAGTTCGCGAGGGTTGGGGTTGGGGCCGCATAGTTACGCTTTCTCTGGACGTGCCGGGCGGTCTTGGTGTAGGTTACTCCGGGCGCGCTTGACGGTGTCCAGACGTTTAATGGTCGGACTAGAGAATTGCCTTGAGAGGCTGCTTTGTACTTCCGCTGCGATAGCCGCTGTATGCTCCTCCGTTCGGAGAGAGTGTTCGGTGTTTCCATTGACCGTGATGACGCCTCGAGGACCTGGCATCTTGAGCTTGAGGTAGGCGTAGTGCGGCACCGCATTGAACTTGGAAAATGCGGTTCACCCGAGCAGTGCATGATAGCCACTGCGGAACGGGACTGTGTCGAAGATTAACTCCTCGCTTCGGAAATTATCCGGAGATCCGGAGACCACTTCAAGTGTAACTGAGCCTGTACAGTTGGCTTCTACACCTGGTATGACACCTTTAAAGGTCGTTCTGGTGGGTTTAATCCTTGAGGGATCGATGCCCAGTTTCTGCACTGTATCCTGATAAAGCAGGTTCAGGCTGCTGCCGCCGTCCATAAGGACTCTAGTGAGGTGAAATCCGTCAATAATTGGGTCTAGAACCAATGTGGCGAATCCGCCATGACGGATGCTAGTGGGGTGGTCCCTTCGATCAAAAGTGATCGGGCAGGAAGACAATGGGTTGAACTTTGGGGCGACTGGCTCCATCGCGTATACGTCCCTTAGCACACGCTTCCGCTCCCTCTTGGGGACGTAGGTTGCGTATATCATGTTCACCGTCCGCACTTGTGGGGGAAAACCTTTCTGTCCACTGCTGTTCGGCGGCCGGGGCTCCTCCTCGTCATTGCTATGCAGCCCCTTGTCTCTGCTTTCGGCATTTAACTTGCCTGCCTGCTTGAACACCCAACAATCCCTGTTGGTGTGATTGGCTGGTTTTTCTGGGGTGCCATGTATCTGGCATGCGCGGTCGAGTATTCGGTCCAAACTGGACGGGCCCGGAGTATTTCTTTTGAATGGCTTTTTTCGCTGACCGGGTTTAGAGCCTTTGAATCCGGCATTAACTGCCGTATCCTCAGCATTGTCGCCGTTAATGCGGCGCTTTTGCTTGTTGCGACATGACCTGCCACTGCTATCCTTGGTATCCGAATTACCAGGGCTCTTGGTCATGTTATTGCTGCGAGCTAGCCAGCTGTCTTCTCCCGCGCAAAAGCGGGTCATAAGTGTCGTGAGGGCTGCCATAGATTTCGGCTTTTCCTGTCCTAGGTGCCATGCAAGCCACTCGTCGCGGATGTTATGCTTGAAGGCTGCTAGGGCCTCTGCGTCCGGATAGTCGGCGATTTGATTTTTCTTGGTTAGGAACCGTGTCCAGAATTGTCTGGCCAATTCCTCTGGCTGCTGAATTATGTGGCTTAGGTCATCGGCGTCTGGTGGTCGCACATAAGTGCCCTGGAAATTGTCGAGGAATGCGGCTTCCAGGTCCTCCCAACAACCAATTGATTCTGCTGGCAAGCTGTTAAGCCAATGCCGGGCTGGTCCTTTAAGCTTGAGTGTGAGGTATTTGATGGCGTGTAGGTCATCACCGCGGGCCATGTGGATATGAAGGAGATAGTCCTCGATCCATACCACAGGATCTGTTGTGCCACCGTATGATTCGATGTTCACGGGTTTGAAACCCTCGGGGATTTGATGATCCATTACTTCATCTATGAAGCATAATGGGTGTGTGGCGCCTCTGTATTGGGCTACATCACGATGTAGCTCAAGCGAGCTTTGTCTACTGTGTTCGGCCCAGCCGGATTTACTGTATCCGGCGTGACGAGTACAGTCTCGTGTCGTGGGGCGCCCACGTGATCCGTAGATCAATCTTGTTTGCCTTGCCTTGTCCTCCAATATATCTCGCAGGTCTGGCGCATTTTCCCATGCCTTGGTAGTTTTTGAGCGGCGCCGGGGTGCGGCTTGAGTGGAGGGCCGAGAGGCCTCTCTATCGCGGCCACGGGGTGGCCGGTCGGCCGCATCATGCGTTGGTGATGTAGGTTTAGGTGCTTCCTCCTCTAATTGGGGTAGCAACCTGCGCTTTGGGTAGCTCTTGGAGGGGCGTTCGAGTTCATACTCTTCGGCCGCAAGGACTTCAGTCCATCTGTCGGCTAGCAAATCTTGATCAGCTCTAAGCTGTTGCTGTTTTTTCTTGAGGCTGCTCGCCGTGGCCATGAGCCTGCGTTTGAAATGCTCTTGTTCGACGGGATCCTCCGGCATGACAAATTCGTCATCGTCGAGGCTTGCCTCGTCTTCGGAGGGAGGCATATAATTATCGTCCTTGACCTCTCTGTCTGCCGCTCACTCCTGAGGGCTGACTTCTCTATCCTCCTGTGCTGAATCTTGCTGGAGGTGGTTGTCTTCGACACTGTCCGGGGTGTTATTATCCCCCGTGCCGGAATCACCATTTTTGTTTTGGCGGGATTTAGAGCGGCGCCGCTGACGCCAGCGCTTAGGCTGCTTCTTGGAGGGGTCATCCTCCGCTGTTCCATCGCCATTGCCTTATTTTGGGGTGTCCATCATGTATATGTCATACGAAGAGGTGGCTTTCCAGTTCCCTATAGCCGCTGGTTCTTGATCGTCTCCTGCATCGGCGTTCATACCGTCGATGTCTTCGGAGTCGAAGTCGAGCATGTCGGTTAAATCATCGACAGTGGCTACGAAGTGGGTGGTGGGTGGGCTTTGAATTTCTTCATCATCCGCATCCCAACCTTGCCGACCATAGTCCGGCCAGGGCTCTCCTGACAAAGAGAGATACTTTAGTGAATTCAGAATATCGCCGAAGGGCGAGTGCTGAAAGATGTCTGCGGCGGTGAACTGCATGATCGGCGCCCAATCGGGTTCGATCGGTCGGGATTCGGAGGGCTCGGAGTCTAGAGAGGAGTCCGGCTCCTTGGAGTCACGGGCTTCACAGAGAATAGGGATGGTGTTGGCTCGATCGCCGTAGAGATTGCAGCCCCCGAGGCGGTGTCTAACCACCCATCCTCGGTTGATGTGCTCGGCTCCGAGCTAGGGGTCGGAGCGGACACAGGTGCGGCCTCCAGGGCACTGTTCGGTGGCAGAGCTAAATCATGCCCATCGTGACAGTGCGGCGCGCTCGGCTGTGGCTCGAAAATCCGTCGAAGATCAAGTCTCCGTGGATGTCGGCCGTGTAGTTCAAACTTCCAAATCTGACCTGATGTCCAGGGGCGTAGCTTTTGATCTGCTCTAGATGACCAAGCGAATTGGCCCGTAGTGCAAAGCCGCCGAATACGAAGATCTGTCCAGGGAGAAAAGTCTCACCCTGGATCACATCGCTGTTGATGATCGGAGAAGCCATCGGGCCTAAAAGTGACGACACAGAGGAACTCTCAATGAAAGCACCAATGTTGGTGTAAAAACCGGCGGATCTCGGGTAGGGGGTCCCGAACTGTGTGTCTAGGCCGGATGGTAACAGGAGGCGGGGGACACGATGTTTTACCCAGGTTCGGGCCCTCTTGATGGAGGTAAAACCCTATGTCCTGCTTGATTAATATTGATGATATGGGTAGTACAAGAGTAGATCTACCATGAGATCAGAGAGGCTAAACCCTAGAAGCTAGCCTATGGTATGATTGTTGTTCGTCCTATGGACTAAAACCCTCCGGTTTATATAGATCGGAGAGGGCTAGGGTTACACAGAGTCGGTTACAACGGTAGGAGATCTACATATCGTATCGCCAAGCTTGCCTTCCACGCCAAGGAAAGTCCCTTCCGGACACGGGACGAAGTCTTCAATCTTGTATCTTCATAGTCCAGGAGTCCGGCCGAAGGTATAGTCCGGCTATCCGGACACCCCCTAATCCAGGACTCCCTCAACCCTATTCACTAAAGATGAGAGAAATCGTTACTTTTAGATCCTTAAAATATTTCCGTTCTCATTAAAGGGTGATGCTAAGATATGGTTTAATTATCTTGATCCTGGTTGTGTGCGTAGTCCCCAGGATATGATTTATTACTTCTCTGCTAAATATTTCCCTGCTCATAAGAAAAAGCTGCTTTAAGGGATATATATATATATATATATATATATATATATATATATAATTTTGTGCAAATTGAATAAGAGAGTCTCCCACAAGCTTGGGGGAGGCTTCTCCAATTACTTAATGATTTGCCTGATCATCCTCTTAAGAAAAATGAAATACTTGATATCTTTTATAATGGACTAACCGATGCCTCCAGAGATTACCTGGATAGTTGTGCTGGTTCTGTTTTCAGGGAAAGAACACCGGATCAAGCTGAAATTCTATTGAATAATATGTTGACAAATGAAAATAATTGGACACCTGCGGAGCCAATTCCTGAGCCAATTCCTAAACCAACTCCGAAGAAGAGGGGTATTCTATTTCTCAGTCCTGAAGATATGCAAGAGGCAAAGAAATCTATGAAAGAAAAGGGTATTAAAGCTGAAGATATTAAGAATTTACCTCCTATTGAAGAAATACATGGTCTTAATTTACCGCCTGTTGAAGAAACATATAATCTTAATCCTTTACCTATTGAAGAAACTCATGGTCTTGATAACCCAACACATGTAGTAAAGGTAAATTCTCTCTATAGATATGATAAAGCTGTAATCCCATTTACTAAAATTGCTAGCCCATGCTTAGATGAGTTTGATAAATTTATAGCTAAGCAAGAAGACTTTAATGCTTATTTTGGTAAACAACTGAAATATAATTCAAATATGCTTGGACACTTGGGTGATTATATGGCTAATGTCAAAGGTGAACTTAAACTTATTAGTAAACATGCTTCTATGGTTACCACTCAAGTAGAACAAGTACTTAAAGCTCAAAATGATTTGCTCAATGAATTCAATAATAAAGATAATGATTATGCTGTTAGGGTGGCTACTAGAACTGGTAGAATGACTTAGGAACCTTTGTATCCTGAAGGCCATCCTAAGAGAATTGAGCAAGATTCTCAGAGAAGTAAGATAAATGCACCTAGTTCTTCTAAAAAGAAGAAAAAGAAAAATGATAAGACTTTGCATGCTTCTAGTGATCCTATTGTTGAAACACCTGAGAATCCAAATGATATTTCCATTTTTGATGCTGAAACACAATCTGGTAATGAACCTGAAACTAGTGGTAATGTTAATGATAATATTCAATGATGGTCAACCTAGTAATGATAATGATATAGAAATTGAAACTGCTGTTGATCTTGATAACCCATAATCAATGAATCAACGTTATGATAAGAAAGACTTCGTTGCTAGGAAATATGGTAAAGAAAGAGAGCCTTGGGTTCAGAAACCCATGCCTTTTCCTCCCAAACCATCCAAGAAAAAGGACGATGAGGATTTTGAGCGCTTTGCTGAAATGATTAGACCTATCTTTTTGCATATGCGATTAACTGATATGCTTAAAACTAATCCTTATGCTAAGTACATGAAAGATATTATTACAAATAAAAGAAAGATACCGGAAGCTGAAATTTCCACCATGCTTGCTAATTACACTTTTAAGGGTGGAATACCAAAGAAACTTGGAGATCCAGGAGTACCCACTATACCATGCCCTATTAAAAGAAACTATGTTAAAACTGCTTTATGTGATCTTGGAGCCGGTGTTAGTGTTATGCCTCTCTCTTTATATCGTAGACTTGATTTGAATAAGTTGACACCTACTGAAATATCTTTGCAAATGGCTGATAAATCAACTGCTATACCTGTCGGTATTTGTGAGGATGTGCCTGTTGTAGTTGCAAATGTTACTATTTTAACAGACTTTGTTATTCTTGATATTCCCGAGGACGATAGTATGTCTATTATTCTTGGAAGACCCTTTTTGAATACTGCAGGGGCTGTTATTGATTGCACTAAAGGAAATGTCACTTTTCATGTTAATGGTAATGAGCATATGGTACACTTTCCGAAGAAACAACCTCAAGTTCATAGTATCAACTCTATTCGAAAAATTCCATCGACTATATTTGGAGGTTTTGAATTTCCTCTTCCTACTGTCAAGAACAAATATGATATTCTTATTATTGGGGATGTGCATATCCCCGTTGAGGTAACATAGTGTTGTTCGAAATTTCTCGGTTCCATGTTATTCAGAATGAGCTCGTTAACAAGACTTGATCAACCTTGTTAGTGGATTCCTTTTGATGACCATGAGATGGATGAAACTAGAAGGCACAACCTTCTATACCCCACTTTTACTTTCTATTATTTATATTAACTAAAATAAAAATAAATATTTTTCTGTTTGTTATCTGATTATCTGTGCAATATAAAAATACCTCGAAAATAAAAGTTCTCCAAATGCCCTGAAAATTAAATATGATTTTTTCTAGAATATTTGAGGATTTATGGAACAAAGAACACACCAGGGGGGCCAACCACCTTGCCACGAGGGTGGTGGGCGCGCCCCCTGCCTCGTGGGCCCACGGTGGCCCTCCTCCACTTATACTTTTACCCACACAATCCTTCTTCCTCCCCCAAACACGAATAACCATCTCAAACCCGAGTCCAAGCTCGTTTTGCTGCCATTTTCGATCTCCTTGCTCAAAGCACCTCTCACAAAACTGCTTGGGGAGATTGTTCCTTGGTATGTGACTCCTCCATTGGTCCAATTAGTTTTTGTTCTAGTGCTTTATTCATTGCAAATTTTTGCTCCTTAGGCGACCCTGTTCTTGAGCTTGCATGTCAAATTTATATGGACAAAAGTAGTTTTGATGCATGATATAGGCCCTAGGCACTTGTAGGAGTATTTACTATCAATATTATTGAGTTTGGTTTACTTTTATTTTAAAGTTACTAAAAATTTTCAGAATTTTTCAGAGGAAGAAAAATGCTTAGGAAAATGTTCCAAGGTGGTTCTTCAAAGAAGCAAGGACCCATGCTTGCAATGCGTGATGCCGACGAAGAGCCACCAAGAGACGCTCTAGTGCGTCCTTGTGAGTGGCCTTCTGAAAATTTTATGGATCGAGCGGGAATAAAAGAAGAATTCAACGCATATTTGCGTAACACTGATCTCGTGAGCTTCGAGGAAGAGAAGTGCAGTCAGTATCATGATCTCACTAGCTCATTTGTGAGGAGGTTTGAATTTTGAACTTCACGTAATTCTCCAACTGTCCTGTTTGATCTTTATGATAAATCTTATACCATTAACTTAGAGGATTTTACCACTACATGCAAACTTCCACAATGGGGTAGTATAAGGGATCCTCGCAAATCTGAATTTAGAGATTTTCTTGCTAATATAACTGTGGGAGAATCTAGAGATATTACACAAGCTACCATATGGAGCATTCACTTTCCTGCTATACATTATTTTGCTCTCTTCATAGGTAGATGCATAAATGGTAAAGATGAGGCATGTCACATGTGTGTCCCCGATCTTAGTATTCTTAGGAGCGCTGTGTTAGGAGACAAATCATATAATTTGGGAGCCATTGTTGCACGTAGGTTGCATCTTAATAGACGTAATGGAGATTTCTTTGGTGGAATTTATGCAACCCGCATAGCTAATTTTCTTGGTATAGATGTACGCGAAGATGATATTGAATTACCTCCTGCCTATCTATATTTTAATGCTATGGTTCACCACCAGTTTATCAAGAGGAACGAATCACCTCTCCAGTATCGACTAGTCTTTGACAGACGCCGTGCTGTCCGTATTACTCTCCCCACTCCTGCTTTCTTTGATCATCAGGCAAGAGGAGGATATACTATTACCAGAGAGGAGGCAGATGAGTACGAGAGGAGAGAGGAGGCCGCTTGTCGCCATGCTGCAGCTTAGTAGGCGATAGCTGCTGCATCATAGTACGACCACAACTATTATTATGGATATCCGCCAGGCCAGCCATGGCCATAGACCAACTTAGGCCAAAAGCCTAAGCTTGGGGGAGTACGTATTTCTCACCGACATTACATTTATGCTCACACACTCATTGCTAGATGTTGGTGCTCATACTTTTTCATTGTATCATCCATGATAGTTTATTTTTCCTTTTATGCTTTCTTCTTGTGTGTTTAATAAACCTTAAGACAAACCAAAAAAAATTAGTTTTAGCTTTTAATTAGTCTACTTCCCATGCTTGTAGTAGTAATTAAAAAGAAAACCCAAAAAGATTTCATGTTCTTCTTTTGCTTGTTGGGAGCTTTCCCGTGTAAATAGTTTTATTTCTTTTCTTTTCTTTGGGGGTCGATAGGAGAAGACCATGATTAAATTGTTGAAGTGGCTCTTATATGCATTATTGTTGATCTGACAAAAGATCCCATATTGCCTTGTCTTCTCCTGTTTATTGAATGCCCGCAGATTCCAGCTTAGTCCAATGCACGTGCACTATTATTATTATTCACATCGTTCAGTCGTGCAAGTGAAAGGCAATTATGACGATGTATGATGGACTGACTGAGATGAGAAAAGCTGGTATGAAATCGACCTCTTTTGTTTTTGTAAATATGATTAGTTCATCGTTCCTGATTTAGCCTATTATGAATAAACATGTTTGCAATGACAATTAGAGATCATAGTTTCTTATGCCATGCTTGATTAGCTATGAGTTATAATGTTTTACCTTGCGTGCCAACATGCTATTAAAATGGTTATGATGTGGTATGATAGGTGGTATCCTCCTCTAAATGATTTAAGTGACTTGACTTGGCACATGTTCACGCATGTAGTTGAAACAAAATCAAGATAGCCTTCACGATATTTATGTCCATGGTGGATTATATCCTACTCATGCTTGCATTCAGTGTTGATTAATTTTAATGCATGTTCATGACTGTTGTCGCTCTCTAGCTGGTCGCTTCCCAGTCTTTTGCTAGCCTTCACCTGTACTAAGCGGGAATACTGCTTGTGCATCCAATCACTTAAACCCCAAAGTTATTCCACATGAGTCCACTATACCTACCTATATACGGTATCTACCTGCCGTTCCAAGTAAATTCGTATGTGCCAAACTCTAAACCTTCAAATAAATATCATGTTTTGTATGCTCTAATAGCTCATGTATCAACTAGGGCTGTCTGTATCTTCCATGTTAGGCGGGTTATTCTCAAGAGGAGTGGACTCCGCTCCTCACTCACGAGATAAATGGCTGGTCACCGGGATGCCCGGTCCCATGCTTTATGCAAACTAAATCAAGATAATTGCAAACAAAACTCCCCCTGGGACTATTTTTAGTTGGAGGCACTCGTTGTTTCGAGCAAGCCATGGATTGATGCTTGTGGTGGAAGGGGGAGTATAAACTTCACCATTCTGTTTGGGAACCGCCTATAATGTGTGTAGCATGGAAGATATCGCATCTCTTGGTTTTTATGTTGACAATGAAAGCATATCGCTCAAAATATTATTCACCTCTGTTTCAAAACCGAGCTCTGGCACCTCTACAAATCCCTGCTTCCCTCTGCGAAGGGCCTATCTATTTACTTTTATGCTGAGTCATCATACTCTTATTAAAAAGCACCAGTTGGAGAGCACCGCTGTCATTTGCATTCATTACTGTTAGTTTACATTGAGTATGACTTGACTGGATCTCTTTTACCATGAATTACAATGTCTAGTCAGTCCTTAGTCTTTAAAGGTGCTCTGCATTTATGTTTTGCGGTCTCAGAAATGGCTAGCGAGATACCATCCTGTTATATCACATTATGATTGTTTTGAGAAAGTGTTGTCATCCGAGTTTTATTATTATGGCTCGCTAATTGATTATGCTATTGATATGAGTAAACTTGAGACCTATGCGTTATTGTGAGTGTGGTTAGTTATAATCTTTGCTGAAAACTTGAATGCTGGCTTTACATATTTACAACAACAAGAGCAAATAGAGTTTGTAAAAGTTTTTCTTTATCACTTTCAGTTTGTCAACTGAATTGCTTGAGGACAAGCAAAGGTTTAAGCTTGGGGGAGTTGATACGTCTCCAACGTATCTACTTTTCCAAACACTTTTGCCCTTGTTTTGGACTCTAACTTGTATGATTTGAATGGAACTAACCTGGACTGACGCTGTTTTTAGCAGAATTACCATGGTGTTATTTATATGCAGGAGGAAACGTTCTCGGAATGACCTGAAACTTCACGGAGACACTTTTTAGAAAATAAGAAAAATACCTGCCAAAGATGAAGGCCAGGGGGCCACCACCTTGCCACGAGGGTGGGGGGCGCGCCCCCCTACCTCGTGGGCCCCCTACTGCCTCTCCGACTCCAACTCCACCTCCATATATTGAGTTTCGATGAGAAAAAATAGGAGAGAAGAAATCATCGCGTTTTACGATACGGAGCCGCCGCCAAGCCCTAAAACCTCTCGAGAGGGCTGATCTGGAGTCCGTTCGGGGCTCCAGAGAGGGGAATCCGTCGCCATCGTCATCATCAACCACCCTCCATCACCAATTTCATGATTCTCACCGCCGTGCGTGAGTAATTCCATTGTAGGCTTGCTGGACGGTGATGGGTTGGATGGGATCTATCATGTAATCGAGTTAGTTTTGTTAGGGTTTGATCCCTAGTGTCCACTATGTTCTGAGATTGATGTTGCTATGACTTTGCTATGCTTAATGCTTGTCACTAGGGCCCGAGTGCCATGATTTCAGATCTGAACCTAATATGTTTTAATCAATATATGAGTGTTCTTGATCCTATCTTGCAAGTCTATAGTCACCTATTATGTGTTATGATCCGTTAACCCCGAAGTGACAATAATCGGGATATTTATCGGTGATGACCGTAGTTTGAGGAGTTCTTGTATTCACTATGTGTTAATGCTTTGTTCCGGTTCTCTATTAAAAGGAGGCCTTAATATCCCTTAGTTTCCGTAAGGACTCTGCTGTCACGGGAGTGTAGGACAAAAGATGTCATGCAAGTTCTTTTCCATAAGCACGTATGACTATATTCGGAATACATGCCTACATTATATCAACGAACGGGAGCTAGTTCTGTGTCACCCTAGGTTATGACTGTTACATGATGAACCACATCCGGCATAATTCTCCATCACCGATCCATTGCCTACGAGATTTCCATATATTGTTCATTGCTTATTTACTTTTCCGTTGCTATTGCTATCATCACTACAAAATACCAAAAACATTACTTTTACTGTTGTTACCTTTTGCTACCATTATCACTACTATTATATTACTTTGCTACTAAACACTTTGCTGTAGATATTAAGTTTCCAGGTGTGGTTGAATTGACAAATCAGCTGCTAATACTTGAGAATATTCTTTGGCTCCCCTTCTATCGAATCAATAAATTTGGGTTGAATACTCTACCCTCGAAAACTATTGCGATCCCCTATACTTGTGGGTTATCAATGCCCCCTCCGACGGAGCTCCGGAAAAGGCCCCAAGATGGGATCTCTTGGGTACAGAAGGTTGTGGTAGTGGAATTAGGTTTTCGTGGTGCTCCTGGATGTTTGGGGGGTACATGGATATATATAGGAGGAAGAAGTACGTCGGTGGAGCAACGGGGAGGGGGGGGGCACGAGGGTGGAGGGCGTGCCCAGGGGGGTAGGCGCACCCCTTGCCTCGTGGCCGCCTCTGTTGTTTCTTGACGCCCACTCCAAGTCTCCTGGATCACGTTTGTTGAGAAAATCACGTTCCCGAAGGTTTCATTCCGTTTGGACTCCGTTTGATATTCCTTTTCTTCGAAACCCTAAAATAGGCAAAAAACAGCAATTTGGGCTAGGCCTCCGATTAATAGGTTAGTCCCAAAAGTGATATAAAAGTGTAAAATAAATCCCATTAACATCCAAAATAGATAATATAATAGCATGGAGCAATCAAAAACTATAGATACGTTGGACACGTATCAAAGTCATGAAGAAAGCAATAGCAATAAAACTAAACGATCATTATGCTAAGCTAACAGATGGGTCTTGTCCATCACATCATTCTCCTAATGATGTGATCCCGTTCATCAAATGACAACACATGTCTATGGTTAGGAAACTTAACCATCTTTAATTAACGAGCTAGTCAAGTAGAGGCATACTAGGGACACTTTGTTTTGTCTATGTATTCACATATGTAGTAAGTTTCCGGTTAATACAATTCTAGCATGAATAATAAACATTTATCGTGATATAAGGAAATATAAATAAAAACTTTATTATTGCCTCTAGGGCATATTTCCTTCAGTCTCCTACTTGCACTCGAGTCAATAATCTAGATTACATTGCAATGATTATAACACCCATGGAGTCTTGGTGCTGATCATGTTTTGCTCGTGGAAGAGGCTTAGTCAACGGGTTTGCAACATTCAGATCCGTATGTATTTTACAAATCTCTATGTCTCCCTCCTTGACTTGATCGCGGATGGAGTTGAAGCGTCTCTTGATGTGCTTAGTTCTCTTGTGAAATCCGGATTCCTTTGCTAAGGCAATTGCTCCAATATTGCCACAAAAGATTTTCATTGGACCCGATGCACTAGGTATTACACCTAGATTGGACATGAACTCCTTCATCCAGACTCCTTCATTTGCTGCTTCCGAAGCAGCTATGTACTCTGCTTCACAAGTAGATCCCACCACGACGCTCTGCTTGGAACTGTACCAACTGACAGCTCCACCATTCAATATAAATATGTATCCAGTTTGCAACTTAGAGTCATCAGGATCAGTGTCAAAACTAGCATCTATGTAACCATTTACGACAAGCTCTTTGTCACCTTCATAAATGAGAAACATATCCTTAGTCCTTTTCAGGTATTTCAGGATGTTCTTGACCACTGTCCAGTGATCCACTCCCGGATTACTTTGGAACCTCCCTGCTAAACTTGTAGCAAGGCACACATCAGGTCTGGTACACAGCATTGCATACATGATAGAACATGTGGCTGAGGCATAGGGAATCACTTTCATTTTCTCTCTATCTTCTGCAATAGTCGGGCATTGAGTCTGACTCAACTTCACACCTTGTAACACAGGCAAGAACCCTTTCTTTGAGTGATCCATTTTGAACTTCTTCAAAACTTTATCAAGGTATGTGCTTTGTGAAAGTCCAATTAAGCGTCTTGATCTATCTCTATAGATCTTGATGCCCAATATATAAGCAGCTTCACCGAGGTCTTCCATTGAAAAATTCTTATTCAAGTATCCTTTTATGTTATCTAGAAATTCTATATCATTTCCAATCAACAATATGTCATCCACATATAATATTAGAAATGCTACAGACCTCCACTCACTTTCTTATAAATACAGGCATCTCCAAAAGTCTGTATAAAACCACATGCTTTGATCACACTATCAAAGCGTATATTCCAACTCTGAGAGGCTTGAATCAGTCCATAAATGGATCGCTAGAGCTTGCACACTTTGTTACCACCTTTAGGATCAACAAAACCTTCTAGTTGCATCATATACAACTCTTCTTTAAGAAATCCATTAAGGAATGCAGTTTTGACATCCATTTGCAAAATTTCATAATCATAACATGCGGCAATTGCTAACATGATTCGGACAGACTTAAGCATCGCTACGGGTGAGAAGGTCTCATCATAGTCAACTCCTTGAACTTGTCGAAAACCTTTCGCAACAAGTCGAGCCTTGTAGACAGTAACATTACCATCAACGTCAGTCTTCTTCTTGAAGATCCATTTATTTTCTATGGCTTGCTGATCATCGGGCAAGTCAACCAAAGTCCATACTTTGTTCTCATACATGGATCCCATCTCAGATTTCATGGCCTCAAGCCATTTCGCGGAATATGGGCTCATCATCGCTTCCTCATAGTTCGTAGGTTCGTCATGGTCTAGTAACATGACTTCCAGAATAGGATTACCGTACCACTCTGGTGCGGAACGTACTCTGGTTGACCTACGAGGTTCGGTTGTAACTTGATCTGAAGTTTCATGATCATCATCATTAACTTCCTCACTAATTGGTGGAGGCATCACTAGAACTGATTTCTGTGATGTACTACTTTCCAATTTGAGAGAAGGTACTATTACCTCATCAAGTTCTACTTTCCTCCCACTCACTTCTTTTGAGAGAAATTCCTTCTCTAGAAATGATCCAATCTTAGCAACAAATGTCTTGCCTTCGGATCTGTGATAGAAGAGGTATCCGACAGTTTCTTTTGGGTATCCTATGAATACACACTTCTCCGATTTGTGTTCGAGCTTATCAGGTTGAAAATTTTCACATAAGCATCGCAACCCCAAACTTTAAGAAACGACAGCTTAGGTTTCTTGCCAAACCACAGTTCACATGGTGTCGTCTCAACGGATTTAGATGGTTCCCTATTTAACGTGAATGCAGTCATCTCTAAAGCATAACCCCAAAACGATAGTGGTAAATCGGTAAGAGACATCATAGATCACATCATATCTAATAAAGTACGGTTACGACATTTGGACACACCATTATGCTATGGTATTCCAGGTGGCGTGAGTTGCAAAACTATTCCACATTGTTTCAAATGAAGACCAAACTTGTAACTCAAATATTCACCTCCGCGATCAGATCGTAGAAACTTTATTTTCTTGTTACGATGATTTTCCACTTCACTCTGAAATTCTTTGAACTTTTCAAATGTTTCAGACTTGTGTTTCATTAAGTAGATATACCCATATCTTCTTAAATCATCTGTGAAGGTCAGAAAATAACGATACCCGCCGTGAGCCTCAACACTCATCAGGCCGCATACATCGGTATGTATTATTTCCAATAAATCAGTGGCTCGCTCCATTGTTCCGGAGAACGGAGTATTATTCATCTTGCCCATGAGGCATGGTTCACAAGCATCAAGTGATTCATAATCAAGTGATTCCAAAAGCCCATCTGCATGGAGTTTCTTCATGTGTTTTACACCAATATGACCTAAATGGCAGTGCCACAAATAAGTTGCACTATCATTATTAACTTCGCATCTTTTGGCATCTATATTATGAATATGTGTATCACTATGATCGAGATTCAACAAAAATAGGCCACTCATCAAGGGTGCATGACCATAAAAGATATTACTCATACAAATAGAACAACCATTATTCTCTGATTTAAATGAATAACCGTCTCGCATCAAACAAGATCCAGATATAATGTTCATGCTCAACGCTGGCACCAAATAACAATTACTCGGGTCTAAAACTAATCTTGAAGGTAGATGTAGAGGTAGCGTGCCGACGGCGATCACATCGACCTTGGAACCATTTCCGACGCACATCGTCACCTCATCCTTAGCCAATCTTCGTTTAATCCGTAGCCCCTGTTTCGAGTTGCAAATATGAGCAACAGAATCAGTATCAAATACCCAGGCGCTACTACGAGCATTAGTAAGGTACACATCAATAACATGTATATCAAATATACCTTTCACTTTGCCATCCTTCTTATCCGCCAAATACTTGGGGCAGTTCTGCTTCCAGTGACTAGTCCCTTTGTAGTAGAAGCACTCAGTTCTAGGCTTAGGTCCAGACTTGGGCTTCTTCCCGGGAGCAACAACTTTCTTGCTATTCTTCTTGAAGTTCCCCTTCTTTCCTTTGCCCTTTTTCTTAAAACTAGTGTTCTTGTTAACCATCAACACTTGATGCTCCTTCTTGATTTCTATCTCCCCAGCCTTAAGCATTGCGAAGAGCTCGGGAATCGTCTTGTTCATCCCTTGCATATTATAGTTCATCATGAAGCCTTTATAGCTTGGTGGTAGTGATTGAAGACCTCTGTCAATGACACTATCATCCGGAAGATTAACTCCCAGCTGAGTCAAGTGGTTATGGTACCTAAACATTCTGAGTATGTGTTCACTGACAGAACTGTTTTCCTCCATCTTGCAGCTATAGAACTTTTTGGAGACTTCATATCTCCAAGCTCGGGCATTTGCTTGAAATATTAACTTCAGCTCTTGGAACATCGCATATGCTCCATGACGTTCAAAACATCTTTGAAGTCCCAATTCTAAGCCGTAAATCATGGCACACTAAACTATCGAGTAGTCATCAGATTTAGCTTGCCAGACGTTCATAACGCCCAGAGTTGCTCCTGCAGCAGGCCTTGCACCTAGCAGTGCTTCCAAGACGTAATTCTTCTATGCAACAATGATGAGAATCCTCAAGTTACAGACCCAATCCGTGTAGTTGCTACCATCATCTTTCAACTTAGCTTTCTCTAGGAACGCATTAAAATTAAAGGGAACAGTAGCACGGGTGATTGATCTACGACAACATAGATATGCAGAAACTATGAGGACTATGTTCATGATAAATTTAAGTTCAATTAATCATATTACTTAAGAACTCCCACTTAGATAGACATCCCTCTAGTCATCTAAATGATCACATGATCCATATCAACTAAACCATGTCCAATCATCACATGAGATGGAGTAGTTTTCAATGGTGAACATCTCTATGTTGATCATATCTACTATATGATTCACGCTCGACCTTTCGGTCTCAGTGTTCCGAGGCCATGTATGTACATGCTAGGCTCGTCAAGTTTAACCTGAGTATTCTGCACGTGCAAAACTGTCTTACACCTGTTGTATGTCAACGTAGAGCCTATCACACCCGATCATCACGTGGTGTCTTGGCACGACGAACTGTAGCAACAGTGCATACTCAGGGAGAACACTTATACCTTGAAATTTAGTGAGGGATCATCTTATAATGCTACCGCCGTACTAAGCAAAATAAGATGCATAAAAGATAAACATCACATGCAATCAAAATATGTGACATGATATGGCCATCATCATCTTGTACCTTTGATCTCCATCTCCAAAGCACTGTCATGATCTCCATTGTCACCGGCTTGACACCTTGATCTCCATCGTAGCGTCGTTGTCGTCTCGCCAAATATTGCTTCTACAACTATTGCTACCGCATAGTGATAAAGTAAAGCAATTACATGGCGATTGAATTTCATACAATAAAGCGACAAGCATAAGGCTCCTGCTAGTTGCCGATAACTTCTACAAAACATGATCATATCATACAACAACGTATATCACATCATGTCTTGACCATATCACATCACAACATGCCCTGCAAAAACAAGTTAGACGTCCTCTACTTTGTTGTTGCAAGTTTTACATTGCTGCTACGAGCTTCTAGAAAGAACCGTTCTTACCTACGCATTAAAACCACAACGACTTTTCATCAAGTGTGTTGTTTTAACATTCAACAAGGACCGACCGTAGTCAAATTCGATTCAACTAAAGTTGGAGAAACACACACCCACCAGCCACCTTTATGCAAAACAAGTTGCATGTCTGTCGGTGGAACCGGTCTCATGAACGTGGTCACGTAAGGTTAGTCCGGGCCGCTTCATCCAACAATACTGCCGAATGAAAATAAGACGTTGGTGGTAAGCAATATGACTATTATAGCCCACAACTCTTTGTGTTCTACTCGTGCATATCATCTACGCATAGACCTGGCTCGGATGCCACCGTTGGGGAACGTAGCATGCAATTTCAAAAAAAATCCTACGATCACGCAAGATCTATCTAGGAGATGCATAGCAATGAGAGGGAGAAAGTGTGTCCACGTACCCTCGTAGACCGAAAGGGGAAGCGTTAGGTTAACGCGGGTGATGTAGTCGAATGTCTTCGCGATCCAACCGATCAAGTACCGAACGTATGACACCTCCGAGTTCAGCACACGTTCAGCTCGATGACGTCTCTCGAACTCTTGATCCAGCAAAGTTTCGAGGGAGAGTTTCGTCAGCACGACGGCATGGTGACGGTGATGGTGATGTGATCCATGCACGGCTTCGCCTAAGCACTACGACGCTATGACCGGAGGAGTAAACTGTGGAGGGGGGCACCGCATACGGCTAAGAACAATTGATGTGCTATGGGTTGCCCCCTGCCCCTGTATATAAAGGAGGAGGGGAGGAGGTTGCCGACCTAGAGGGGGCATGCCATGGGGGGAAACCGAATAGAACTCCAAGTCCTATGCGGCCCCTTCCTTTCTTACGCAGGGGGAAAGGGGAATGGATAGGGAAGAGGAGAAGGAAAGGGGGGGCGCGCCCCTCCCCTAGTCCAATTCGGACTCCCCATGGGAGGGGGGCGCGGCCACCCCTTGTGGGCTGCCTCCCCTCTCCCCTATGTCCCATGTAGGCCCATTACTTTCCCCGGGGGGTTCCGGTAACCCCTCGGTACTCTGCAAAATACCCGAACCACTCAGAAACCATTCCGGTGTCCGAATACCATCTTCCAATATATTGATACGTCTCCATCGTATCTACTTTTCCAAACACTTTTGACCTTGTTTTGGACTCTAACTTGCATGATTTGAATGGAACTAACCCGGACATACGCTGTTTCAGCAGAATTGTCATGGTGTTATTTTTGTGCAGAAATAAAAGTTCTCGGAATGACCTGAAACTTCACGGAGAATATTTTCTGAAATATATAAAAAATACCGGCGAAGGAATCAACACCAGGGGCCCACACCCTGTCCAAGAGGGTGGGGGCACGCCCATCCCCCTAGGGCGCACCCCCTACCTCTTGGGCCCCCTGATGCTCCACCGACCTCAACTCCAACTCTATATATTCACGTTTGGGGAAAAAGTTAGAGAGAAAGATTCCTCGTGTTTTACGATACGGAGCCGCCGCCAAGCCCTAATCTCTCTCGGGAGGGCTGGTCTGGAGTCCGTTCGGGGCTCCGGAGAGGGGAATCCGTCGCCATAGTCATCATCAACCTTCTTCCATCCCAATTTCATGATGCGCACCGCTGTGCGTGAGTAATTCCATCATGGGCTTGCTGGACGGTGATGGGTTGGATGATATTTATCATATAATCGAGTTAGTTTTGTTAGGGTTTGATCCCTAGTATCTACTATGTTCTGAGATTGATGTTGCTATGACTTTGCTATGCTTAATGCTTGTCACTAGGGCCTGAGTGCCATGATTTCAGATCTGAACCTATTATGTTTTCATGAATATATGTGAGTTTTTGATCCTATATTGCAAGTCAATAGTCACCTACTATGTGTTATGATCCGGTAACCCCGAAGTGACAATAATCGGGACCACTCCCGGTGATGACCGTAGTTTGAGGAGTTCATGTATTCACTAAGTGTTAATGCTTCGTTCCGGTACTCTATTAAAAGGAGGCCTTAATATCCCTTAGTTTCCAATAGGACCCCGCTGCCACGTAAGGGTAGGACAAAAGATGTCATGCAAGTTCTTTTCCATAAGCACGTATGACTATATTCGGAATACATGCCTACATTACATTGATGAACTGGAGCTAGTTCTGTGTCACCCCATGTTATAACTGTTGCATGAGGAATCACATCCGACATAATTATCTATCACTGATCCAATGCATACGAGATTTTCACATATTGATCTTTGCTTAGTTACTTTTCCGTTGCACTGTTACAATCACTACAAAACCAATACTGTTACTTTTGCCACTATTACCGTTACTTCCATATTACTTTGCTACTAAATACTTTGTTGCAGATATTAAGTCTTTCAGGTGCGGTTGAATTGACAACTCAACTGTTAATACTTGAGAATATTCTTTGGCTCCCCTTGTGTCGAATCAATAAATTTGGGCTGAATACTCTACCCTCGAAAACTATTGCGACCCCCTATACTTGTGGTTATCATATATCAATCTTTACCTCTCGACCATTTCAAGACTCCTTGTCATGTCTGTGATCTCATTTGGGACTCCGAACAATCTTCGGTGAACAAAACACATAACTCATAATACAAATCGTCATTGAATATTAAGCGTGCGGACCCTACGGGTTCTAGAACTATGTAGACATGACCGAGACACATCTCCAATCAACAACCAACAACGGAACCTGGATGCTCATATTGGTTCCTACATATTCTACGAAGATCTTTATCGGTCAAACCGCAATGACCACATATGTCATTTCCTTTGTCATCGGTATGTTACTTGCCCGAGATTCGATCGTCGGTATCCTCATACTCAGTTCAATCTCGTTACCGGCAAGTCTCTTTACTCGTTCCATAATGCATCATCCCGCAACTAACTCATTAGTCACATTGCTTGCGAGGCTTATCATGATGTGCATTACTGAGAGGGTCCAGAGATACCTCTTCGATACTCGAAGTCACAAATCCTAATCTCGATCTATGCCAACCCAACAAACACCTTTGAAGACACCTGTAGAGCATCTTTATAATCACCCAGTTACGTTGTGACGTTTGATAGCATACAAGGTGTTCCCCCGGTATTCGGGAGTTGCATAATCTCATAGTCAAAGGAATATGTATAAGTCATGAAGAAAGCAATAGCAATAAAACTTAACGATCATTATGCTAAGCTAACGATGTGTCTTGTCCATCACATCATTTTCCTAATGATGTGATCCCGTTCATTAAATGACAACCCATGTTTATGGTTAGGAAACTTAACCATCTTTGATTAACGAGCTAGTCAAGTAGAGGCATACTAGGGACACTTTGTTTTGTCTATGTATTCACAAATGTACTAAGTTTCCGGTTAATGCAATTCTAGCATGAATAATAAACATTTATCATGATATAAGGAAAATATAAATAACAACTTTATTATTGCCCCTAGGGCATATTTTCTTCACGCATCAGCGTGCTACTACGGCGAGATCACCGATAGATGCGACGTTCGCTGGAGATTCACGACACTCGGCATGGGAGCTCAGGGTGGATGGCGATGACAGAGACACAGGTCGTCGACAGGTGGTTCCCTTCCATGCGAACAGAGATGCTTTTTGCAACGGAGGTCCTGTTGCAATGCAACATGGATCTTGTTGCAAATTGTGCCGGACACGGCCATGAGCTAGATATGCTTTTGTGAGAAGGGTTTAGTTGCAATTGCAACAAGACTCTTATTGCAATGGCGACGTAGATGGTTGACGAGCAAAGATGATTCTGCAACAAGGGTCATGTTGGTTTGGTCCTAGAATGTGAGAAACAGTGAATAGAACGGTACGATCACACGGTGAGCATCATAAATCGAACCCGGCCAATGTTTTCAAAAGATCAGCCGGTCAACACGTAGCACGCCTCACAAACCAAACATACCCTCAAACTGAACGTAATAACTTAATCACAAATTATGAACATTTTTGCTTGGACACAAAGCGCAAACAACTCAGTACCACTCACATTCATTTGCGAGAAAACTAAAACCATGGAGCTTGTGGTAACGATTCATCATATAGATGACCTTTTTTTTTTGGAATATCACACAGATTATTATTATTATGAGGTTGGAGAATATCATGGGCTAAGACTAGTGGTGGATCCTTCGTTAACTGTAGCATTTTTCTACTGTTGGCCTGGGCCTGACCCAGTTCTGGCTCCGCCCCTCGCTGGCTAAGACACTCTGGCATCTGCCGTGGAGTTGGCACGATTGACAAAAAGTCACTAGACGACACGAGACCTAAGACACTACATATACCAATCTTGAAGTGGAAGCAGATCGGCGTTGCCCGTGCGCTCCAGGACGGCGCGCACGGCGGCCTGTAGCTCCTTCGCATCCGCCCGCGTCTGCTCCACTAGCCGGTGCTTGACGTCGTCGAGACAGATTCCTGAGGTTTCGAGTATTAGGCCTCATTCGATTTGGAGGATTTTCGTAGGGAAAACATAGAAATAAGGATTCCAGAGGAAAAAATTTTATGTATGCATTCGGTTTGTAGGAAATGCGTGCAGGAATTTCGTAGAAATACTACTCATTTTTCGTGTTTTTAGAGGAAACTACACATCCACTCAAAGCTCATTTTACGCGTAGGAACGAGGCAAGTCAACTTCTTAGGATGGCCACGCCGACGGTCAACACGGCCCAGCCGACCAAACCGGCGATGAAGACGCCGGACGTGATGCCGAGGACGCCCACGGAGGTCCACGCCAGCTCGGACACGGTGAAGGCTGGCGGCATTGGCGGGCGCCGTCGCAGGACCCTCTCCGACCTGCGGACGTCCACCTCCAGCTTCCGCACCTGCCACGGCTCCAGCCCCGACGCCAGCAGCCGCCGCGCTCGCCGCTCCCGTTGCCTGTGCCGCCGCCGCTGCCGGCGTCGCCGCAGCACGCGATGCTCCTCCGGGCCCAGGCCGTCATCGTGGTCATCATATTCGTCGTCGTCGTCGTCGTGGTAGATGGGTTCCTCTGCCGCCGCCGTGCTTACCGTTGTGAATATCAACCGATCCATCCCTGCGAATTTGCTTGCGATGGGTCGGTGTTCCTCCCTGCTTTGGGCTAGATTACAAGTAGTTCATTGCGTGCACATATTTGTACACGTAGCAACAATGAAGCACACTCCGATTCGGACCAGAGGTTCCCCGGAATTCTTGGACCGTACTACTTTCAGTTTACACAGTCAGAGAGCGTGGCTGATTTGTTGAAGTATAAACCCCTTATCCCTATTTTGCCCCTCGCTCTGCTTTGCTTGCCCGATCCAAAATAAGCGTCTGGTCATATGCCACTCTCAGGGGTTCAAGAGTCATGACCATGTTGGCTTATTTGAGTTGATGTTTCATTCTGTGCTTTTCAAATTGAAATATTTCAATTCTGTTTGTTTTTCTAGGGGCTGACTATACTCTAGACGCCAGAAAAATAATCAGGACCAGTCAATTTTCTAAAGTAATGCTACACGTACAGAAGGATACAGACTTTTACATAAGGATGCGTCTAGCGGGTGGCCGTTGGCCCACTAACGCTTCGGAGTGGCCAGCTGAAAAAGAAAATATTCTGTCCCCCAATCTATAAATGGAAATAATTTGTTCCCTCTTAATCCATATTAGTAAAAGTGAACAGGTGTGAACAGATTTTTTTTTTGGCAAAGCAACCACGTGAACTAGTGTGAACACACTTACATTAAGTTTCCAAATTAAAAAAAACATAACTTTCAAACTGCACATCAAAAGTGAAATCCGTTGGAACCCTCACGCCGTGCTCTTTGAAACTAGATCCCGCATGAATATGTTTTTGATGAAAATTTTTGTGTGTAATTCAGTCCCTGTTTTGTGCAAGTGTCTAGTAGTCGATGTGCAACTACTGACAGTGAATGTGCAACATTCCGCCTACCCCGTGGACATGCAGTTTTCATTGATGGCACATTCACCCTAAACTAGCTCCCTTCAGAGAGATGTGCAACCTCGTTTTTGGCCAGGCAACTACCTAGTAGTTGACGTGCAACTTTCTTTCTGCCAGTGGATGTGCTTTCACTGTTTACTGTATCGGCCAACTACCTATCAGTGGATGTGCAACTTTGGATACTGCCACGACCAACTATCTAACAGTGGTGTGCAACTTTTCCTTGTATCCCCATGGATGTGTAGTTTCCCTGCTAACACCTAGGCCAAGCCACCCCTTCTAGTGAGATTTACAACTTTAGCATCCTGTCTATATGGAACTTTTCACTACCCTCATGAATGTGGAGTTTTCATAATCTGATTATCCCACATGTGAAATGTGCAACTTCGTATGTTGCACTGGCCAACTGCCTAGCAGACTTGTGCAACTCCGTCTGTTGCCCCAACAAGGGAGGGGAAGGAGTTGCACATCGACTAATAGGCAGCTGGCGTGAACAACAGACTAAGTTGCACATAGCACTGGTAGGAGGGAGGGGCAGGGTGTAAAAGAGTGAAAAACTACACATCCACGAGTAGGGAGGAGAGTTGCACATCGACTACTAGGTTGTTGCTTGGGACGTTAGACTAGTTGCACACTGCGTTATCATTGTTGGTTGGTTGCGACCTCATAGGAAGTTGGATCATGCAGCTCCAAATATTAAGTTTTTTAAAAAGTTGCACCATTCAGTACTAAAGTTGCATAATGCAGTACTAAAATTGCATCATATAGCATCCAAGTTGGCATCAAAAAAATTTCATCGAAATATACTCATGCGGGATCTACTTCCAAAGATCTCGCCACGAGGAATCCAACGGTGAAGACGGATCTAAATTTCGATGCGCGGTTTGAAATATATGACTTTTTAAAAATTTGAAAACCCAAAATAAACTCAAGTAGGAGTATATATTCTCAGGCATATATATGCTTGCAGTTGTAAGCTAGCTAGTAATGCTTATGTGTTAATGAGTACATATGGCTTTGTCAAGTACTTAAATGTTCAAACCAAGAGGCTATGCAGGAGCCATGACAAAATCTTAGTCACTATCCCAGCAAAAAATGAAAAAAAAAAAATCAATTGTTCGAGCAGAGCTAGTGATATACAGTAACAACAATAACAAAGCCTTTCAGTCCTAAACAAGTTGGGGCAGTCTAAGTTGAAAGCCAAGATCTGAAAACCAAGTAATGATTCTGACACGTGGATAGCCAACTTCCATACACCCCTGTCCATGGCAAGTTCTTTAGTGATATTCTAGTTCTTCAGATATCTCTTTATGACTCCTCACATGTCAATATTGGCCTACCCTGGCCTCTCTTGGCATTATCAACACACTTTAACCATCCTCTATCTCTTGACGCTTATGGAGGCCTGCATTGAATATGCTGAAACCATCGCCCAGGATTGAACCGGAGACCTTCGGTGTGTTAGACTGGCGTGATAACCAACTACACCATGAAACCTTGGTATACATAGTTGAATAATGAGTACACCCACCACAAAGAAAAAAAAAGAGAATAGTTGATTTCGGAATAAAATTGTCCTGGTACACACACTAAATGAGATAAATAAATGACCTAATGTTGAAAGTTAAAACACGAAATCTGAAATGAACAGTGTGTGTGAAATGGTGGTCCATAACATATAACATCTCATTACCAAAATGAAGAATTGCACTGAATCTATCAGTCATCAAAACATGCAATTTGATATCTTCATATTCAGTAAACTAAGAGAGTGGTACTCATAAGTTTCCATCTCCCCGGCAGTAGTGAAGAATAACCTGGGCAAGGCTCAAGGGGCGGTGCAGAGCGGGCAGTGTGACTACCTCCCGGCTGCCGTCCTCAAGGTGATCCTGATACATGTGAAGTCGAATGCTGGCATCTCCATAGTGATATATACAATTACCTTGGATGGCAGGAAGATGATCAACGTTGACAGAGAGACAACAACGGCGTCCTAGGAAGATAGCACGGTTTCCGATGCTCTTGACCGGTTCCAGGACCTTGCCCTCGAAGTCAACCCTGAAGATATGCGTGCGCTTGGCATATATTAAAAAAAAAGATGAAACTCATGGGCACTAGCACACATGGTTTATTGATATAGGAGAAGCATCCCTTGTGAGAAACCAGAAATTCGTCCCCGACGTGGCTCGAACCCTGGTTGCTGGAGACGCCCGCTTGGCATATATTGAGTGCCACTGCCACCACGGCACACACACAAGCAGCAACTCCCCGGCATTATCCACGAGGAAGTTTTGCCCTAATTCCCTGCTTCTATTGATGATGGTAGTGATCTCAGGCTTCTTGTGACCTTCCAAGCAATCCACAGCCATAACCGACCCACCAATGTCAGTGATGTATACCCGGCCTTTGAAGGACACCACCGTGCAGATCGGGGTGCTGCTTATATGCTCGAACCTAAACCACCTAGGGGAAGGATGACTCGGGTCACACCATCGTCCGCTGTCAGGCGAGAAGAGAAAGAGCACTGGCGCCGTCATGCCGGCGCCCATGGCGACGCGGGAGCGAAAGCGATGAGATGCAAGGCTTGAAGGGAAGCCAACCATGGAGCCTGTGAAGGGATTGAGGACACAGATGTTGTAGGCACGCCCGCGGGCCATTTCAAGGACGAGGAGGCCGTCCGCCGCGCCGATGTAGTTGTAGCCGTTGTTCAGGGGCAGGTCCTTGCGCAGGAAGCGCCTGGTGTCGAGGTTGAGGAAGAGGCGGGAGTCGACGCGGCGGAAGAGGTCGTCGTAGAGCATCACCCATCTGTGTGGGCTGAAGCGGCGGCTTAGGCCGCGCGGTTTGTCGGTGGCGGCGCGCCAGCTGCGGCACACGGCGCGGAGGTTCACGTAGTAGTCGATGTCGCCGGCGTCGAGGAAGACGTCTCCGACGCAACTGACGAGGTCGGGGGACAGAGACGACCAGTCCTTCCGCGGCATGGCCGCTGCGCGGTACGTGTGCGCCGCTGGTTGTTTGGCGTGGGCTGGTGCGGGTAGATAAGATCTCGAGCTTCCGTGGGCGGTGATCGTGGGGAATCTAAACCACCATGATATCTTCGGATTTTTTTATGATAATACGTGTCTCATTTATATAAAAAAATCATAATAAAAATTATAGACATCGATCTGACAAAGCTGAAAAGATAGTAAAACGTTAAGCTTTACCCAAAGAAACAACAAAAAAAAGGCTCTTGATCCATTCCTTGGGTTTTCAAATTCCTTTGGAAAGGAACGGAAACGGTGCAGGGAGGAGAGGACATTGTTTAGTCAGCTGGAAACATGTGTGCAGACCAAAGTCTCATGGGGATTAGGTCTGCTCGATCTGCGATATATGAATTCAGCACTAAATCTGAGATGGGCATGGCTTGTGCATACGAGCAACATAAACTGGAGTTCGCTTGCGGCATCCATAAAATTCTGTGTAATAAGTACTTTCATTCTAAAACTTTATCCCAGGTGACAGTGAGGTCGATGAATTTGTCTTTTTGAAAAGGACTGATGAGAGTTAAATCAGTCTTTTTTAATCGGATAAAGTTTGTTATTGGGAACGGTTCTTCTACGAGATTCTGGGAGGATACATGGCTAGGGAATACGCCCCTCGCGCTTCAATATCCTTCTCTCTATAGCATTGTTCAACGGAGAGATGCAGCCGTTGAGACAGTATGTCAGTCCACGCCTCTCAATATTCACTTCAGGAGAGCGCTAGCCGGAAACCGTTGGGAAGCTTGGCTTCATCTTGTGAGAAGATTGATGGATGTTCAACTCACTCAAAGACCCGATCAGTTGTGTTGGAAGCTAACTAGGAATGAAGAGTTTACGGTCAAATCCATGTATTTGGATGTTATTAATTCTAACTCTATTCCTAATTCGAAACATGTTTGGCATGTCAAAGTACCCTTGAGAGTTAAAGTGTTTATGTGGTTTATACACAAACAAGTCATTTTAACTAAGGATAACTTCATAAAACGCAACGGAAATGGATCCACTAGATATAGTTTTTGTGATCGGGATGAATCCATCAAACACCTCTTTCTTGATTGTCCCTTGGCAAAACTTCTTTGGCAGTATGTGCACATAGCCTTTAATATTACTCCTCTGAATAATATCAACACATTATTTGGGACGTGGTTTGATGGAGTTGAGCCCCAAACAGCGAGACACATTCGCGTAGGAGTATGTGCTTTATTATGGGCTATCTGGAATTGCAGAAATGATTTGGTTTTTAACAGAACAACAAATACTCATTTTTTGCAGGTTATTTCTGGGCCACTGTGTTGGTCCGTATGTGTTCGCTATTGGATCTACCCGATGGGAGATGGTAGCACGGGATATTTTCAACCGGTTTGGATGACGGTCATGTAATGGAATAGACAATTAGTTTTCATATCTTGCTCTTGCTAGCCGGCTGTGGCTTTATTTTTGTTCTTTAGCTCTTTGTAAGCATTTTCTGTACTTTGTTGAGACTTTAAGATTATTGTCGAACTGATTTGCTTGGTAATAAAGTGATTGTATGCATCGTTCTGATGCAGAGCTCGGGATCCCCTTTTTGAAAAAAGAAAAAAATGGTTTAACGCAGCAACCATGGTTGTTGTTGGCGATGGGAAGAAAATCTTCTTATGGAGTGACAAATGGATTAATGGTAGGTCGGTTGAGGACATTGCACCAAATATTTTTACTCAAATCCCGAGTATCATCAGAGCAAGACGTACTGTGGCCGAGGCAATGGTAAATGGTCGGTGGATCCAAGACATGAAAAGGCTGATATCCACCCACAGAAGCATCCAGACGTTTTTTTTCACGGATACATCATGTCTTTGCTGAGCATCCACCAATTCCCACATGCAGACTTGGTGAAAGGTAAAATGGTTGTGCATGAAGTTGGCCGGCCTATACATGTAAGCGGTGTGAAGGAGCCAACACTTCAATGGGTACCCCCTCCACTCGGCTGGACAAAGCTCAACACCGACGGAAGTTTTGTCCAGGCCACAGGCGCAGCAGGTGGTGGTATAGTCCTGAGAAGTGAAAAAGGAGAGCTCATCTTCACAGCATGCAGAAAGCTGTTTACATGTAATAATAGCCTCCAAGCGGAGTTGGAAGCATGTAGGGAGGGACTGCAGCTGACCTTTGCACCGTACAAACATGCCCATCTTGATGGAGTTGGATAGTACTGAAGCAGTTTCAATGCTGTCAGCACAACCGACGAATCGCTCACAAGTCTGAGCGCTAGTCGAGGAGATACGTGGAATAGTAGCTATTGAATCAAGGGAGATTTTCTTTTCTCATATTAGTAGATCACCAAATAATGTCAGTTACGCGCTCGTTGTGTATGGACGTAGTACCCCGTGCACGGCTGTTTGGTTGCGATCGAGATTAGACTGCATTGTAAACCTTTCAGAGGCCGAGAAGCCTCATTGAGTTAATGAAATCTTCCTTTATCCTGCAAAAAAAGGCTGATATCCATTGTCGGTTTCATCCAAGTGTTGCAACCCTGGGAGGCTATCTCAAAGTTTCAGATAAACCCAGAAGGTCACGACACTTGGACTTGGCGATGGGAGTCGAGCGGCACATTCACTGTTAAATCTGCATATAATGCGTTCTTTGCAGCACAACCGGATTGGAGATCAGCCCACGCTATATGGAAACCTTGGGCTTGTCTCAAATGCAAATTCTTCATTTGGCTGGCCATGCGAGGAAGAATTTGGACTGACGATCGTCTAAGCAGAAGAGGGTTTCCCCATAGCCAACTCTGCAATTTTTGCTCTTCCGGACAGGAAAATGTGCAACACTTGTTCATTGGATGCACAGTTGTTAGCATCATATGTAGTTCGACTCTGATATGGGTAAACCTACAGGAGGTCATATAATTCATGGACCTTACTATGGATGAGTGGTTGGGCTAGTGCAAGACCAAGGCTACAAGGGGATAAGAGAAAAGCGCTCAACACTCTTGTGATCTTGGTAGTCTGGTCCATATAGAGAGGAACATAAGGGTTTTCGATGGGATTTTCACACCCATCCAGTGTATCATGCATAGACCAGATCAAGACGGATGCTCGCTTTTGGGTCGTAGCGAGTTATGGTAGGCTTAGGATCCCATATGCGGCAGGGTAGGCTCTCCGGCTACTAGTTGTCGCTGGCTTGGTTTTTTTTTCCGAATTGTGGTCGTTTGTACCTTATATTGTGTTCTCTTTCTGTCCTATCTATTAATATATACATGCAACACTCCTGCATGGTTTGAAAAAAAGAAGAGAAATACAATCGAGACCGAAAAATTCCCTGAACTTGACACCAATGCTCGTCACCTGTCTCGGCACCACAACAACATCCACCAAAGGAAAAAAAATGAAGGATCACCTCCTCAACGGGCTCGACGCAGCTCCATCGCTGATATGTAACTTTGCGGAGCTTCAAGGTGGCTCACCAAAGGCGAAGCCGTTGCTATTAAACAAATTAGACAAGGGTAACACCATGGACATGCCATCGAACTCCAGATCTAGCTCCCCGCACGACTAAGACGTCGAGAGAGGAAACCATACCTGCCTACCATTAACCACGAACTCAGCACACGATCCACCATCTTTTAGATGCCACCTATGTAGGCCACAATCTGCATTCTTTGTTCAAGTTTCTACGTGCTAACCGACCAACCACACATACATGATTGTTTAGCTTGGTGTTATGATTATATTCATCAATGCAAGCAATCAAACAAAAAAAATAGTGCTGCTAAAACTAGACTTTAAGAAGGCATTTGACATGCTCAATCATGTACATCATTATGGAGATTTTGAAAGCCTTTAGGTGACTTCCAAACCTTCACAGACTCGGTCACTCGGCGATCCACAATTTTCTCTTGGATGCTCTAGACCATGACGCCTAACCGTCTGGAAGATGCACAGTCTTCAAAGGTAACTAGCGTCGGATCTACGCAGGATTAATCTCTTCAGTGATGCTCAATCATTTTGGGTTTGTAGGTGTTTGGGTTTTCCTCACTTGATGATTTTCATTCAAAGTCCTCGGATGATGGGATGCTCTTAAATGACAAGTGTCAGTTTCTCTCGGAGCAGCCAACCATCTAGTGGTTGTAGGGGGCGGCAATTTATAGCCTAGGGAGCAGCCCGACATGATAAGACATAAATGCCCTTCAATGATATGACCGTTAGGTGGGTAAATATTTTGGGACAGCTGGCACATAGCGTAGCAACGGTCAGAATTTTGAGTATCAAATTCCTCAGGGCTATCATACTCCTCACTGTGTAGGCAATCCGCACTGGCAAATTCCTAACTCCTCAGTCAGAACAAATTTCTCAGAGACCAGAAGAACTTTGTCTCTGTCACTGAAGAAATTGACTGAACTGTATGAGATTTTCAATGGCTTCACTTGAAGGGATTGGTAGGTGTAGGATTTGAGTTGAGCATCACCGGGAAATTTTTTCTTAGTATTTCCTCGACCCCTTTAACAGTACGGTGTTTCCTATGACTCAAGAAAGAGAAAATGAAACTACGAAAACAAAAGTCTTCATGCTTCATGTTCCTCGAATGAATACCACGTCTTCAGGATCACACCAATTTCTTCACTTTCAAAGTCTTCAGAAATCCAAAATCTTCAGTCGAAGAACTTTATTTTTAGGGGTCGACTTTCTCTGTAAATATCAAACTCCTCATAGACTTATAGACCTGTGTACACTCACAAACGCATCAGTCCCTTAACCTGTAAGTCTTCAATACACCAAAATCACTAAGGGCCACTAGATGCACTTACAAAGTGAGAAATATCTGGGCCTGCCAACTGAGGTTGGGCAATCTAAGAGTGGCACCTTCAAGTATCTCCGAGATAGAGTCTGGGAGAAAATCAAGGGATGGATGGAGAAACTTCTATCTGCTGCAGGAAAAGAGGTGCTTATTAAATCAGTAGCGCAAGCTATCCCAGTTTTCTCTATGTCTTGTTTCATGCTATCCAGGGGGTTATGTGAAAGCATCACGTCAATGATTTGTCAGTTTTGGTGGGGAAGTAAAGAAGGAAAAAGACGACCATGTTGGGTGTCTTGGGATGTAATCACAAGACCTAAATGCCTTGGTGGTTTGGGTTTTCGGGATATGGAGATATTTAACCTTGCACTCTTATCCAGGCAGGCGTGGCAACTGCTAGAATATCCTGACTCCCTCAGTGCACGTATGCTAAAGGCAATCTACTACCCAGACACATCAATCCTCGACGCGGAGTTAGGATCCCGACCTTCTCAAATTTGGCGGGCTGTCATCGATGGGCGGAACATTATGAAGCAAGGAATTATTCATCGGATAGGGGATGGCTCATCAACATATATATGGACTCAGAACCGGATTCCAAGGGAAGGTTTTTATAGGCCTGTTTCTTCACTGGTTGCGGCCCCCGCAGACAGTTTATGAGCTGATTGATCACAGTACAGCAGAGTGGAAGGAGGACTTTGTGCGACAAGTTTTTATACTAGTGGATGCTAAGGCTATACTCAAGATACCAATATGCACACGACAAGTCGATGATTTTGGGGCTTGGGCCGAAGACCCAAGGGGCTTGTTCTCGGTCCGGTCGGCTTATAACATGATTTTTCGAATAAAGACTGGCAGAGAGGCTTGGCTCGAGGGTATAGAGGACATGTCCAGCAATACTGGTGAACGCAGGGGGTGGTCTTCCATCTGGGGCATGCAAGTGTCATCGAAGTTGAAGGTTTTTACATGGCGTCTTGCACAACATTCCCTCCCAACGAATGATATCCTGCACCACCGAAATATGGCTCAGTCCCATGAGTGTGCCATTTGTGGAGCGGCAGATAATTGGCGTCATTCCATGCTAGACTGCACAATGTCAAGAAGTGTTTGGGCCCTCGCAAGTACTGATCTAGCAGAACATATGTGCATGAACATGGATGACAGTGCCAAGGGACGGTTGTTTGCTATGCATGAGTCGCTGCCTCAGCAGGAGTTCACCACTATGATTGTTACCCTCTGGGCAATTTGGCATGCTCGCCGGAAACTGATACATGAAGGGGTGTTTCAGACCCCTCTCTCCACGCATTCTTTTATCAACAGCTATATGAGTGACTTGAAGTTGATATTCAAGCCGGCCACCAGGACACGCCCAGCGACTCAGCCCAGACTGGCAAATTGGCTGCCACCATGTGTGGAGCATGCCAAGCTAAACGTTGATGCGGCAACTCCCAGAGCTGGAGGGTACGGTGCTGTAGCAGTCATCTGCAGGGACATCTCAGGAGCTTATCAGGGTGCGTCTGTTGTCGTGTTCCGAAACATTGACGAGCCGGAAGTGTTGGAATGCCTCGCAATCAGAGAAGCTCTAGCCCTGGCGGATGATCTCTATATCCAAAAAATAGCTGTGGCATCGGATTGCAAGCTAGCTGTTGAAACCTTACACAGAGGGACATCATCGGCGTATGGAGCAGTGGTGAAGGAGATCAAACAGCACTCTAGTGATTTTATTTCATGTGTTTTTAGTCATTAGTTTAGAACCTCGAATACCGAGGCCCATAAACTAGCAAAGCATGCTTTAACTCTCGGGACCGGCCGCCATGTTTGGTTAGGCCACCCAGGAGACCTTACCTTCATCCCTGTAGAGGTGACGTTTTAATAAAAAGCATTGCGAGTTTGCCTCAAAAAAAAAGTTAAGTTCATGCAGCATCAAAAAAAAAAAGTTAAGTTCATGCAGGTACAGTGAAAGTACCGCTACTCCGATCTGTTTGCATTTTCTTAACTAAAGCCTTGACAGTATTCGTGTTACAAAAATTGATGCCATGTAGTAGACATTTCTAAGAGATTCCATTGTAATTTATAGTTAAAAGAGTTACTTTGTACTACTCCCTCCGTCTTAAAATATAAGAATGTTTTTGACACTATGCTAGTGTCGAACACGTTCTTATATTTTGGGACGGAGGGAGTAGTTTTTTCGATCTATGATCCAAAACATTGCACTTGTAATATTTGTCAATTCGCAAAAAATGTTAAATTGGTTCTCGAAAGTAGAAAAAAGTGCAATTGGCTATGCATATTTCACGAGAAAATACTATCCATTTAATACTAAGAAAAACTTTTGTCTAAGTCGACGTCTTGAGCCATCCCAATGCTGAAATATACAACGGCTTAGTACGTCGACTTATACAGAAGAAAATCTTAGGCAACTCGGATTTAGTAAAAACCAAGATAGATTGCATTGCTCTCTCGACCTCCGAACCAAGATGATGAACAAACTCACAACAACCAACCTTTGAGCGCAAGCACACAGTGTCATCAGATGTCAGCACCACGAGAATGCCAACGGAAAGCAAACATGTCCGTGATGCCAAAGATGCAGCGAGTACGGCACTGGACGGCACGCGTTTGTTAGGCGATGGCGGATACGCTCAATATGGGAGGTATTATATAGTAGTGGTCAAACATAATTTTTCAGAGACAAAACCGGTAACAACTAACAACCAGAATAAGATTTTGTGTTTATCTTGGCAGCAAGATTGCAAAATCGAATTCAGTGCTGGAATAGCATCCGAATGGCCCAGAATAGTTTTATACATATTGGAGGAAAAACATGGCCCAGAATAGTCATTTCCAAAAGTCGGGTTCAGTGGAAAGTGGCATCGTTCAGCATTAACTTGTCTAGTTGTGCAACTTATGCATATGCTTCAGAAGCAGATGAAACAAATCTTAATGAGGTTTCTGGACGTACAGTGCATAGATCTATACTTTTATTTCTAAATAATATGACAAGCTAGGGTCAATAAGTCTTACACAAAGAAAAATGACAAGCCAGGTTCTGAAGCTTCAGGACAGACGCATATCATGAGAAACTAGTTGTTGTTTATCCAACAAATCTTAATGTACATATCAACTATATATTGTTGAGTCAATCGCCTTCCAAAGAGTAAGATGTTAAACTTCCTGGATCTAATTTGCAGCATGAAACAATAATATTCTCCTGGTGAGATGCAAGAACCAGAACTATTCTCCAGCATTCCTACAGAATCCAAAATAATATATGATTATTAAATAGTTCTAGAAACTAAAACTTTGAGCATGTAACCAATTAATGTATGATGGAAACTTACCTTCTATATCAAAATCATTTGCTTAATTGTCTATTATTTTCCTAGCATGTCGACTTAATCTGGGCAGATCCAAGTTCCATCCGACCTCTCCGTTTGGGAAAAACAACGGATATGATGGTGGATCATAGCAACCATGGTATGCTTTTATATATTGTGGACGGTCTGATACACCATAAATCATGATACTTCTATCAAAATGACCTCGAGGATCGCTTCCCTCGACCCAAATTGCTGCCACCTGTGATGCTGTTAGAGCATTATATACTCTCTGGTCTAAAGCAATATTTGTGTTGAGCTCAATCCTATACTCGCAAAGGTTTGAAATGGAGCCGAGACTTCTAAAGATATGGACATAAGGATTAGATGAGAGGATGCCCAACAATTTTCTGATGAGATCTTTATCAAGGTTCGGTGAATGGCGAAATCTTTGCTGTAAATCTGCATCAGTGTCATAAAAGTAAAGTTGTAGATGCTTGGGCCCATCATCCTTTGGCACTAATTGGTCAATTCGATGATAAATTTGACCTTGTGCGCGGAATGTGTAAACTCTAGATCTGTTATTGCAAAAACGTTGATCCAAGACAACACCAAGAGATGTAAAGGAGAAGTGAGAATTGAAGTAACGTATGTTATCCCGGAAATACTTCGCATCTGGATCTTGGCTGCTGTACAGTCGACGTAATTCATCAGGGACTGGTGGAGTTACTATTTTAACTTTTCCACCCATGCAACAAAACGTTGGTTTCTCATACTGGAACCTTTTTGCATTGCAATGCCTACAGTCAGGAACTGGATCTAGAAGATGATAATCAGTGGATAAATTTTGATATATATGATCATATGGATCCACCTGAATGCAACTTTGGGCATTATTCTTTTTCTAAATACGGCTGAAATTCAAAACCTGCATTTTTATTAGGCTAGATTAGAAATACAAATCATATTTAAAAGTACTATTGTCGATTAAGTACAGTAATACTTACCATGCCCGCTAAACATACGAATTTCTTCATCAGGGTCATCATTATATCCAAGCATTTCTCCTGTTTCCCCAATGTTATCTGTTGATTGTCGAATCATCATATACGTCACACAATGTTTTATATGGACCAATATAATAGATAAATGCTAGTTGGTACTGAGATTACCTTGAATGGCAGGAAAAGAATCCTTTCGCAGGTAGATGAGATCTTCATGTTGACGGATGGTATGATCTTGTAGTTGCACATGAGTATATCCAACTGTATTTTGTACATTACTACTAATTGCCCCATCAGATGTATCTTGTGCATGGCTGCAACTTGCGTCTTGAGACTTTCTTCTTCTTTTATACTCACGGCCTCTGTAAATATGCTTCTTTTTGTTAAGGTGCCAATTGGGAATACCAGCTAGTGCGGTGTCGCCGCTTACATCCACTGTTATTTGTTTGCGCATCAATTACAACTTGGTCTTATGAAGCAATAGGAGATACAGAAATTCCAGATGGACTGATCTTCAGCCGAGTACCCTTTTTTGGGTGGCACATGTTTGGCTGAGCAAGGATGCTTTGGTCAGATGCAGACACATCATAACTATTGACTGTTGTCACTGTTTTTGACATTACAACAAACAAATTAGACTGTAATGTTAGTAAACAGAAATGTATTAGTACTGAATTAATATATTTTTGTCAACCTCGTTTCCTTTTTGTCAGACACCTACTTTGATGGACCCCTGAACTGTGTGTCATAGAACCTGAAAATGGAAGGCTTTCTTGTTCTTGTAACATAGTCACTGCTATTTCTTTCCCTGGCACACAAATTACAGACTAATGTCACCACCTAATCATGTATATTGAAGATGATTATTTTACTTATCATCACACAACAAACTACCTTCTGTCGTCATAGAAGATTCAGTTGGCAAGTGTGTGTTATCATTGGTATTCATACTGGTCTCCCCTCTTACGGGTTGCAGTCTTACTAATTGCACGGTCACCTCGCTTGATTCGTTTGTACTCACGATTCCTTTTCAAATAAGCTTCTCTCTGTTGTGGTGTCATCTGCATATACCTAACCCGATCACGGTTACGTTTGCGTTGAGAAGGATCCGTTGGTACAGCACCGGTTTGTTCAGTTAGGTGACGATATTGATCTACAATCATCAGCTTAATGAGACGCACACAAGAAAAGATT
>NC_041388.1:559590710-559602036 GCF_002162155.2 Triticum dicoccoides | reverse complement strand
AACAGAAAATACTCCCTCTGTTCCAAATTACTTGTCGTGAACTAAAACCACGACAAGTAATTTGGAACGGAGGGAGTATGAATTAATTATCGCAGTTGATGTCCATCAGTAATGAGTGTCAATCATATTTCTACCAAAATAAATATTTTAAATGTGAACAATGAAATGGCCCAAATAAAATAGTGGAGTCATAAAAAAATCAAGAAAAATAATCAAATCATCTTTCGTGACACACTTATCTCAAAACATAGTAGCTTTTGTAGTCTACGTACAGAATCTGCAACTTACACTGGCTTAGACAAAAACGCAAACACCTTGCACGCAAAGAAAGAGCCAAGAACATCAACAAGGTATAACCAGCTAATCCTAATGACATGAAGCAATCTGACATAAAGGAATTCTCCAAACTCATAACCATCAACAGAAAAAAAAAAGGGTAATGTAGAGAAGGAGCAACTCACCTGTGCTTTTCTCCCGTGTTGTTGGCCGTCCGCACAGAGAATGTGTATTGTACATGGCGGGCTTGCCGGTGTACGGCGCGGCTGGAGAGAGCGAAGAGACGAAGACGTGCGAATCTGAATGAACGGAGACGGGGCGCAAGAGTGGCACACTTCATAACAACCAAGCCCTGCGATCTCAATAGCAAGGTCGTCAAAGAATTGAGGTACTCTGCAAGCAGATGGAAATGGAATTTTAGCAAGATGTGAGCAGGGAGATACAGGCAATGGGAGACAAGACAACGGGGATGGAGTTGTGGCAGGATGATAGCCTTGTGCTAGCTCGGGATGAAGCTTTTTGTTTTTTCCTTTTGAAATCGGGATGAAGCTTGAAGGTATGCAGTCTTTTCCGGTCCAGCAGAGCGCGTGCGGGGCTCTGTTTCAATTAAATTATTCCAAACATCGTGGGCCATGGAGCTATCAGGAAGGTGCGAGCAGCTTCCAAACGCGCGAGCGCGCGGGAGACAGCGCGGGGAGGGAGTGGTGACGGATCCAACTAATTGCAGCCGTCCGATTCGGTGGAGCTAAGGGCTGATGAATGGTGGATAAGGGGATACGTGGTGAAATCAACGGCTAAAAGTGAGTTTGTGTTACTTGGCGGGAATCAAGAGTGGAGTGTAAATCCAATTTCAAAACTGATGCATTATAGTATTAGATTAGAGATAATGTCTTACATCAAAATACTTCCATAACATTAGTTCCGTACAAGAACATGCTTACCAACCCTCCTTACAAAAAGAAAAAGAAAAAGGATTTAGCGGTGACGGTGGATCCTTGCCACCGCAGCCCAACCAAAGGTAACTATGATGGGCCAAAGTGTAGTGGTCATTATGAGCGTGTACATCCTTAGTAATTCTACCATTCCTTTGAATAACCCCTTTCTAATGCATAATGGTTGTGCAAGAATAACAAATTTAGAAATAGCATCCATACATGTACCTAACCATACGGTAGGAGCAAGGACACAGACTGCAACGGCAGTATTACGAGCATCCGGACCTAGCACCATATACACACCCAGTGCAAATGAAATCGACATGAATATGAATGAGCTCGAGAAGGAAAGCACAGATAAGACTAAGTAGACTTTACGGGTGACCAAGTTAACCATTGGATTTGCAGGAAACGTGAAGCCAACGGTAGCTAGTGAAGAGCATATAAAAGCTAATGTGGTGGCCATCATGAAAGCGTCAAAAACAAAACTCCCAGCATATGTTGGCGTGACTCCACTTATATGATCATCGTTTCTGTAACCTCCAGGGATGGCAAAAGTTGCATTGTAGGCCAGTTGCTATTAGGACTGAAGCAACAACACACGTTTGTGTTGCATCTTTCAGCCTCCGTGATTCTTGGTCCTCCTCCTCTGGCTTTGGCGGCCGACGGAACGGTTCCTCAGCTTTATCCCAGCGAACGACACCATAGTTTGCCCCAACTGACCTCAAAGCGTGGTATATTTTATTCTGAGAGTTCTGAAATAAAAACAAGAAGGATTATATGAGTACCAAATGAAGCAATGTGTCATAAATTATTTATTTTATTCAAGGGGCAAACTTGAAACTAAAACAGGGTATTACCTCTATATAATTCAATCTGAATGAAAGCTTACTGATGGATAGATCAAAGGGAGTTTCCCCCTGGTTATTTGTTATATTCAGATTCACCTCTGGATTCCCAAATAGAGCACAGAACATCCTAAAGTTCCGAGCTTGGATAGCCAAGTGCAGTGCAGTGTTTCCATCATTGTCTTGCATATTCAAAATCCAAACTAAAGATGGAGTTTCACATACATAGAACACTATGTCCCGTATTTCTTTCTCGACAGCAACATGAAGGAATGTTCTTCCATTAGCATTGCGCAACCCAACACAATTTGGATACTTGCCATGGAAAAACCATATGGCATCTTTCGCACCTGCAGAGGCAGCCAAATGTATGGGAAAAGATCCATTATTGTCTGCTTGATACAGTACGGTGGGGTTCGCTTCGAATACTATCTTGAGCATCGATGTAGAGGTCCGGGAAATCCATACAAAACGACACCAAGGAGGTCTGCTGAGGAGCTCAAGTTGCAGACACGAGGCAGTCCCAAAAGACAACGATGAAGCAAAGTGAAGCGGCGTTCTCCCATCTTTGTCCACCTGTGTAGTAAGGCTTTTGTTCCAATGCACTAGGAACTCTATCATCACTGTCAAGAATACCCATTTTGTGTTAGTGAAACAAAGTAGGAATTATCTTAATCTGAATAACATTTCGTAGAATTGGGCGTTAATTTAACCATGTTCTTATATCAAGACGATGAGGATAACAACATCCTACGTTGCGGAGATACTTCAGAAAGCGCGTGTATCCAGCCGGATACTGCCCCGATACAACACGATACGTATCTCGTAAGTATCCCTCGATGTTTTGATTTTAAAAAATGTTTGATACATCTGGATACTGTTGCAATACGTTTTGGATACCTGAAACCTCTCGTTCGACATGAAATCCCCTCAATATATAGTAAAGGCGCACCTTTTGAAGATTCCCAACATAGGCATGAGTTCATGTCAAAACATGACTATTAATGTTCTGGTTCAATTGAAAGGTGAGCAAGAGAGAGTTGATGCACTCATGGAGCAGCAAGCCTAGGGAAATCTCACTGCCAATTAATGTAAGTGGACCAAGTGCAAGAAAAGAAAGGGGGTAATCTATTGAGGCATGCTCTGAGCTAGAAGCTTCTTTTTTTTAGAGAAGTGCATCATAGGTCCTCGGACTATTTCAGAGGTTTCACGTAGATCCTCGAACTATGAAAATCACCATCCAGGTCATCAAATTGCAATATGTGTGTCATCCTGGTCCTCAAACTATTTCAAAGGTGTTACGTAGGTCCTTCAACTATTACACTTCAAGGATTTTGAGGACGTAGATGACACTTTTCATAGTTTGAGGACCTACATGACACCTTCGAAATAGTTCGAGAACCTAGGATGCAGTTCACTCTTTATTTTCATATTTTTAATAATTAATACATGTAATATCTATATATAAATGTATCCCTGCATCCATGTTTTTAGAAAATTGGCGTATCGGACGTATCCTGATATCGTGTATCCGATACGTATCCAAGTATCCGTGCAACATAGACACCATCAACAACAACAAATACGTAAGTGTAGAGAACTATATCTACTTTATGCTAAAAGCACAATTTTGCCCCCCCCCCCTACTTATGATGCCTGGTTGCATGCATCTCGACACCTTTACAGAGATATGTGAGATGATGAAAATGAAGCGCAAATCCTCATGCGGTAAAACTAAAAATGTTTCATTTCTCTTTCAGAGCAAAAGCAAACGAAGAGTTCCTATCTCTTTTGAGAGTACCCGTTACAAAATGCGAAATATGTTGCAATATATTTATGACTAAGTTTTCTTGGATTTTCTAGTATATTTCCTTTTTTCTGAACATTCCTTTGATCGAGGATACTATTCCATTTGTTTCATATTCAAAATAGGTTTTCATTTGAAAAAATTTATGGCATATCTCTACTTTTAATGGAGCAGTTGGTAGTCTCGCTTTTAGGTTTTTTTTCGTCCCACCTTTCATGGTTTTTTTGGTACCTCGTCCCACCTCACACTGAACCGTCACGAACCGAAAAAACCGCGTACCGAAGCCCCCACCCGCCCCACGCACTCCAGGGCCTAACCTCCGATCGCACCCAAGACAATCAAGCGAAAAAAACCTACGAAAATTAACCAGCGAAAAAAACCTAATGGAGGAGTTGATACTCTGGTACAGTTTATTTTCAACACTTTCCTAATTACAAAAGATCACGGATCTAACTTTCCTATCTTCGCCAAATCAACGAATCTCTTTCATTAATGCAATTTGCTTTAGGAAACAAATAATAGATTCTTTCCTACCTTAGCCAAATCAAAGGATCTCTCTCATTAATGCAATTTGCTTTAGGAAACAAATAATAGATTCTTTCCTACCTTAGCCAAATCAACGGTTCTCTCTCATTAATGCAATTTGCTTTAGCAAACAAATAATAGATTTTTTCCTACCTTAGCCAAATCAACGGATCTCTCCCATTAATGCAATTTGCTTTAGCAAACAAATAATAGATTCTTTCCTACCTTAGTCAAATCAACGGATCTCTCTCATTAATGCAATTTGCTTTAGGAGACAAATAATAGATTATTTCCTACCTTAGCCAAATCAACGGATCTCTCTCATTAATGCAATTTGCTTTAGGAAATAAATAATATATTCTTTCCTACCTTAGCCAAATCAATGGATCTCTCTCATTAATGCAATTTGTTTTAGGAGATAAATAATAGATTCTTTCCTACCTTAGCCAAATCAACGGATCTTTCTCATTAATGCAATTTGCTTTAGGAAACAAATAATAGATTCTTTCCTACCTTAATTAGCCAAATCAACGGTTCTCTCTCATTGATGCAATTTTCTTTAGGAAACAAATAATCTCTAATCTCTAATTCTCTAATAATAATAATCTCTACTCCTAATGGAGCAGTTGGTAGTCTCGCTTCCAGGTTTTTTTTCGTCCCACCACTTTCATCCGGTTTTTTTTCGTAAGTTAACCGTCGTAGATTTTTTTCGTTGCCTCCCCCACTTCATCGGTTTATTTTTACTTCACCCTCTCACACAACGAAAAAAACTGAACGGATCAGAACTTTCCATACTGACGCAAATTATCTAGTAATGTCTTTATGTAAAAGAATCAATCACAATCAATCTCTAAAGATTAAATCTAAATTAATTAATCTTCATAATGTTTGTTTCCTTCCGAATCACGTCCATAACTTTCCTTCCTTGTTTGGGCAAAAACTGTTTGGTAGTAGAGATTAGGAAGCTTCCTATGAGTGTAGTAATAGGAAGTATTCTTTTTCTTGATGATTCGTTTCCATACCGACGCAAATTATTTAGTAATGTCTTTATGTAAAAGAATCAATCACAATCAATCTCTAAAGATCAAATCTAAATTAATTAATCTTCATAACGTTTGTTTCCTTCCGAATCACGCCCATAACTTTCCTTCCTTGTTTGGGCAGAAACTGTTTGGTAGTAGAGATTAGGAAGCTTCCTATGAGTGTAGTAATAGGAAGTATTCTTTTTCTTGATGATTCATTTCCATGCATGATGATAGTAAATTAGGCCAACATTCACCACTATTTATCAACATCATCAATCGTATCCATTCCTACCAGTTTTAAGGAAATCTGCTCGCTATGTCTTTTTTAAGGGGATCCGCTCGCTAAGTCATCATCGCACGTTATTTTCACAAGCAATTCCCCCAAAAAAGGCGTGGGTATTGGTAGTTGAACGCCCTCTAAGTTTTCCGCCTGTCCCATCCTCGCGCTGTGCCGCCGCCACCCACCGAATTTCCAGCCGCCCGAGCCCGTTAACTTCGCCAGCCATCGGGTCGACTGCCCCCGCCCCAAACCCCCATCCCCGAGCACTAGCTACCGCCGCGTTGCCGCCCCAAGCTCCACGCCACCGGGAACGAATCAAGCGTCGTCCCGACACCGCCGTCGCCGGCCCAGCACCTCCAGCCTTGCATGGACAGCTTCAATGTGCTGTCTCCCTTGCTGCCTCACCTTCTGCCAGCGCATGCAGCGGTGGGGTTGGACGCGTGCGTGCTTGCTAGCTTGCTCTCCGTGCGTACGTACTTGCTCTGTGTGCGTCGCACCGGCCAATGCGCATGATGCGTGTGTGCCTGCTTTTCTGTATGTGTATGCCAGCGTGATGCGTGTGTGCGTTGCTGTGTGTGTATGATATAGATGGCCCGAGTGTGTGCATGCTGTGCTCTGCTCTCTGCTGATCTATGTGTTGGTGCTCCTGCTATATGTTCATGCCATCACTGGTGGAAAAAAGGCCTTTGGTCGCGGTTCGCAACTGCCATTAGTCGCGGTTGCGCAACCGCGACCGACCGGGCGCGACTAAAGGCCCCGCCCCTTTAGTCGCGGTTGCTTAAGAACCGCGACTAAAGGCCCGTCCACGTGGGCGCCAGGTGGCCGTCGGGGCGGAGGACCTTTAGTCGCGGTTCTTCTGGCCAACCGCGACTAAAGGCCGCCGCAGGTTTAGGGTTTTAGCCCCCCCCCCTAAACCTCCCCCCTTAAACCTGTTTTCTGTTTAATTTGTATTGTTTTATTTCTTTTGTGCTTTATTTTAATTTTGAAGGAGTTTCATATATTCTACGGTACTACATACATGCATATGAATGTACAATTTCAAATAAATTTGAAATTAGAACCAAAAAGAATTCAAGAGGAATATACAATATATATTCAATATCATCGGATGACCATATACAATTTTGAACAAGTTTCCATACATGATTTAATGCATATAAAGTTCTACGTCCTCGTAATAGTGTTCTCCTTTAGGATGGAGGACTTCCCTGCTGAACCATCCAGCTAGTTCCTCTTGAAGTGGTCGGAAGCGAGCTTCTGGACTAAGCATCCACCGGAGGTTATTCCTCTTAGCATTGGTATCACTCGGAACCCGCTCAGAGGTGTATCTCCGGATCATCTCACAGACATAGTATCCACATAGATTGGTCTCCGGTGGCTGAATATCCCCAGCATTCTTAGCCTTTAACATTTTGAATTCTAGCTCTTTTTTGAATTCACCAACCTTTGTATCTACGAACCGTCTCCAAACCCTACGAGGCAAAGAAAATTAAATGAACAAGAGAGTTATTAATTAGTTACTTGATATTAGGAAATGAACGAAATAGGCCGATCGATATAGAGCGCAAATGAATGAAAATAATTACTTCTGCAGCATTCTTCTCATGCCGCCCCAAAGCTTTGGATCCATATTCACAGAGTCGTGGACGAGACATTCTGAGGTGTTAACTTTAATTACTAGCAGAATCCAGTGGAACCTGCGGACACGATACATGCACAGTACGTCATGCATAACTCATCGATTAGCCGGCCACATACCATGCATGGAGTAAACAAAAGAGAATGTGCTCAAGACAGAAACACTCACTCAAAATGGTAAGGAAATAGAATATCACTTTTGAGTTCCTGCTTTGTAAGAAACTGCCACAGGTCTGCCTCCACGTCGGCGGGGTAACGCTCCAACACATATCCATTAACGATGTGTGGGTCAATGAACCCAACATCATGGATGTTCCTTACTCTGCATTCCTTAATCTTCATTCTGCATGTATAATAGCGGACACAACAATATAGTTAGGACATATATATAGTGCAGGCAATATGAACGAGATGGGGTAGAAATTAATAAATCACTTACAGAACGTAGCAACTGATGATAGATTTATCGAGCTCGCGCAGATTGAAAAGCTGGAACAATTCACTCAGTTCAATTTGTACATAGTAATGTTTGAAGTGATGCTCATGTCTAACTTCCGCATAAATATATTCTTTGGCGTTTTTATTTTTTATGTAACCCTTGTACCATTTCAGCAGACCTTTCATTTGTGGAGGTAGATCCTTTTCCTCCGCAGGCTCGACGAGAGGCCCATTCTTGACATATGTAATTACTACCTCCTTCACTGGCGCCTCATCAAGGCCTAACAGTTCACGAAGAGTAATACCTAAGTTGGCCGCTTGTTCTCTGGCACTCGTTACAGTCAATCCCTGTGCTGCCGCAGCTTGTATGATCTCGGGGGCATCAGGACAGAAGGCTTCCACTATAAGCGGGGCAATCGATTGTTTACTTTGTTCCCCGAGCTGGGCAACTTGTTTCCCGCTTTTTTTACTTTCGTCCTTCTCCCGCTCTTTGTTCTCCTTGAACATGAGTGCCTGCCTGCGAAGTTCACGTGCATAGTCGTTAGGCAGATTCTTCGCGGCTTGGGACGGTGTGCTCAAAAATGACTTAGCCCACTTCTTTTGCTCATCAGAAAATACTGGCTTGGGCTCGGGCTCTGTTTTCTTCTTGCAGTCCGCCTTCCATTTCTCCAAATCAGCAGCCGCGGCCGCGTCGACTTCCTCGGCACTACGTTCCCAAGGCCTTGTGGGGAGAGGCTTCAGTGATGGCTCCGGTACCTTTGTGGTCTTAGGTACATAAGGGTCCGGGTTAATAATCCAGGACTGCTTCTGCTTCTTTGCCGGAGGTGGATTGGGGGGCGGCGTCTGATCACCCGCCGGACGAGGACTGGGGGGCGGCGGCTGATCACCCGCCGGACGTTGTGGACTGGGGGGCGGCGTCGGCTGACGTGACGGAGGTGTAGGTGAACCGCCACCACCACCACAACCACCACCACCGCCACCGCCACCACCACCACCGTAGGGGGGTGGACTTGTTGTCCTTGGCGCCTCGCCTGGAAACTTGATAAACTTCTTTTGCCATAGAATGAAATGGCGCTTGACATCTCCAAGTCTTTTCTCCCCTTCAGGTGTAGCAATGTCAATCTCCAGGTCCTCAAACCCTTGGACTATGTCCTCCACCGTGACACGAGCATAGCCATCTTGAATGGGGTTGTTGTGGTGGAGTGCTCCAGGTAAACATGGTAAAGCACTGCCGATGGCTACCTTCATGGACATGTTCCCGATAGGATAATACAGATGACATTCTTTCATCTCCTTTATATCGTCCACGGGGTAGCGAGGAGGCTCCGATGAAGTAATTTCGACCACCAGAGGCTCCGGTGCAGTAATTTGGACCACCAGAGGCTCCGGTGGGGCCTCCGTGGAAGCCACGCTGCTTCTCCGCTGCTGGCTTCCGAGATCCGCTGGATGATCTTCATGCTGCACCCGAGATGCATCTCTTTCGGCTACTAGTACACTCATGGTTTTCTTCATCACCTCCATTTCCGATGCCAACCGCGCCACAACATCTGCTTCCTGATCCATCTTTCTCTTACGGCTTCTGTAACCGTACGGGTCATCGTTCTGGGGGAACCCTATTTTCCACGGAATGTGCCCCATGCCTCGTACACGTCCTCCGTGTTCAGGATTCCCGAGGGCTTTTGTCAGCGCGTCGTTCTCTCTGTTGAACTTGATCTTCCCCTGTTGAGCATCCCTCATTGCGTTAATAAGGGCTTGGGTGGGTTTAATTAATTTGCCCCGGTAAACACACTCCCCTGTCTCCGGGTTCAGCGTTCCCCCATGCCCGTACCACCAGCTTTTGGCCCTTGGGTCCCATCCCTCCGTACCTGGACGGATTCCTCGCGCCCTCAGCTCGTTCTCCATCTTCTCCCACCTAGGCTCCCAAAGGCGATACCCTCCTGGCCCCATAACATGATTGTACTCCTTCTTAGCCGCATTTTCCTTATTTTTTTCGATATTTGAATGAACTGCTCCGATTTCTTTTGCTTCACAAATTCTGGCCAATCATCTTTCAGTTTCTCATATTGTCCTTTGAAATCCAGAGTCTTGTTCTGCTTGACAAAGTCATGGGCTAGATTTTGCTTGAATTTCCGGAATGCGTCGGCCATCTTATGAAGAGCGAACTGTTTGACTAGCCTCCTCCTCTCCTTGTTTTCCTCAATCTTGTTACCCTCCTCATCGAATTTGTTGTATTCCGGAGGTAGAACGAAATGTTCCATAAGCTTCTTGAAGCAATCTTTTTTTGTTCTCTTATCGACAAAAGTGAAACCATCAATTCGTGCCTTCTTTGGCTCATTCCACTCCTGGACGGTGATCGAGACGTTGTCTCTAACAATGGCTCCGCATTGGCTGACAAACTTGGTGGCATTCTTGCGGGGCTCCAGCGGCCTGCCGGTTGCACTGTCGACAACCTCGATGGTGCATGTTTCTCCTTGTTTCATCGTCTTGGTTGCGCCACGCTTTGACGACGTACTCAATTGTTTCGACGATCCGGCCGAGGGCTAAAATAAGAAAGAGTCGCGCGCGTTAGTACACACATATTTATTCAAATCAGTTAGTTTGTATCACCAGAGGCTCAATGTATATATATACCTCAGCGCCAGAGGTGGTTGCTACTTCCATTTGAAGATCGTCGTTTATCGACGTTTGTTCGGCATCATCTTGCTGACGGCGCCCTTCATCTTCACCGTCAAGGTTCAGATAAGAAGAGATATCATCTTCTTCTTCTCCGGTCGGCACATATTGAATATCGCCGTTTATGATGCCGAACATATGTGCTTCACCGTCCGGATCATAGTTGTCCATAATCGGGTCAGCTCTATCGTCCGCCATTATGTCAGTCCTGAAAACATGTAGTAAAAACAAATTAATTAAGTGAAGAAGGGGGGCGGTGGCGGTGGCGGTGGCGAAATGGCGGTGGCAAAAGGAGGGGGCGAGGAAGGGGTGGGAGAGGGTGTCGCGGTAGAGCGCGAGACGGGTGCTCCGTAGTCGAACTTGGGGTCGCCGGCAGTCTCGGGGTCTAACGCGGCAGTAGGTCGTACCGGCGAAAGGGGGAAACATCCGGTAAAGTATCCCCGGTGATTCGCGTTTTCGGACAGATGAACCGGAGGGGAAAGTTACGTGTTTGCTATGCTAGGGATGTGTGGCGGACGAACGGGCTGCGTATCCGGATCCGCCTCATCGTTCTGAGCAACTTTCATGTACAAAGTATTTTCATCCGAGTTACGGATTATTTTATATTAATTTTTAAAGTTTTATATCATTTTTAGAATTAACAGAATTAATTAAATTGTCTGTTAACTAATTAACCAAGTTAATTAGATTAATTAACAGATTAGTTATATTAGTTATTTAATTAGGTTTACTAAACACAATTAATTAAGTTAATTAATTTAATTAACTGATTAATTAATTAATATATTTATTTATTTATTTTCTAAATTCTCTTCTCTCCTTTTTTTAAATCGTTTCTGGGGCGTGGGCCCCAATTGTCATTGGGCCAGGGGGCCTTAACG
>NC_041388.1:559589289-559589949 GCF_002162155.2 Triticum dicoccoides | reverse complement strand
GCCGCCTCCGTTCCCGCGCAGAAAGACCCTTTAGTCGCGGTTGGAGAGGCGGACCGCGACTAAAGGTTACCCTTTAGTCGCGGCCCGCCACCCCAACCGCGACTAAAGGGCTGTGCTAGAACTGGCGCGGTGCGGTGGGATGTTTAGTCCCACCTCGCTAGCCGAGAGGCTTCGACAGTGGTTTATAAGCGCGGCTGCGCTTACCACTTCGAGCTCCTCTCAAATGCAGGCTTACGGGCCTATTCTGTCACTGTGTGCCTGTGGGCCTACTGGGCCTTCTGCGGGCCTGAATCCTGGCCCTTTAATGGGTTTCTAGTCGTATTCAGGCCGTGGTGGCCCAGTAGGTGGCATATTTTCTTTTTTTCTTCCTTTTTTCCTTTTTCCTTTTTTCTTTTGTTTTTTTCTTATGTTTTTCTTCTGTTTGTTTTTTTCTTCTGTTTTTCCTTTTTTCTTCTGTTTTTTTCTTCTGTTTTTTTCTTTCTTTTTCTTCTGTTTTTTTCTTCTGTTTTTTTCTTCCTTTTTTCCTTTTTCCTTTTTTCTTCTGTTTTTTTCTTATGTTTTTCTTCTGTTTGTTTTTTTCTTCTGTTTTTTCTTTTTTCTTCTGTTTTTTTCTTCTGTTTTTTTCTTCCTTTTTCTTCTGTTTTTTTCTTCTGTTTTTTT
>NC_041388.1:559552682-559585191 GCF_002162155.2 Triticum dicoccoides | reverse complement strand
CCTTTGGGCACCTTTAGTCGCGGTTGGCCTGGCCAACCGCGACTAAAGCCCGCGAGCGCCCTGGGCCCAGGCATTTGGTCGCGGTTCATCTGCCGAACCGCGACTGAAGACTTCATTAGTCGCGGTTCCTACAGTTTCGCGACTAATGAGGCTGGACGGAAGCCTCTTTTTCTACTAGTGCATACAAATGAAATTTCTGTTAATCTTCTGACATGTTGAATTGGTTCTCTCTGTCTTCTGAGAGGGTGAATGCAAAGCAGTCTATTAAGCTAGGCATTATTGCTGAGCTAAATTGATAAAAAAATATTGGTAGCCATAGTTGTAGTTTAAGTAGTAGCGAGTTGTCTGATATGTATAAAGAGCCCGTTGCAACTGAGCCCGTTGCTAAATTGACAAAAAAGGTCGCCAGTGTCACTTGATATGTGTGAGAATATTAAATGTATTATTAACATGATTAATATTGAACTCTTAAAGTTAATGTGGCCCCGTTGCAACGCACGGGCGTTCTTCTAGTCTCTACTCCTAATGTCTCAGTTGGTAGTCTCCGTTCCGGGTTTATTTTCGTCTCACCTACCATGATTTTTTTTCGCCCCACCACTTTCGCTGGGTTTTTTTCGTTGTTTTTTTTTTGTCTCATTTCCGGTGCCGCAAAGCCGATACTCCACCCCACGCTCCATCCTCTCACGGTCTCACCCTCCATCTTTCTCATCCCTCTCGCCCGCTTAGGGTTCCATGCCGCCGCCTCCATGCCCAGTGTGCCGCCGCCGGGCGTTCTCCTCCCTCCACCTCCGGCTCTCCTCCATCATGGTTCTTCCTTGCCCCCCCTCCCCAATTTCTTCCCTAACCCGGCTATGGTTCTCACCTTTCGTCGCTTCTCTTTCAGTAGTACCTCATCGCGTTGATCTGCGAGCACGCCAAGAACCGGGAGAGGGTGGCTGCGGAGGCCACCGAGGCGGGCGAGGAGTCGTCGCCTCCGGCCGCCATGCTGCCCCCGCCCCCCCTTGTTCCACGTCTTCCTGCATTCAGTCTCCATGGTGCCACCGGGAACGAGAGGCGGTCATGATCGGCTGTACGAGGGCAAATCTAAAGAGGCCGGAAACGGGATCGGTGGCGGCCTACTCATCTCCTGCTCTGCTAGGAACAAGAGTAGTGTCGGCCAGGTCTGGAAGTGCCTCTCCTCTGCACACCACCAGATCGATGTTCCCAATCCCGTCCAACCCCATCTTTCCGATTGCCCTCCACCGCTGAACTATCAGCAGCGGCGGTGCCTCCGTATTCCACCCTTGCAGCGAGAAGGGTCGCACGACGTCCCCTGATGGCGTCGCGGACAGCCCCTTTGGCTCGTATGCGCCTGATGTTTCGTATAGCAGCGGCACTGCCACCCATGCGTTCAGGTTCTGGCACCTGGTTAAAAACGGTAAGCATCTCATGATCCATCCCGAGTTCACGAAATTTCACTGGTTTCTATGATTTAGTATTGCACATGCATCAGTTTCAGAACCCGAGCAAAAGTAGCCTGGCTGCTTCTACTTACCCGACTTCATCAGTTTAGTTGGATGGCTTGGATCGCTAATAAATTGAGTGAGTCCGTCTTTGCATTTTTAGTTGTTGAACTTGTGATAATAGTAGCGGCCTTATCTTAATTCATAGTTTAGTTAATCCTAGCTAATTACTCACCACGGATTGTATTTTTTTCACTGTTCGGATATATTTCTTGCCAATGACCAAAATATATGGATTGGTAAGTATGCTCTACTAAAACCAGATAGGAAAAATACTTGAAAAATAATTGCACTATGAATAGTTGAAATAACTAACGGGGTTATCTTGTGTTCTGAATATATTGTCTGAAACATGTGATTTTGGGCCGCCCAAAGTATCGACTTCTGATGATTTATTAGAGCCCTTAATTAAGTTGTCCTTGCTCAACCCATAGGTAGATGTTCTAATTAAGTTCCTTATGATTTGATACACTATGTCTCCTCTGAGGTTGTAGGAACCAATTACATGTTCTCTGAACTTCTTGCTGACATTCCATATGGCTCCAAGTCCACCATATGGTTGCTAGGCAAGTATTCAAATCTAATTAACATTCCGTTGCATGTGTTGCTCGCATTATTATCTTGGCTAAACATCTGCAATTTTCAGGTTGCTGCATCTATGAGATGACTGCGCTGAATCATGGATTCAAAGCATTTCTAGGTAGCTAGGTTGACATGCTCTTTAAGTTACAGTTCCTTCTTCCCCGCAAAAATAAAAGAAAAAAATTACAGCTCCTTGTTGTAAGTTGTAATATATGATGTTTCACCAAAAGTTGTATGTCAGATGATGTTTTTTCATAACAGGATCGCAATATGCAGACACTGATAAACAAGTCTGTTGTTGCTCCTCTATCGACTATATTTTCGGGTGCATTCTAAGCACTTGCAATGCATTAACTTGTACCGAGTTCTTGTGAGCTATTCATGACACATCTGAAATTTTTATAGAATATTTATTTAGGTCATTCAGTAGGGGACTCATATAAAGCATGTTGCGCAGAAGTCCATATCATAGATCAAGTGTGAGTCATTTTCATAGAGCATATTTATTTTATTTTTATATAAATGAATATACTCTTGTTTCTGCACTCATTTACGCACCACATTGCCTCATATTGATTGGGATTTTCATGCAGTTTGATGTAGTATACTACATATTTTTCTTTAAAGAATGTGATCATTGTTTGATGTAGTATACTACATAACCAGGTAAGATTATCCATCTTTTCTTTGCTAATATTAAGTACTCTTTTGATGTAGTACTCTTTGTTGTGCTCTCTGTCAAGGCGTCATCATGGCAAGAAGTCCAGGTAAGATTATCCATCTTTTCTTTGCTAATATTAAGTTTCTTAGCTAATGTCCTTCTAGCCTAGAGCATGTTCATCTGACTAATCAAGCTAACTCAAACCACTTGGACATGAAGTACACTTACCACAACTTGCTATGTGCTGACTTAAGTTTTCCTTTTAGTAAAAGAAACATGCCGGGTTTTTTTGTGGTTTATGGCTTCATGCTCAGTGTAAAACCATAAGGATCTCTACTCCTAATGTCTCACTTGGTGGGATAGCCTCCCCGGTTTTTTCTGTATCCCACTTTCCTATGGTTTATTTGTCGTTTTTTTATCTCCACTTCCCCCTACGCACGCACAAAAATACTCCACCCCCGCACGAAACTCCGCTCCTCTCGGTCCCTGTCTCTCGGGCCGTCGACCGTCTCCCTTCTCCACCCGTCACCGCCGTCACATCGGAGGGGCCGACCTGACCTTGATGCCTTGGAAGACATGTTTGTACCATCCCTCGATGCCTTGCTCTGCCCTGATCTGCTAGAAAGGCAGGTGGCAGCGGGGATTGGAGAGAGGATACGAGAGGAAGGAGGCTGATCGGAGATAGACAGGATGGTCTTGGTCCGGAGTAATACGAGAACGACAGGTGGAAGGCTGGACAACGTTGGATGGAAGGGAGAGCGGGAGAGACAGGGTGGGCATGAGGTGACGAGGTCAATTTGGTTGCCGGTGAGGTTGAGGGAGACAAGCCACCGTATAGCTTTTTGTAGCCGCTAGCGTGCATGCTTGCTTGCTGATGTGCACTTGTTACTATTGCTGCTTCGCATGTGTGTGGTGTGCCCCTGCCACTGTGCGCTTGCTGTCATTACTGAGGGTGTGTGTGTTCTATGCGCTTGTTGTCGTGCTGTCTGGTAAAATCATATGCACTTCTTTTTGTTTTGCTGAACAATTCATGACCACTCTTGAGCAAAAGCCACATGAACTTAGTTTGAGCTCTCATGTTGTTAAATGAAGCATGATTTTAGCAAGCTGAGCAATGCTTCTGATTTCCTAACTTAACAGGAAACTTTCAGTTCTGTTTGTATTGTTCCAATCTGTTTTTACACTATTATGTAATCGCCATGCGTATACATCAAGGGATTACAACATCTTGATTATTATTTTTATGATTATTTCCTTTCTTACATTGCTGATCCATGATCTTCCTGCAGATTTCAATGTTGACTTGAATCCTGTTAGGAGTTGATCAAGATATCTGCTATGTTCTGATGCAATCACATATTAATTTGATAGAGAGAACGGCGTGGCAGCTGAAGTAACGAGATATGGTGTTCCAACTATAAATGCCTAAATTTTGTTTAATATATGTCCATATAAAGAAAATTGTATTGTTTCAACTATTGAATCTTTCATCAAGTGGTTGTTTAATTCATATGTATCACAACTTTTAAATTAATTATTATTTTAGCTATATTATAGTTTGAGCCGAGGGCTTCTTACAATTCTTACTGCTACTAATTTACACTTCCTAGATTCATTTTCTCACATGAGTTTGTTTAGAGCATGGTATTTGATAAATGAGTTTAGAACACTCTTATACTAGATGGATTGACACTTACCAAAGATTGATCCCAAGCAGAACTACAACCTGTTCATGGATTACCTGCAGGCCCGCATTCTAACAGACAACATTGGGCAACCTCGACATCACCAGCGGCTACACAGAGGCCACGAAGAAGTTTGGATACGAGATTGATGATGTAGCTGGACGGGTTAGCAAGCTTTGTTGTAAGTGATTCATACACTTGGGACTAACACTATTTAATTGATGCTTTGTTTGATTGTGAAATTGTCTAATTGAAGTACTAAGTTTTGTTTCGATTTTGTAGAAGCGGTTTACAAATTTGGTTGGGTGGCTTAGATTTTTTATCCACTATTTAACTAAACAAAAAATCTTACAACATGCACGATGCGAGAGAACCACTATAGTATTAGATCTGAAGCCATAAATTTATCTTGATTAATATTGTAACCTTGTTGAAAGTATCTTTTGCGTGTCTCAGAACTCAGCGAATTAGTATGAATATTTCTAGAAACAATTTTATAACTAAATACATGGGTTGGTTGCCGATTATTGGTAAAGAAGAATTGGAAATCAGTTGTTTACTATATCACTGTGAGCAGATCATTAGGGTCTACAAGTTTGGACTTGCATACATTGTCCTTTATCTAGAAAATTCATAATAACTATGATGTTTAACACTTTTGAGAGCTTTAGCCCGTGGGAGATTGTCAGCCATGACAATCTTACAATCTTTTTTATCTAGAAAATCCATAATAACTATGATGTTTAACACTTTTGAGAGCTTTAGCCCGTGGAAGATTGTCAGCCATGGCAATCTTACAGTTTTTTTATCTAGAAAATCCATAATAACTATGATGTTTAACACTTTTGAGAACTTTATCCCGTGGGAGATTGTCAGCCATGACAATGTATACCCAATCAAAAAATTCAGCCACGTGAAAGTTCTCCAGATGGTATGTAGGTCTATTGTAGACAAAATATTGATTAATAGCTTCTGACACAGTTTTTAGTGATTTGTAATACCCTCAAAAATTCAAATATACAAGTGTTACTCGGCAAAACTAATTATGTTGTGTAGATATTACTGTAATAGAGATCCATTTCTATACTTCACTCATATGCATGGTTGAGTAGTAGTAGTTGTGATACGTGATGTGTAAAGTGAAACATGGTTGACATGTCTTTGTGACAGCGCTGGAGGAGAAGACGTCAAGGGCGGTAGAGGACATGTTTTAGAAGATGTTGAGGGCGGGGGTGGAGGAAATAGCCAAATGGGGTTCCTCGGCGCCAGCGAGAAGTAGGCCGATGGGTTCCGTTGTAGCACTGAGATGTTGTGTGATTCATTCATTCGTTTGATCCCTCCTTATTGCACTTGAATCAGATCTATAAACCTCGGGTTTTTCTTCTTCAGTAGAACATGACCCAGGGCATAATTTCATGCTCCGAGTTTGGCTTATTTAATTTACTATGATGCAATATTTGCTGCTAATAATTATAGTAGTTTAGATTTTAAAATGCAATATTATATACCATGTGTGTGGATGGAACAAAATATAAACTCATGTACTCTGGTTGTATGTGGTTTCTCTATTTTTTCTGATATGGCCTTGAGGTGCAGGAAGTCTGAGGAGAGGCAGTCGGTCAAGTTCTTGCTGGAGAGGGAGGTGCATGCGTACCTTTGCGGAGTTCTTGCATGGGTATATGGTGAACAAAGAAAAGATAGAGTTGCTGCTATGCGAGAAGACTTGTAGTCTTTTTAGCACAGACCTGTATGTGTTTTTGAAGGATATAGTGTCCAACAGTGTAAGAGCATCTTTTACTGACAGGAATTTCTTAGAGATTTGGAGTTTGTGTATATAGTCCATTACTTCGAAATAACTTTCCTTAAGATTGTAGGATTCAGAACTACAGATTTTGTTTCTATGATCTACTTCGCATGCAATTCTGAACAAAACTTAAATTGGGACACACCTCACAAAAAGGCAACTCATCCCATCATCAGTAGTGAAAGGCTCAACGACAACTACCAGAGTCATATAGAAGGTAAGTCATCTCCCAAGCATTGATTTTATTTGGAATTGTGCAGGTTCAGATCTATGCAAGTCAAAACTTAGTTATGTCTATAGAAAGGGTAATCTTCAAAGTTGGTATATTTTGTGGTATTTTGGAGGAGGAGCTCAAGGGCTTCACTGAACTCCGGCAGGGGTGTCAGGGCTGCCAATGACCTCCACATAGCTATGATATTGCTTAAACCGATTGTAACAACTAGATTCTCTTCAATATCTATGTTAATTTGTAGAAAGGGTCAGGTTTGGGAAATCCATGAACGGGCTGCTACTAAATTAGTGGGCCTTTGGACAATACCTGGAGTATTGCATTAATTTGATGTTGTCATGACCTTATTTATGATCACTTATGTACATGTTTGGAGTGTTCGTAGGAATGAGATTTGAGTGTAGTCCTTCCTTTACACTTTTAGCTGGATTTCTGACGAGTGGTTATATGATTGGCCATGGTAGCTCATATGTCAATTAATCAGGAGAGTGAACAATACAATAATGCAAATCTGCCTCCCCTTCTCTGTTTTGAGTCATTGTTAATCATCCCAACAGCCATACCCGAGGTGGTCAATGCGGTCTTGTCAATGGCATATAGGGATGATATAACCCTCCCTTTCACTCGGCAAAACTAATTATGTTGTGTGCATAGTACTGTAATAGTGATCCATTCCTATACTTCACTCATATGCATGGTTGAGTAATAGTACTTGTGATATGTGAGGCGTGAAGTGAAACATGGTTGACATGGCTTTGCGATGGCGCTGGCGGAGAAGACGTCAAGGGCGACAGAGGACATGTTATACAAGATGTTGAGGCCTGGGGCGGAGGAAATAGCCAAATGGGATTCCTCGACGCCAGTGAGGAGGCTGATGGGTTCCCTTGTAGAAATGATATATTACGTGATTCATTCATTCATTTGTTCCCTCCTTATTTCACTTGAATCAGATCAATAAACCTCGGGGTTATTTTTCTTCAACAGAACATGATCCACGGCATAATTTCATGCTCTGAGTTTGGCTTATTTAAATGCAACATTATATACCATGTATATGGATGGAACAAAATATAAACTCAAATTGAATGTCAAGCATTAATTTGTAGTGCTATATGATGCAGGTTTGCTATATGTGTAGAATATGATTTTCTCCTTAGAGAATCTCCTAGATGGAGTTGTCTTGCTGATATACTTGTGAAAGTTGGCATGATCTTACCATGAATCAACTCACGATGTTATCATTCACTTAACTGGCCTTTTCATAAAAACCCAGTTGGTTAAAAGCCTATTGGGCAAAATATTTACAAGGATTACATGTATGCAATTTACATGGGGCTATGTAATGTTAGAGATCCAGAAGGTTGAAGTTGTGTGCAATGGTCATTGGAATGGTTACCATGCTAAGAGCAAGACCTATTGTTAAACAATATCATGTTATTCATTATTGTTGAACTTAAATTATTACATTCAATGTGATTGCGTAATACCTGATTGTTGTGTTTCTAATTAAAGCACATTCTGTGACTATATTCCAGTCGGGTGTTGTTAGATCAAGCTACTGCAATTGCACCCGAGATGAGAAGATGGTAAATGAAAGATGTTGATTATAAATACTTTACTACTTACATATTGTTCATGAAAACATCAAGTAATTATAAGTATCATTTGCGATCGCCATTGATCATATTGGATACCGGATGACTGTTTTCCTGGCCTTCAAAGAAGAAATATCCTAGAAGTTGAGCCCAGCCGGAGGGGCCTCGATACTTTTGAGCCAAGAAAAGTAGATGAGGTCTGTCCAACATGTTGTGAGCTATGAATAATAGATGCGGAAGGGCTCAAATATTTTGTGTTTCCATGGTTCCTAAATGGTATGGTTCTAAGTCCCTAATTTTGTATGTAATAGTTTTCTAGGCAATTGCATAATGCAATCAAGTTTCTGGTTGTAGTAGTACATTGGAGCATTTGTTTGAAGGGTTCAAAATCCTCCATGTGTTGTCTTTAATTAATGGATAGTAACAATGGACCAGATTCCTGAGACGGTCGATCTTAAGCATAAAAGGCATCCAAGTGCTATCAGCGCTTCTGTAACACTTACTTTATTTTTTGCATCAGATCTGATAAGTCTTTCTATGTAAACATAGTCAAATTTCATTTTCTTATTGTAAGGATTTTTTTTAAAAAATTGTCTATTAATAGCTATCTTTTATATAGATGTAAAATTTGACATGCATTATGTTAACATATGGAACCAGTAAAAAGTTAAAAATAACCACAACCAATATTTTTTTAATGCCCGTAGCAACGCACGGGCAGTCTACTAGTAAGTTATAGTTTATCAAATGTATGCTAAAGGTAGGCTCAAAATTCGAGGGGATGCCAAGTTTTAGAATGAGGGAGTAGACATGGAAGTTGTAAAATATATATGCATTTAGTGAGTACCTGAGTCTCTGTGTGGAAGAACACCAACATGCAGGGCATTTTGTCCATCTGCGCCGGAATAGGAGAGATTACCACCACTCTTATCGTACAGAATCAATTGTACTCTTCCCCAGCAAGATGGCTAGATACAAGGGTGAAACGCCATCCGCAGGATAATTAGCTAACTCTGGATCAGCACCCATGAGCAGTTTGACTATATTCTTCTCTTCCGGTGCGCCCGCAGCATCATCCTTATTCCTTTTTTCTCCGGCGGTGTCAGTAGCATCAAGCAAAGCTCCTCTCTCCTTCTGACCCAGAATTGTACCGTCTTCGTGTCGGACAGCCTCGTGCAGGGCCGTCTCATGACGCTTATTTTCCATTCTCAGGAGCCTGAGCTTCGTGTCGGCACCCTCGCGTGCAGCTAGATCAACAAGATAAGAAACCATTTTGGAGTTCCCAGCTCGGGCAGCACAATGCAAGGGTGTGTCACCCTTGTGATTCCTCGCAAACAGGAGCCCCCTGTCCCTTCCGTAGATGATGCCGGCATACTCCAGGAAATGTTTGCCATCCTCGTGATTCTGCGCGACCACATGTAGTGCAGTATCACCATCAGGAGTGACGCCCTTGAGGAGTGCTCCAGCTGCAAGTGAAGCAGCAGGCTGGTCGTCGACGCCCTCTTCTACATCACCAAAAATTGACACTGCAGTTCTTCCTTGGCCACTGCTGCCTCCCTCTACCAACTCGAGAAATTCTTGAGAAATAATCATCAGTGGTGGACGTTTTGCGTCTTCCCTCTCTAAAAGGACATTCAGTGCCATCGAGGAGCCCTCGCGCGCCGATAACAGAAGCAAGGGGTTGATGGTACCAGCTGGGGATTGGTCCTCTTCGGAAGGCTTCTTACTCGTCGCCGTCGCATCAACCATCGACATGGTATCCTCCTTGTTCAGCCCATCCTTCAACTTGTAGACTTCGCCACCGTCGGTGGCCACCATCAGCTTGGCGTCCATGGCCGCTGTGTGGTTTTAGTGTTGGAATTCGACCACAGGATCGATCACATCAAATCACAGATGAACATAAGCACACGCGAAAACTTTCGCCAAAGGCACATGTCGTGCCTTTCTTTTTTATTTATTAACTTTTTGTTTTCTTTTTCGGTACAACTCACGCAGGGCATATGTATATATATACACAGCCCAACGCACACGGCCACACGTACAAGTCCTAAACAGACTTGTATTACACCTTGACTCACGTAGACAATATACTACTAGGACACGGCTAACCAATCCCAATCAGACTACTACTCCAAGCCATACATGTACTACAGAAACTAGACCAACTAGTACGTAGTACTTCAATACCTGATCGCTAATTAACTTAGCTAACACTAATAAACCATCTTTAACAAGATTATCTAACAATCTCCTCCTAATCTTGATGCTGTCATCTCCTTTATGCTCTATCTCATCTTGACTCGTTGAATATCCGCAACTTGTTGATCCAAACTCCGACGCATGATCCGGACTACCAGCCCACACGGTCGCATCTACGCGTGCAACGTGCAAGACTGGACGCATCATCAGTCTTCACGTCGTTCAACTTAACTGGTCACTGTCCCACTACACGCCGAGCTTGATCTTCAACTGTCATATCCGTACACTGAGTATAACCCGCTTGGAAACATGCAACGCCTCTCCTTTGCTGCCATGTTGTGCCACCGCCATTGCTTGGCCGCTGCCTTGCACTCGGTTCGCACCATACTCCCTGTACTTGCTTACAGTAGATCCACTCTCCACTGCTCGCACATCTCCTCGCTTTACGATGGCTTCACCTACCACCGTCCGCCTTCGGCATCACACCAAACCCACGCTGGCCGCTACCAGGATGCTCCACGAGGACATGGACATGACTCACAGAACACCGTGCACACCGCTTCCACTTCAACGAATCATCACCAAGACGAGCACTTGGACACGATGACGACTCACATACGCAACGACAACTGACCATGCAAACTCGCACGACTCCTCGACTCATCCGACACCTCGTAGACGACGATCTTGATGACTTTCCGGCACCGCACCTCGGCACCACCACTCCCATCAACGATCATCTTCTACCACCTTGCTGACGACATCCTGCCGTCTCCCTCCATGTCGCTCCGCCGACCGACGATCGCTTGATCCTCCTTATCGCTGCACCACCTAGCGAGTTCATCGCCCGCTCCTCCTTGTCGCTGCACCACCCAGCGACCATATCGCCCGCCCCGAGGCGCTAGTAAGTCACCTCCCCGGGGCAAGCACGGATTCAAATCGACCTTGCTCTAGATACCAATTGTTGGAATTCGACCACAGGATCGATCACATCAAATCACAGACGAACACAAGCACACGCGAAAACTTTCGCCAAAGGCACGTGTCATGCCTTTCTTTTTTATTTATTGATTTTTTGTTTTCTTTTTCGGTACAACTCACGCGGGGCATATGTATATATATACACAGCCCAACGCACACGGCCACACGTACAAGTCCTAAACGGACTTGTATTACACCTTGACTCACGTAGACAATATACTACTAGGACACGGCTAACCAATCCCAATCAAACTACTACTCCAAGCCATACATGTACTACAGAAACTAGACCAACTAGTACGTAGTACTTCAATACCTGATCGCTAATTAACTTAGCTAACACTAATAAACCATCTTTAACAAGATTATCTAACATTTAGAAGTTGGTTGGAGTGTTTGAGGTTGGTTGTGCTCCCAAACCCCGTCTCGGCGCACTCTTAAAATCCTTTCTGATTAACCAAGTCGTGCTCTTAATTAATTGGTTGCTCTTTCGCACACAAGTCTAATCTTAATTGTTTCTCATTTCATGGTGGACATTCCTCTGGGGCACATGGCCGTCTATGTGCTCCAAACCTACTCCTGTATTAATCAATATTCACAGTGTCCTTGAGATGTGCAAGGTCACATGAACACCCGGGGCTCTATAGCTGCTCTTGTAATTTCTATCTTCACGAGGGATGGCGCATAGTCTATGGTGGACTAGGCCACCTATCTCTACACCGTAATATTGAGCCTTTTTTCACTGAGCCGTCATCTTTGACTACTTGTCATTTTTACCTCCTCTCTTCTTTGACTTGTTGATCATAGCTTGGATTTTTGGGTTATTTGACAGGACCTAGACGATTTTACCACGTATGCGTAGGACGATAAGGCAGGAGCCGTGAGTAAAATTACATGTTCTCACAGCACAACGTATACTCAACTTCTTTTTTTGTGACGACCTCACTTGTAGACTTGTAGTTGTGGTTATTATATTCCTTACCGCTCATCTAAAAGAAAAGAGGAAAAAGAATGCCGGCCAGCGGCTAGGAGTGCGCAAATGATTGTGATTTGCCTTCATTGAACATATAAACCCTCAAGAACTGCTAGGCACGAGGAAGCCATCCACGTCGCCCCGTATAGCGCTGTGCCACGTGTAAATTCGCCCCGTATAGCGTTGTGCCACCGCATGTAAATCGATGTCCTCCCAGGGGCATTTTCGTCATTTCACGCATTGATGAACATATAAAGGCCAGACAACGCAGTGAGCGAGCAGAACGAAGCCAGCCCGTGACCTAATCCGCCACCAACCGCAGACGCCTCCGCCTCTCCTGTCGCCGCCGCCTCCTCCTCTCCTGCTGCCGCTGCCTCCTCTCCTCCACTTCTCTCCTCCTTCCGTCGAAGAGCTAACGCGTGGTCACTGTTGTCACTCGCCCCTCTCCTGCTCCCACGTCTTCGACCCCGCCCTCGCCAGCCAGCTCCCGATGCTCTGTCGAGTGGAGAAGAGGGGTGTGGCAGAGAAGGAGACCGGAGGATGGCGATGGTGGAAGGAGCAGCAGGGTTGGAGCACCCTGGCCATCGTACCCATCCCCAACGCCTCACCCGCTTCCTCCGCACCTCGCCCCGTTCCCCTCCTTCCATGCTCTCCACTACGCCTCCTGCTCTCCTTCAGTTTTCTCTTTGGCGATGCTGGCAAAGAAAGTGCACACGAACGGTGGATCCGTGCTGGAGAAGGGTGGCGGTGACTGCGCTCCGGTCGTGGTGGGGTGCAGCCACCGGGAAGATAAAGTAGGTCTCCCGCCCGTCTCCGCCTCTCACCGCGCCCTTGCTTGTTGGTTCGCTGATGAGGAATGCTGGATGCAGGGTGAGGACTTGTTGGTGAGCTGCTACTACATCGACTGCGGCATGAACGAGTTTGCAATATTGCCGGCGCAGGTGAGCTACCTATCTTCTTAACTGCTCTTATTAATTCCTTAAGTGAATATTCAGTCATTCGCTGCTTTGCTGTGCTGCTAATGCATTTATCTAAACTGAATCCGGCGATGCATTATCAGAGTCCCGCTTTGATTTCTTTATAAATAATCTGATAATCATATACTCCATCCGTCCCATAATATAAGAGCGTTTTTGACACTCAGCCAGAGTAATAGTTTGACTGTACTGAATTCGCTTGTCTGAAATCATTCAGTAACATTTCTTAGCTGAATATTTTGTCATTCGCTGCTTACTTGTGGTGTTAGTTAGTTTGTCTGAACTGAATCTGCCGATGCATTATCTGAACCCACTTTCATGTCTCTCTACACATGGTCATACAATAATTCCCTTGGTTGAATTCTGATTAAACAATTGCCTACTCTGTTTGGTTTGATTGGGATACCCTCATGGATAAAAGGTAGTATTTTATTGATTGGAGCACTCTGTTTGTAAAATGACACTCTCTTGTGTTCCTACTCCACAGCTGTATTCCAACACCCCTTCAGACTTTGATTTCAAGCTTGAAAGGTGAGCTTACTGCCATGGTTTATTTCTCTTCCTTACTAATGTTTAGTCCATATCAAATTGTTCAGTTCTAAACTTCACTTTCTATAGTCTAGCACAAGAATTCGGCTCCCTGTGTGAATTCGTGGAGCATCTTGCTGCCAACGTTGACATTGTCTTCCCAGTGATACATGGGAAATTTGGTGAAGATGGTGGTATTCAGGTTCGGAGTTACCAACGAATATTAAATATGCTTTACATGCAAGAGAAAATTATGCTGGTGCCATAGTTCATGCTTGCAGGTATTAGTGCGCTTGATTTGGCACGGAACTGGCATGTAATGCTGACTGTGTCTTGGTTCTTTTATAAGAATCCCACATTGCTGCTGCTTTCTGTTGATGATGAGACGCTAACACCTACCAAATGGCTGGGCTCCGGTCATGCCGGGGTGCAGCCGCCGGGAAGATAAAGACTGTTTTAAATAGCCCGCTATAGCTCCGCTATAGCACGCTATAGCGTTTACAAAAGGGCTTGCGCTAAGAGACTTTGATCCAAACAAATGAACAAACATTTCAAATAGCGCGCTATAGCTCCGCTATAGCACGCTATAGCATTTGGAAGAGGTCCGCCGCTAAGATGCTTAGCGCGCTATTTAAAACTATGGATAAAGTAGGTCTGCAGCCCGTCTCCGCCTCTCACCGCGCCCTTACTGCCTCCATGGCCAAGCGCACGTTTTTTTCTCTATCCCTCCATGGCGCTCGTTACCGGCGGGATACATTTGACACTATCTCAAATCCAGTTTATTTGACATGTGTTTGAAATGTATATTTAGCATAAAGATAATGCTGCATTTCCTTAGGGACCTTAGTTTTGGCTCTGTTCTTGCTCATATTATAAGTAAAATATTAATACTTTGTGTCTCCAGCCAGTTCTTGATCAAAGGAAGATGCATTAACAATTCGTGTCTCCAACCGGTTTAGATCATAGGAAACTATGGCATAATGCACTGCTGAATTTTCTTGTTAGTGCTCACTGACAATATTTGTTCTCACGTACGGTAATGCCTTTCGGTTAAACTAGGAATTATAGTTCATTATTGAAAGGTTTCATCTGCATATTTTTTTGCTTCATTCATTTTCTGTCTATTTATTTTGCATAGAAAACCATCTTTGGTATGCTTTAATAGGGCTTATTTAATACAGTAAAAGCAAAATTGGAAGTAATAGCAAACCAACCATGAAAAGTTTGAGAGACCATGCAAACCACAAGAAATGATGTGCTCCTGTTATTTTGCCATGATCTTGTGGCCCAATTCCAAGGCTCTATCAACTAATGTTAGCTACTTGCTTCTTTGGATGCCTTAATTAGAGCCAGCGAGGAAGATGGGGAAGACAGAGCCAGCAAGGAAGATGGCTCGGCCCTGCCGCTGATGCCCACCGGCCACTTCCGTCAGGCTCCGTCGTGGGAGGGGGCGCACCATTTTTGGGTGTTCCTTCCTACAGCTATCTTGACCATTTGCTTTGGAAGGAGTAATTCAACTCAGGAAGAACAAATAATTTGAGACTTTTTGTCTTTCCTACGATCTGTTCAGGTTGATCATTCTTTTTTATCCTGTCATTTTTTTATTTGCTTTTGCAGTGTATTTGGGTTATTTCTTTTTTCTGGAGCTTGGGCATATTGGTTGTCTTGTTGGCTCTTTTTACCAGCAGTCTTTCCTTTTCAGTTTATGGGAGCAATTACTAGCTTACATATATAGTTTAGTTATTAAGTTTCTATGTAAGTTCAACCTCAGAGTACAGATTTTGTATCTATTGCTTATTTAGTCACTTGAGATCTATTTTCTCTGGTTCATATAGTATGTTAGCATTTCACTCGGAAACTGTATGCTTACTTCAAAATTGGAATGTGACTTTTGCTTTCTGATAGATTCAGTTATGGCATGGTTGCCTACTACTCAAAATGATTTTATAGCGTATCATAAATTTCAGGAACTGTATCACAACAGATCATTGGCATTGTAGCTTCAGTGGACATGTATGCTGAATATCCCCTCACTGGACAATATTGGATTTTAGTGTATACAAGCCCTCCTCTCAGCTGCTTAGGTAGTTCTTCTTTCTCATTATCAATAAATAAGTTGGTTATAAAATATGCTTGAAGATTGCAACGCAGAGAGATTACTTGGCAGACTAAAATAATTGGGAGCTTCTGATTGGACCCTTCAAGCAATAGTGTTGTTAATATGTTAATTATTAGATTATGTTACTAGAATAATTATTGGAGACACACGCATGCACACACACACACAAACACAATTATGTCCATTCATGTATTATATCCTCGTATGCAAACTACTTTTCCCCCTTATACACAGGGATTTATGTTCTATGCTGGATGCATATTTTTGCACCCCTTTTGAAATTATTATGGTGCATATGTGATATACCTAGCTTGTACTCATTCCAACCGAAGGGGTGTGTCTTTAATTTTCCTTTTAAGAAGAAACCTTCTGCAGTGATATGTCTCTATATTGGCAAATGATTATGATAGAAATACCAGGAAACTAATTGGAACTCATAAAGCTCATGAGCATCACGGAGCCAACAGTGTGATAAATTTTATTTTATGTCTGCAACTTTTGGTATCACAAAGCAAGGATGAACCCCCTACATTTTTTACACCTTTAACTATATTATTTGTTGTGCTATTGTGGATGTACCTACCAGATATTTGAATAAAATTTAGCCATTCAATATACATACCAGGAAATTTAGACGCTCTTGTTCATTACAGGCATAAACACCTTACTGCAAATGTTCTTCGTGTCTCGCCTCCCCATCGTGATGGGTGGCTCCTACAGCTTCGCCATGCCAACCATCTCCATCATCTTGGCTGGACGCTACGACATGTGGGAGATCCTCACGAGGTACTTACTACCCAGCAGAATTGACTTCTTACCACATAAGAGTTGTTGTACGCAAGCTAAAAAATTTGTGTCGCTGCAATAGATAAAACTGGTTCTTTACTAATTAACCATTGTTTGTTTGATGTTTTATTTGTGAAATTTGATTACTACTATTTTGATCTTGAGAAGAACATGGCAGCACCTGCAGATTAAACAACCAGTATATCTCTACTTATTAGCTTCATGATGTGTCTATTTCTTTCGCTGTCATTGCAGAAACTTTTTTATTGTGTATACTGCAATGTTGAGCTTTCAATTCTTTTACCCAGTTTAACACATATTGAAGGGTGGGAGGATATACCGGTGCAATGGATGAACCAAGACTACCAAGAGGTCAACTGCGTGAGTATATGCCAACTTGAGTACATATGGCATGAGACTGACGCCGATTAGTTCCTCCCTGAATGCTTGACTGCCAGGTTTTCTTTCATCAGAAATTGTTGTGCACTGATAATTTTGTTAGTTCTCACCCTCCCTATTCAAACAAAATTCAAGCATATTACATGATGTATGTATATAAGAAGCTTAGTCGTGTGTCAGGCTTTGCAAATAAAACTTAGAGCTCAAGTAGTTCAGAATCATACTGAATATCGCTTATCATGTATCTATAATAACAAGCATAACTGACTATGATTTTTTTAGGATATTATTTGCAGATTTTAGGAAAGGAAACCTGACAGAGTTTCAGGGAAGTGGGGTGAGTTCCCTATTTACATTTAAATTGTACTCCCTTCCTTCTTGAAAAGAAGGCATATTAGTTCTGGTCAAAGTCAAACAATGTATTGGTTTGCTCTTTTGCTACATGTTCTTAAATTATTGCATGATGCATCTCTAGGCGGTGAGACCAGAAGCTGGGTGATCAAAGCAACTACATGATGCATCTCTGTCTATGTAGCTGTTTACCATAAGCTGGGTGATCAAAGCAATCTACATGACGCATCTCTGTCTATGTAGCTGTTTACCATAAGCTGGGTGATCAAAGCAATCTACATGATGCATCTCTGTCTATGTAGCTGTTTTACCATAAGCTGGGTGATCAAAGCAATCTACATGATGCATCTCTGTCTATGTAGCTGTTTACCATAAGCTGGGTGATTAAAACAATCTACATGATGCATCTCTGTCTATGTAGCTTTACTTAGCATAAACTGATCTTAATGACTTTGTTTAAACCTATGAGCCTACCATCTACGTAGCTTCATACCATCTATATAATGTGTCCCTTCCTATCTACTTCCATTGTGTATCACATTGTAACGAAACATTTATGTACCAGCAGTAAAGATTTGAGTGTCTGAATATTCTCACAATTCTTGGCTCCCTCTCGGCCTTTGCGCCATTGGCGCAACGAGTCATCTAGTATATAGAAAGCATCCATCCACCTATCGGCAAAAATATACTTTTCACAATTAATTAAAACTTGCAAGTGGATGGCCAACTTGAAATATATACGCAGCTAATACTACATGACAACTCTTTGCGCAATGCAAGAGAAGTGACCCAAGGGATGCGACAATAGGTGCGTCCCGTGCCTAATAAAACATCGCTCTGGATGCTAACGACGTGGAATGATGATTTTCTAATCAGTAAATCACCAAGAGTGGTTGTGGCGGCCGGCAGTTACGTTGTCAAATACTCCATTCATGGTCTTACCATGCTACTCCCTCAGTTGCTAAATATTTGTCTTTCTATAGATTTCAACAAGTAACTACATACGAAACAAAATAAGTGAATCTACACTCTAATACATATGTGTGTGTGGGGGGTAGTAAATATTTAGGAACGGAGGGAGTAGATTAGATGGGACTTTGATCCGTTCCAACTTAATTTTTGTCACGATTGGACTGCTACATCCATCTTTACTTCGTGTTATAACCGTGCCGCCAGCTGCCCCTCCCCGCTCCTCCCCCGCTTCGCTGCCGCCGGAGGGGACACCGTCGAAGCCCGCGTGGTCCCCAAGGAAGGTGGCGGTGGGGCGTCCTCGTCGTTCTCGCGCAGATCTCGCGGCAGCCGGTGGCGATCTCGCGGCAGCCGGTGGTCGGCGCCAGTTGCCCCTGGGGCGGCGTCCCTCACGGCGGCGGGGCTGCCCCTGAAAGGCGCTTGGTGGTGGCCACGTGGCAGCGCGCGGGTGTGCCGGATCTGGGCTTCCGGTATGCGCCCTCGTCGTGGCAGCGCTTTCCATTGCCCTCGGCCATGGGGCGTGGTCCGGGACGGGCCGAGCGCCGGTGGTGCTGGCCAGGACGCACACTGGCAGCGCTCTACTTCATCTCACGTCGTCTCGCTGGCCAATGGTGGTGGTCATCTTCTTCGTCAAAGATGGCCGGCCAGAGGCTTGGTGATCGGATCTCGAGATCCATCATCCAGTCCTGGCTGCGAGTTGGGAAGACATGGTTGCCGATGAAAACTGAACCGTTGGCAGGCGATGGCGGCGTTCTACGCCGTTACCTTGATGGAGGCATCGTCGTGTAACTCCTGTCGACCCACTTGTGCTGCTCTGGGGAAACCCTAGGATCTGATGTTTCAGATTGGACGATGGCGGCACTGCGGTGTCGTTTCTCTCTTGGGAGCATCGTTTGTGGAGCAGCGCTGGAAATCAGAGGCAATAGGTGGAGCGGGTTCGTCTTGCACGGAGCTTCGGTGGAGATGTTAAGTCATGCCTGACCGACAGGTGCTACACATTGTCATGCCTGGTCGGCAGGTGCTACGCACAACAGATCTTTCAAAGACTTCAAACTGTGTCGGTTGGTGGTACTTGGCAGCATGGTGCTGAGGCGTATCAGTGGCGACCGCGACGTGCACGGCTGTTTGCGCGCAGGGAGGAGGTGCCGTTGGGCGCCGTGATGGCGTCGATGATAGCTAGACCGAGCAAGGTTGATGCATCAGTACAGTTCTAAAGATGGAGCGGTGACAGTTGGCGGCGGTGGCCTCTGAGAGCACGCCAAACCGGCGAGACCCATGCCCGCCAGGCGTCCTGGATGGGTCCTCAGGTATTAGATGTTAGGTTTGGTTGCGATGTCTGATTGGTATTAGGCCCAGGCGTCCTGGATGGGTCCTCAGGTATTAGATGTTAGGTTTGGTTGCGATGTTAGGTTTGGTTGCGATGTTAGGCCCTTCATCAACTGGATAGATGCAGCCACAGTTTGTTGCTTAGACGGCGGCTTTAGTCTTACTGTAGTATTACTTTGTAAGGTCTTGTAAAATAATTAATAAAATGACTGTATGCATCGCCTAGATGCAGAGGCCGGGGATCATTCTCCTTTTCTAAAAAAACGATTGGACTGCTACATGCCTTCAGAGTGGAGCTGTATTAGCACATAGCGATTGATGCTAAGATGCTGGTGATTAGTATTGCATTCCTCCAGAAGCAGGAAATGATCCTCTCTGGCCATTCTGGCCATTCGCATGAGACTTTGAATGATTTCTTTATGAATGGATCCAACTTAATTCCTCCAGAAGCAAAAGTGTTTGATGATTTCTTTATGAACGGGTCCGCTCTTGCCATTCGCATAAGACTTTGAATACACACCCTCTATGTCGCAAGCTGTCGCAGAGCTAGTGAAGCACGACGTTAACTTAGGGTGTGTTCTGATCTCTTCCAGCTTTTAACTTTATCAACTTCAGAAAAGTTTTTGAGCCGAACGCTTTTACACTAAGAGTGTGTTCTGATCTTCTCCAGCTTCTAACTTCACTAACTTCAGAATTTTTTTTGAGCCGAACGTTTTTACACTAAGAAGCTAGCTTCTTGAAGCCGAGCGAAACCACAGTGCAAACACCTGGAGCTCCATCGGCCCAGCTCCACCGATTAGAAAATCAGAAGTTCACCCCTATTTACAAGGAGTTGCCACCGGCAAACAAAACGGTTTGCTGCCTCGCCTCGAAATAGCGCTACAGTAGCGATCCCAACGAATCTATAACCCTCTCTCCCCTTGTATCGGTGCACTGCGCCCGAGTTGGGCTGCCATCAGCCGGCCCAATCTGTGCCAAACAGGCCCCAACCCTCCCAGCCGGGCTGCAGTAATATGAGAAGCTGGAAGCAGAACGGTTCCAGATCGCCAGGTGAAGCAAGAAGTCACGCAAAGAAGCTGGATATATGAAGTTTTGTGAAGTTATAGGAGATCAGAACACGCCCTAAAAGCCTTCTGGAGATACACGCACGTACAACCAGCTAGCAAGAGCTCAATGGATTATGGCGTACGTGTGTAGCCGGTGATACTTGCGATCGAAACTGTAGATAGAGAAAACTACTTTTTCGGTGCGCCAACCTGCACCTTTTCGTTTATTTGCTCAGTATATACAGGGATACAGCCACCCCGTCCAACATGTCGCCGAGTCGGCGACCAACATGACAGAGACCCGGACTCGTACAAGCACTTGTCCGATTTACTTACGTGAACACTAAAACGATTAGTACTAAGACTCTTTTGGACTATTACGTGACCATATCTAATACTACAACTAGATTAACTCTTACGTTCACCTTCTTAATCTGGTTGCTTTGTCTTTATCACTTGTACTCCCACTTTCTTCCTCATCTCAATGAACTTCTGTCACCGAGGGACTTCGTGAGAATGTCGGCAAGCTGGTCCTTCGTGTTCACGTGCTGAACTTCGATCATCCCTTCCTCAATGCACTTCCGGATATGGTGGAACCGGGTATCTATGTGCTTGCTCCTCTCGTGATGAACCGGATTTTTGCACAGTGAGATTGCAGCTTGGTTGTCGATCTTCAACGACACCTTCTACACCTCCCGCTTTGCAAGATCAGCTAGGAGTCTTCTCAGCCACACTGCTTGACAAGCCGTCGTGCTTGCCGTTATGTATTCCGTCTCGCATGAAGACAGTGCAACCACCTTTTGCTTCTGAGAATTCCAGCTGATAGGATTTGGGCCAAGGTAGAATACCATGCCCGTTGTGCTTTTCCGGTCATCCGCATCACCTGCCATGTTGCTATCTGAGTATCCACGAAGGATCAATCCTTCCTTTCCCTTTCTGTTCGTGCAACCAAGATTAATAGTGTCTTTCACATAGCGCAAGATTTGCTTGACCGCGCTCATGTGTTCGGTTGCCGGCTTCTCCATGAAATGACTCACAACCCCGACTGAATAAGCCAAGTTAGGTCGGGTATGCACCAAATATCTTAGGCTGCCCACAACGCTTCGATACATTTGAAGGAAATATGCCCTAGAGGCAATAATAAAGTTATTATTTATTTCCTTATATATCATGATAAAAGTTTATTATTCATGCTAGAATTGTATTAACCGGAAACATAATACATGTGTGAATACATAGACAAACAGAGTGTCACTAGTATGCCTCTACTAGACTAGCTTATTAATCAAAGATGGTTATGTTTCCTAACCATGAACAAAGAGTTGTCATTTGACTAACAGGATCACATCATTAGATGAATGATCTGATTGACTTGACCCATTCCATTAGCTTAGCACCCGATCGTTTAGTATGTTGCTATTGCTTTCTTCATGACTTATACATGTTCCTATGACTATGAGATTATGCAACTCCCGTTTGCCAGAGGAACACTTTATGTGCTACCAAACGTCACAACGTAACTGGGTGATTATAAAGGAGCTCTACAGGTGTCTCCAAAGGTACATGTTGGGTTGGCGTATTTCGAGATTAGGATTTGTCACTCCGATTGTCGGAGAGGTATCTATGGGCCCTCTTGGTAATGCACATCACATAAGCCTTGCAAGCATTGCAACTAATGAGTTAGTTGTGAGATGATGTATTACGGAACGAGTAAAGAGACTTGCCGATAACGAGATTGAACTAGGTATTGAGATACCGACGATCGAATCTCGGGCAAGTAACATACCGATGACAAAGGGAACAACGTATGTTGTTATGCGGTCTGACCGATAAAGATCTTCGTAGAATATGTAGGAGCCAATATGAGCATCCAGGTTCCGCTATTTGTTATTTACCGGAGACGTGTCTCGGTCATGTCTACATTGTTCTCGAACCCGTAGGGTCCGCACGCTTAAGGTTTCGATGACAGTTATATTATGAGTTTATGAGTTTTGATGTACCGAAGTTAGTTCGGAGTCCCGGATGTGATCACGGACATGATGAGGGGTCTCGAAATGGCCAAGACATAAAGATTGATATATTGGACGGCTATATTCGGACACCGGAAGTGTTCCGGGTGATTTCGGAGAAAACCGGAGAGCCGGAGGGTTACCGGAAACCCCCCGGGAAAGGTAATGGGCCTTAGTGGAAAGAGAGAGGGGCAGCCAAAGGTGGGCCACGCGCCTCCTCCCCCCTGGTCCGAATTGGACTAGGAGAGGGGGGGCGGCGCCCCCCTTTCCCTCTCCCTCCCCACTTCTTTCCCCCTCCTAGTAGGAGTCCTACTCCTACTAGGAGGAGGACTCTTCCTTGGCGCGCCTATAGGGCCGGCCGGCCTCCTCCCCTTGCTCCTTTATATACGGGGGCAGGGGGCACCCCTAGACACATAAGTTGATCCACGTGATCATATTCTTAGCCGTGTGCGGTGCCCCCTTCCACCATAGTCCTCGATAATATTGTAGCGGTGCTTAGGCGAAGCCCTGCGACAGTAGTGCATCAAGATCGTCACCACGCCGTCGTGCTAACGGAACTCTTCCCCGACACTTTGCTGGATCGGAGTCCGGGGATCGTCATCGAGCTGAACGTGTGCTAGAACTCGGAGGTGCCGTAGTTTCGGTGCTTGATCGGTCGGGCCGTGGAGACGTACGACTACATCAACCAAACGCTTCCGTTGTCGATCTGCAAGGGTACGTAGATCACACTCTCCCCTCTCGTTGCTATGCATCACCATGATCTTGCGTGTGCGTAGGAATTTTTTTGAAATTACTACGTTCCCCTACAGTGGCATTCGAGCCTAGGTTTTATATGTTGATGTTATATGCACGAGTAGAACACAAGTGAGTTGTGGGCGATATAAGTCATACTGCTTACCAGCATGTCATACTTTGGTTCGGCGGTATTGTTGGACGAAGCGGCCCGGGCCGACATTACGCGTACGCTTACGCGAGACCGGTTCTCCCGACGTGCTTTGCACATAGGTGGCTTGCGGATGACAGTTTCTCCAACTTTAGTTGAACCGAGTGTGGCTATGCCCGGTTCTTGCGAAGGTTAAAACAGCACCAACTTGACAAACTATTGTTGTGGTTTTGATGCGTAGGTAAGATTGGTTCTTGCTTAAACCCGTAGCAGCCACGTAAAACTTGCAACAACAAAGTAGAGGACGTCTAACTTGTTTTTGCAGGGCATGTTGTGATGTGATATGGTCAAGACATGATGCTAAATTTTATTGTATGAGATGATCATGTTTTGTAACCGAGTTATCGGCAACTGGCAGGAGCCATATGGTTGTCGCTTTATTGTATGCAATGCAATCGCCCTGTAATGCTTTACTTTATCACTAAGCGGTAGCGATAGTCGTAGAAGCATAAGATTGGCGAGACGACAACGATGCTACGATGGAGATCAAGGTGTCGCGCCGGTGACGATGGTGATCACGACGGTGCTTCAAGGATGGAGATCACAAGCACAAGATGATGATGACCATATCATATCATTTATATTGATTGCATGTGATGTTTATCTTTTATGCATCTTATCTTGCTTTGATTGACGGTAGCATTATAAGATGATCTTTCACTAAATTTCAAGATAAAAGTGTTCTCCCTGAGTATGCACCGTTTCCAAAGTTCGTCGTGCCCAGACACCACGTGATGATCGGGTGTGATAAGCTCTACGTCCATCTACAACGGGTGCAAGCCAGTTTTGCACACGCGGAATACTCAGGTTAAACTTGACGAGCCTAGTATATGCAGATATGGCCTCGGAACACTGAGATCAAAAGATCGAGCGTGAATCATATAGTAGATATGATCAACATAGCGATGTTCACCATTGAAAACTACTCCATTTCACGTGATGATCGGTTATGGTTTAGTTGATTTGGATCACGTGATCACTTAGATGATTAGATGGATGTCTATCTAAGTGGGAGTTCTTGAGTAATATGATTAATTGAACTTAAATTTATCATGAACTTAGTCCCTAATAGTATCTTGCCTATTTATGTTAAATGTAGATAAATGTCCCATGCTGTTGTTCCGTTAAATTTTAATGCGTTCCTTGAGAAAGCAAAGTTGAAAGATGATGGTAGCAATTACACGGACTGGGTCCGTAACTTGAGGATTATCCTCATTGCTGCACAGAAGAATTATGTCCTGGAAGCACCGCTGGGTGCCAGGCCTGCTGCTGGAGCAACACCAGATGTTATGAACGTCTGGCAGAGCAAAGCTGATGACTACTCGATAGTTCAGTGTGCCATGCTTTACGGCTTAGAATCGGGACTTCAACGACGTTTTGAACGTCATGGAGCATATGAGATGTTCCAGGAGTTGAAGTTAATATTTCAAGCAAATGCCCGGACTGAGAGATATGAAGTCTCCAATAAGTTCTATAGCTGCAAGATGGAGGAGAACAGTTCTGTCAGTGAGCATATACTCAAAATGTCTGGGTATAATAATCACTTGATTCAGATGGGAGTTAATCTTCCAGATGATTGCGTCATTGACAGAATTCTCCAATCACTGCCACCAAGCTACAAGAGCTTTGTGATGAACTATAATATGCAAGGGATGAATAAGACTATTCCCGAGCTCTTCGCAATGCTGAAAGCTGCGGAGGTAGAAATCAAGAAGGAGCATCAAGTGTTGATGGTCAACAAGACCACTAGTTTCAAGAAAAAGGGCAAAGGAAAGAAGAAGGGGAACTTCAAGAAGAAAAGCAAGCAAGTTGCTGATCAGGAGAAGAAACTCAAGTCTGGACCTAAGCGTGAAACTGAGTGCTTCTCCTGCAAGACTGGTCACTGGAAGCGGAACTGCCCCAAGTATTTGGCGGATAAGAAGGATGACAAGGTGAACAAAGGTATATGTGATATACATGTTATTGATGTGTACCTTACTAGAGCTCGCAGTAGCACCTGGTATTTGATACTGGTTTTGTTGCTAATATTTGCAACTCGAAACAGGTACTACGGATTAAGCGAACACTGGCAAAGGACGAGGTGACGATGCGCGTGGGAAATGGTTCTAAAGTCGATGTGATCGCGGTCGGCACGCTACCTCTACATCTACCTTCGGGATTAGTATTAGACCTAAATAATTGTTATTTGGTGCCAGCGTTGAGCATGAACATTATATCTGGATCTTGTTTAATGCGAGACGGTTATTCATTTAAATCAGAGAATAATGGTTGTTCTATTTATATGAGTAATATCTTTTATGGTCATGCACCTTTGAAGAGTGGTCTATTTTTGATGAATCTCGACAGTAGTAACACACATATTCATAATGTTGAAGCCAAAAGATGCAGAGTTGATAATGATAGTGCAACTTATTTGTGGCACTGCCGTTTGGGTCATATCGGTGTAAAGCGCATGAAGAAACTCCATACCGATGGACTTTTGGAACCTCTTGATTATGAATCACTTGGTACTTGCGAACCGTGCCTTATGGGCAAGATGACTAAAACACCGTTCTCCGGTACAATGGAGAGAGCAACAGATTTGTTGGAAATCATACATATAGATGTATGTGGTCCGATGAATGTTGATGATCGTGGCGGATATCGTTATTTTCTCACCTTCACAGATGATTTAAGCAGATATGGGTATGTCTACTTAATGAAGCATAAGTCTGAAACATTTGAAAAGTTCAAAGAATTTCAGAGTGAATTTGAAAATCATCATAACAAGAAAATAAAGTTTCTGCGATCTGATCGTGGAGGAGAATATTTGAATTACGAGTTTGGTCTACATCTAAAACAATACGGAATAGTTTCGCAACTCACGCCACCCGGAACACCTCAGCGTAATGGTGTGTCCGAATGTCGTAATCGTACTTTACTTGATATGGTGCGATCTATGATGTCCCTTACAAATTTACCGCTATCATTTTGGGGTTATGCTTTAGAGACGGCCGCATTCACGTTAAATAGGGCACCATCAAAATCCGTTGAGACGACACCTTATGAACTATGGTTTAGCAAGAAACCAAAGTTGTCGTTTCTTAAAATTTGGGGCTGCGATGCTTATGTGAAAAAGCTTCAACCTGATAAGCTCGAACCCAGATCAGATTAATGTGTCTTCATAGGATACCCAAAGGAGACTGTTGGGTACACCTTCTATCACAGATTCGAAGGCAAGACATTCGTTGCTAAGAATGGATCCTTTCTAGAGAAGGAGTTTCTCTCGAAAGAAGTGAGTGGGAGGAAAGTAGAACTTGACGAGGTAACTGTACCTGCTCCCTTATTGGAAAGTAGTACATCACAGAAACCTGTTTCCGCGACACCTACACCAATTAGTGAGGAAGCTAATGATAATGATCATGAAACTTCAGAACGAGATACTACTGAACCTCGTAGATCAACCAGAGTAAGATCCGCGCCAGAGTGGTACGGTAATCCTGTTCTGGAAGTCATGCTACTAGATCATGATGAACCTACAAACTATGAAGAAGCGATGTTGAGCCCAGATTCCGAAAAATGACTTGAAGCCATGAAATCTGAGATGGGATCCATGTATGAGAACAAAGTATGGACTTTGGTTGACTTGTCCGATGATCGGCAAGTAATTGAGAATAAATGGATCTTCAAGAAGAAGACCGACGCTGACGGTAATATTACTGTCTACAAAGCTCGACTTGTCGCAAAAGGTTTTCGACAAGTTCAAGGGGTTGACTACGATGAGACCTTATCACCCGTAGCGATGCTTAAGTCTGTCCGAATCATGTTAGCAATTGCCGCATTTTATGATTATGAAATTTGGCAGATGGATGTCAAAACTGCATTCCTGAATGGATTTCTGGAAGAAGAGTTGTATATGATGCAACCGGAAGGTTTTGTCGATCCAAAGGGAGCTAACAAAGTATGCAAGCTCCAGCGATCCATTTATGGACTGGTGCAAGCCTCTCGGAGTTGGAATAAACGCTTTGATAGTGTGATCAAAGCATTTGGTTTTATACAGACCTTTGGAGAAGCCTGTATTTACAAGAAAGTGAGTGGGAGCTCTGTAGCATTTCTGATATTATATGTGGATGACATATTACTGATTGGAAATGATATAGAATTTCTGGATAGCATAAAGGGATACTTGAATAAGAGTTTTTCAATGAAAGACCTCGGTAAAGCTGCTTACATATTAGGCATAAAGATCTATAGAGATAGATCAAGACGCTTAATTGGACTTTCACAAAGCACATACCTTGACAAGATTTTGAAGAAGTTCAAAATGGATCAAGCAAAGAAAGGGTTCTTGCCTGTTTTACAAGGTGTGAAGTTGAGTCAGACTCAATGCCCGACCACTGCAGAAGATAGAGAGAAAATGAAAGATGTTCCCTATGCGTCAGCCATAGGCTCTATCATGTATGCAATGCTATGTACCAGACCTGATGTGTGCCTTGCTATAAGTCTAGCAGGGAGGTACCAAAGTAATCCAGGAGTGAATCACTGGACAGCGGTCAAGAACATCCTGAAGTACCTGAAAAGGACTAAGGATATGTTTCTCGTATATGGAGGTGACAAAGAGCTCATCGCAAACGGTTACGTTGATGCAAACTTTGACACTGATCCGGACGATTCTAAATCGCAAACCGGATACGTGTTTCCATTAAACGGTGGAGCTGTCAGTTGGTGCGGTTCTAAACAAAGCATCATGGCGGGATCTACGTGTGAAGCGGAATACATAGCTGCTTCGGAAGCAGCGAATGAAGGAGTCTGGATGAAGGAGTTCATATCCGATCTAGGTGTCATACCTAGTGCATCGGGTCCAATGAAAATCTTTTGTGACAATACTGGTGCAATTGCCTTGGCAAAGGAATCCAAATTTCACAAGAGAACCAAGCACATCAAGAGACGCTTCAATTCCATCCGGGATCTAGTCCAGGTGGGAGACATAGAGATTTGCAAGATACATACGGATCTGAATGTAGCAGACCCGTTGACTAAGCCTCTTCCACGAGCAAAACATGATCAGCACCAAGGCTCCATGGGTGTTAGAATCATTACTGTGTAATCTAGATTATTGACTCTAGTGCAAGTGGGAGACTGAAGGAAATATGCCCTAGAGGCAATAATAAAGTTATTATTTATTTCCTTATATATCATGATAAAAGTTTATTATTCTTGCTAGAATTGTATTAACCGGAAACATAATACATGTGTGAATACATAGACAAACAGAGTGTCACTAGTATGCCTCTACTAGACTAGCTTGTTAATCAAAGATGGTTATGTTTCCTAACCATGGACAAAGAGTTGTCATTTGATTAACAGGATCACATCATTAGATGAATGATCTGATTGACATGACCCATTCCATTAGCTTAGCACCCAATCGTTTAGTATGTTGCAATTGCTTTCTTCATGACTTATACATGTTCCTATGACTATGAGATTATGCAACTCCCGTTTGCCGGAGGAACACTTTGTGTGCTACCAAACGTCACAACGTAATTGGGTGATTATAAAGGAGCTCTACAGGTGTCTCCAAAGGTACATGTTGGGTTGGCGTATTTCGAGATTAGGATTTGTCACTCCGATTGTCGGAGAGGTATCTCCGGGCCCTCTTGGTAATGCACATCACATAAGCCTTGCAAGCATTGCAACTAATGAGTTAGTTGTGAGATGATATATTACGGAATGAGTAAAGAGACTTGCCGGTAACGAGATTGAACTAGGTATTGAGATACCGACGATCGAATCTCGGGCAAGTAACATACCGATGACAAAGGGAACAACGTATGTTGTTATGCGGTCTGACCGATAAAGATCTTCGTAGAATATGTAGGAGCCAATATGAGCATCCAGGTTCCGCTATTGGTTATTGACCGGAGACGTGTCTCGGTCATGTCTACATTGTTCTCGAACCCGTAGGGTCCGCACGCTTAAGGTTTCGATGACAGTTATATTATGAGTTTATGAGTTTTGATGTACCGAAGTTAGTTCGGAGTCCCGGATGTGATCACGGACATGACGAGGAGTCTCGAAATGGTCGAGACATAAAGATTGATATATTGGACGGCTATATTCGGACACCGGAAGTGTTCCGGGTGATTTCGGAGAAAACCGGAGAGCCGGAGGGTTACCGGAAACCCCCCGGGAAAGGTAATGGGCCATATGGGCCTTAGTGGAAAGAGAGAGGGGCAGCCAAAGGTGGGCCGCGCGCCTCCTCCCCCCTGGTCTGAATTGGACTAGGAGAGGGGGGGCGGCGCCCCCCTTTCCCTCTCCCTCCCCACTTCTTTCCCCCTCCTAGTAGGAGTCCTACTCCTACTAGGAGGAGGACTCTTCCTTGGCGCGCCTATAGGGCCGGCCGGCCTCCTCCCCTTGCTCCTTTATATACGGGGGCAGGGGGCACCCCTAGACACACAAGTTGATCCACGTGATCATATTCTTAGCCGTGTGCGGTGCCCCCTTACACCATAGTCCTCGATAATATTGTAGCGGTGCTTAGGCGAAGCCCTGCGATGGTAGTGCATCAAGATCGTCACCGCGCCGTCGTGCTGACGGAACTCTTCCCCGACACTTTGCTGGATCGGAGTCCGGGGATCGTCATCGAGCTGAACGTGTGCTAGAACTCGGAGGTGCCGTAGTTTTGGTGCTTGATCGGTCGGGCCGTGTAGACGTACGACTACATCAACCAAACGCTTCCGTTGTCGATCTGCAAGGGTACGTAGATCACACTCTCCCCTCTCGTTGCTATGCATCACCATGATCTTGCGTGTGCGTAGGAAATTTTTTGAAAGTACTACGTTCCCCTACAACATTGTGGTGTCCACCGGCGGATTTGAGCTACGCTTGCTCAACTTGTGTCGTTGGTCCATTGGAGCTTGTGTGTCGTAGCAACCTGTCATGCCACACTTGTCCAATAACTTGACCGCATAAGCCGATTGACATAGGGAAATCTCCCCTCGAGCACGTGGTCTATACAAAGAACTCCAAAGGATCAAACCTGTTAGTTGGAGTTTATGTCGACGATCTGATTATCACCGAAGATAGCGCGCAAGAAATTGAATGCTTCAAGACGCAGATGAAGAAGAAGTTTAGCATGAGCGATCTGGGATTACTCAGCTATTACTTGGGCACGGCAAGCCACAATGGATTCTTCCAGGCCTCGTCGCTTCGAGACCCTCAAGAAAGTCTACAAATACGCAAAGCCAGTTACGCTCGAGTACTCCAATTTGTGTTTACTCGGAGTTGAGGAGCCGACGAACTTCGTAGAGGCGAGCAAAAGTTCAAGTTGGATGCACGCCATGGATGAGGAGATGAAGGCGATCGAGAGAAATGAAACGTGAACTTTGGTAACTGGACCTCCAAACCAAAAGGCCATAGGTTTAAAGTGGGTTTACAAGTTGAAGAAGGACACAAAGAGTGCCATTGTGAAGCACAAGGCAAGACTCGTTGCAAAGGGCTACGTACAACGTCAAGGAGTTGACTATGAGGAGGTGTTTGCACTGGTTGCTCGAATCAAGATGGTGAGAGTGCTCCTAGCTTTGGCAGCACAAGAGGATTAGAAGGTTCATCATATGGATGTGAAATCCGCTTTCCTCAACGGCGACCTCAAAGAAGAAGTGTACGTGAAACAACCCCTCGGCTACGAGAAGAAAGGCGAAGAAGGAAAAGTTTACAAGCTCAAGAAGGCACTTTACAGGAAGCAAGCACCAAGAGCTTCGAACTCAATGTTAGACCGAAGTTTGGTCTCGCGCGGGTTCAAAAGATGTCCCCTCGATGATCCGAAAGACAGTCTATCAAGCACCAAAGAACTGGTGAAGATTGAAGACAGGACCAAAGAAGAGTGTTGCCATCAAGCTATGGATGAGCTGACAACAATAAAGATGGTCCCTGAAATACTACGAAGAACAGCAAAAGCAATGTTAAGGATATTGCCTATGAGTAGTAGTCGTTGCATTTGGGATCGCGGTCGCATCGAGAACGTCATGTTTAGGAGGTGAATGTAGGAATAAACATGACGCGTAGTAGCTGCGTCCTAGTCGGACACTGATCAGGTACCAATAGTAATAGTAGGATTAGAAATCCTAACCGAGTAGTTTAGATAGCTACTCCTAGCTGCTATATATAGGTACGTGACCCCCCTATAATCTGTACCACAACGTAAGCAATAAGCAAAAACAAGGCACGTCAAGAGCCTCTGGCAATCACCAAATATTCCTCTATTTGTTCTCTAAGTCACGATCCGCCGACGAGACAATTAAGTCTAGCTAGCTACGCTACTAGAGGTTCACGTACACGTACGGTGGTTACGCCGGCCCGGCAAGTTGCATGTACAGGTCTGCTCCAATGCCCTGCACATGCAGGTCGCGAGTTCGACTCTCGCACGCCCATATTTTTTAGAAATTACAGCTTCTAAAAACTAAAAGGAAAAAAATGCAGCTGGATGACTTAAAGGAAATAGTGCAGCTGGATGTCCTCAAACACAAGACCAGCAGTTGCTACTAGAGGTTCACGTACACGTATGGTGGTTACGCCGGCCCGGCAAGTTGCATGTACAGGTCTGCTCCAATGCCCTGCACATGCAGGTGGCGAGTTCGACTCTCGCACGCCCATATTTTTTAGAAATTACAGCTTCTAAAAACTAAAAGGACAAAGTGCAGTTGGATGACTTAAAGGAAATAGTGCAGCTGGATGTCCTCGAACACAAGAGCAGCAGTTGCTACTAGAGGTTCACGTACACGTACGGTGGTTACGCCGGCCCGGCAAGTTGCATGTACAGGTCTGCTCCAATGCCCTGCACATGCAGGTCGCGAGTTTGACTCTC
>NC_041388.1:559499671-559551707 GCF_002162155.2 Triticum dicoccoides | reverse complement strand
AAATAGTGCAGCTGGATGTCCTCGAACACAAGACCAGCAGTTGCTACTAGAGGTTCACATACACGTACGGTGGTTACGTCGGCGCGGCAAGTTGCATGTACAGGTCTGCTCCAATGCCCTGCACATGCAGGTCGCGAGTTCGACTCTCGCACGCCCATATTTTTTAGAAATTACAGCTTCTAAAAACTAAAAGGAAAAAAAGTGCAGCTGGATGACTTAAAGGAAATAGTGCAGCTGGATGTCCTCGAACACAAGACCAGCAGTTGCTGGTTGGAGATCCCTACCACTGGGACGCGAGTATCCTTGTGTTCCAGCAAGAGATATACCTTATTTAACAAGCCGATAGAAGTTTAAATTCAAAAAGTTCGAATCGGTATACATGATTCTCATGGGGGAGCGGGAAACGCGGTAACCGGGCAGTAACCGAATTTACCGCCTGGTACCCAAAACCATGGTTAGCATCCCTTTAATGTTGCAGTTTTTTTACTGCAGCATTGGGATGTAAAGTTGTCAGAGAAAGTCACTAGAATTTGCCAGTTCTTTTCTCGGCATTATTCCTCAGACTTTGGAAAAGATGTGATCACTGTTTGAGAGAGAACATGACAGGTAAAGAGTTGTTGAAGAGAAAAAGAACTGATCTGAGACGTGTTGATGTGTACTTCACATAAGGATCCGAAACAACATCAAGGTTGACATGGGAGGCGTTCTGTTCAACCAATTTTCATTCGGTTCAACACAATAAGAGCATCTACAACCACGATTGCCAAATTTGGCACCTATATGTCGGACAGTGATCGGTCACATCCCATTTCTCCGCACAGCCATCCTCTTCAAATGCCCCCTCCCCCCGAGTCCAAATCCATACGATCCATGCAACTACGTGGATCAACATAGCATAATCCATACATAGATTGGGGATAAGTTCTGTACAATATGACTCAAAAGAGCGAATATTCATAGGCGCGGACAAGCTCGCCTGATCCCGGAATCAATAGGCGTTGGCTCGCGTCAGGATATGGGATGCATGCGGTACTTCCGGCGTATGTGGTGTCCTATTTAATGCGTAGTACCGACGAAGCGTCGATGGTTGTACGGGGCGGGCCAAACGGACGTCCATCCATCCATGACGGATCGCAACGTCCAGCTCATCATAGCATCACGTCCTGGTGAATGGAAGTCGGGTTGACTCGGCCCACCCATCACGGATCGCAACGCCCATCCATCAGCCGACGGCCCTCTTCCTTCGATCTGCGCCGCAGGCACATTCCCGCCCCTCGAGCAAGGATTTGGCGGTGGGGGCCGAATCGTGGTCGTGTACAGTGTACTCGGCACTGACGGCGACGCGGCATCCAAGGCAGCCGTGGAGACCATGGTGTGGGTCGGCACGAAGGAGCTCGGGTGACGGTGACCTGTGACGCGTCGGGCCGTGGCGATGGAGCTCTTCTTCACGGGGAAAAGCAAGGACGCGGTGCGCGGTGGAGAGGTTCAGGGCTGGTCACCCGATTGGACGATTCGGGGATGGTTTCTCTGCACCGCTCCTGCGTTGATGCTGGGCAATTTTGACTGAAATCAGCGCTCTTGTTTGACTGGAATATGTTAAGCATAACAGTTTGTGTACACCTCCAGTAGATTGACATAGTTAGAAGGTTGGTTCAGTAACTGATGTACTGCAGCGTCTCAGACGCATGATTGTTTGCCTGCACGTTGTACCTTTGTTCTCTGAATCAATGTAATCAAGTGTTCGTTTGCATTCAGTTTGTGTTCGATGCCAAAGTTCAATACATTGTACATAATCAAAAGCATACAAGTGGTGAGATGAACAATTTCATTCCATTCCATCTTTCAAAACCGAACACTAAAATCTAACCATTCTATTCCTCTAAATTTTCCCTACCAAAAACAAGGATGAAACCGACCCATTCTAGTGGAACAAAACCATGACATTTCATTTCACTTTGTTCCCAAACCAAACACACCCTTAACCCCGTCGACCTCGCCGCATGGCCACACAATAATCACAAATCGATCCCCCAAATCCAGACAAGAAACCCTAGTTGCAACATATGGTGAACGCAAACCAAGGTTTAGTTCGCCCGTCCTACCAATTGTTCCGTACCAGGACTGGGCAGGAACGTTGTCACCTACTTATCATTGATCAACCAGGATACATAAACAAACTGGGTTCTACTTGCATAGATATTAATCATTGATCGATAGCAGGATCATGAGTTGTTTGCTCGGCAACATGTACCATGATCTTAGGATTGTTGCAGGTGTTCTTCCGATGACCTCCCACCCCGCAAATCGAGCATTTCGGTTCTTTCCTTTACTTCTGAGGCGTGCTTTTGTGACCAGGGCCACGATATATAGTGCAGAACCGTGTTTTTTACTTGTGCCGCATCCGAGAACTGCATCTTCCGATGTAACCTTCAACTTTTTGCTCTTCCCAGATCGATCGTCGTACGAAGGCTTGTCTCTGCTGTTTGTTGGTCGTCCAGCTTTCCGTTTGCGCTCTGGAGCAGATAATCCAATGAAAATTCCAATGGCACTGCCCACATCGTCGCTCATGCAGCCATTATGTGGCCGTTCTAGCAGACTCAATGCCTTAACGTTTGTGTTCTTCAATTCTATTCTGTGTTATAAACCCAGACCATCATGCTCAGCAGCTAAAGGAGTCAGTTTATCCATTGCTGCTCTAAGAAGTTCCATCGCGCAATCCTATGCAATTGGATTTGCATCACCAAGCTTCACAACCTCTAAAGCATGTGTATAGAGATTTGAATGTCTAAATGTTATTCACTTAGCTGAAATATTGTCTTTCTGTAGGTGCGCCAAGTTATTTGGAAGTATGTCTCGCATCTTTTGTCCACCTTTCCAGGATATGCTTTGATGGAATTCTGTCTATACCAAGGAAATCAAGAACCTGCAATACGAGTATTTAGTTGTTTCAACGTACATGGTTTTATCAATTGACACCAACAGCTATAATGTTACATTTTCTATCTCAAAACGATGAGATTGTACCTTAATGGAATGGCAGCATAGCAATCCTGTGTGCTCGAAGTTGCCACATTCACATGTCAATTCTTCACCTTGAGCGAGGACATGCACTATGTACAATACTCTGCATCACTTATCATGTTTATCCGGGTGGTATCGATGTACATAATATTTTGAACCTTTCTCAACTTCTTCTACTCTGTACTGTCCTGCTTTATACAGGATCTCACCAAATTTCTCAAACATTGCTCGTAGATCTTGCTAGCGTGGAATTCCAGTAGCGTGTTTACCTTCATAGCTGGCAATGTCTGAATATAAATAAATAAATAGTTAGCATGTACTATGATTTTGCAAAGGCAGAATTACAAGTATTGATATCCAATAGAGGATTGAAGCAACTTACTATCTTTGTTCGCCGTTCCTCATAGTTTTCATTTGCTTCTCGATCGAAAAGAAGCATCATATAAATAAGTGCAGGGGCAGCTTGCTGGCACATATCCCTTCAGCATATGGTTTGCACTCTCACCGCGTTATGTGCTTGTCATTTTTGCACAAAATGTGTCCCTGAAATATGGTTTTGCCCACGTTGTGCGAACTTCGTAGATGTGTGTAAGGTAAGTGTTTTTTGCAAACTGTATTTCTCAAGGAGCTCTGCCCATGCATTTTCAAATTCATCTTCTGTTATCATGTGATTCACAATTTTATGGAACTCTGCTCTGAAGTTGCTTCGCTTTGAGTAGTATGCACCAAGTTTTTCCTTCGCCTTTTTCAGGATGTGCCACTTGCACCACCGGTGTGTGGTATCTGGCATTACTTTCTCTATTGCAAGCTCCATAGCTGTACATTGATCTGCGGAGGCAACAATCTTTTTGTTAGAAAGCATATCATTTGCCTGCAAGTCAGACTACTGTGTCTTACTATAAATTTATGAATCGTTTTATCTTTTACATTTCAACTATGCACGTGGTTTTCTATGTGTTTCAAGTTGTGCAGCCAGCAAATATTATGGGGATTCAGATTATCACTTGTAAGAATGGTCTAAGGAGGTTTGCCACCCATCATGCGGATGAATTCGCTGAACACCCACTCGAAAGTTTCAGCCGTCTCATCCCTAACAAGCACACCACCGAAGATAATGCTCTGAAAGTGGTTGTTAACTCCAACAAAAGGCCCAAATGGCATATCATAGAGGTTTGTATGGTATCTTGTGTCAAATGTTACTGCATCTCCGAAATAATGGTACTGCATTCTGCTTGCACCAGTTGACCAGAGTAAACTCCTTAACCAGAATCCTTTGAACCCAATTCTGCAAAGACATCCATAGTTTTGCGGACATCATCATCTGCTTGATCTCGGCTGATTTCACCACATAGACCCCTCAAAGCCCTTTTCGTGAAAGGCACATTATTCATTGAGCCGAAGAAACTACCAATTATGTTGTAAACTTTTCCAATGCTGATATTGTTCTCCCTAAGCTGTTTGACAAGGTCTCTTTTATACAGATCTATATGTTTATGTGAAGGCCAGTACACCTTTTCACCACATTTATCTGTCAAGGAATGGTGGTGGGATGGTCTGTGCTCACTTATGTACCAGCCATTGTCATTTGATCGAAGCAAACATGTCAATGCAGGGCACTCACATCGCATGTCCGTGCGTTTCCTCTTTTTCGTTTGCCCTGAAAATATGAATCCATTGCCAAATGTTATATTGCGTTTCGAGAAAACAGATACAACTTTTTTGGTAATTATTTTACTTTCAACTCACCAAGCATCCACAGACCATTTCTTGCATACATTTGGTTCTCTCGACGTTCAACCTACTTTTTTCATATCTTATCCCAAATCCAATTTCCCACGAATATAGATTGTAGAAGTCGTATGCTTCTCCCAATGAATCAAAGTTGTATCCAACAGCTGGTACCACGACGGTATTTGTTTTCGTCTCCGCGTATCCTCTTAAGGTTTTTTTCAAGGGCACACACTCTTCCAGCGCATGGTGTGCGCTCAATAGGGGCTCGTCCAATATGAATCCTGCATCATTATTAATGGATCATTATTTTGATTGCAAATGTTTGCTCTGATTTGTATTGAAGAATGCAATGTTCACAAGCAACCAATATAGTAGCACAGCTTTAATGTTGGAGATTTCAATTATTCAGACATGGCTTACCACACTGTTTTCGGTGTTTACGACGATCCAAGACGAACTTACGTTTTGCTAATTTCTCATCAGGATCTCATTGTTCACACACAAGCAACATAGAGGTGCAGGTTTAGTTCCAGATTTCTGAAATCATTAAGAATGAAATACGCCCGACCGTAGAAGACATCAGGCTTGATAAGCGACCAAAAAGTAAAGCAGAGCTTTACATCTGGAGATATAAATTTTTCAGACATTTATAACCGTAATACATTCAGAGATGAGCATGAACAGCTATCAATTGATGTTTTTTATATATACTTTTTTGATTTCTGCTGAAGAATTCAGCGGCTGACACGCGAGCAATATGCAAATCTGAAGAATTCAGCGCTGACACGCGAGCACTATGCAAGTACACCTTGTGCTTCAGAGTTCTATTTTTCCCAGATATGGCTTACATGAGTACGTTCAGAGTTAAGCAGGATCAAGACCAAGAGAGGGTACCTTCTAGTTGGTCCTTGCGAATCGCCCGCCGACAAGCTCAGTGCTTCCCAGCCGTTATTCACTGCCAATTGGATTGACAGTGGGTCGTCGCTAATATCTCCCATGCTTGATTCAGCAGCCGACTATGTGAGACAAGTACCTGCCTCACCGCCCGGAGTTAAATCGTTGGTTTCAAGATCCGGCCAGGGAAACCTGTGAGAAGAGCACTCGTAATGAGGGAGCGGGGTGGGAGATGGGGATCTTGGCTTGTGCTGGGCCCGCGAAGGCATTTTTTCCACCGCTATGTCTATGCCGTTTTTATGGACGGAAATGTTGCCCTGAGTCCGTCATGCACCGCGATCCATCAAAATGTACCGATGGTACGTTTTCAATCTCCGTCCGTTACCGCGCGAGCGTACGCGATCTGGCCGTATGTATAAACAGTAAGCCCACATGCATGTATACGGTCCGCTCAAGAGGCCCATCCACGCGGTCTTGCGCTATTGGTCTAGCTAGCGGGAGCGCGCGCGCCCGAGCTCTCTAGCTAGCGGTGCCCAAAAGAGCAAGTTCATCACCGGACATCACTAGTCACTAGATACATAGATAAACTAGATATAAACAACAGGTACATAAATAGCGCCGAACATCACCATTTCATATATTCGTCAATTTTATAAACAGTCATTAAAATTTCATATGTTCATAATTTTGAAAAAATCTTAAACTTCTAAAAATATTGATGATTTTAGGAAACTTTTTAAATTTTAGAAATGTTCAAAACATTTATATTTCCATGTTTTTTCAGATACGAATTTTCAAAATATTACAAAAATTCACGAAAATATAAAGATGAATATTTAAAGAATGTGCATTGCTTTCTCTAAAAACAATGTTCATAATTTTTAAAAAGATAATAAGAAGGAAAAGAAAACACACACAAGATAAAAAGGGGGAAAGAAAAACATGAAGATAAAAGAAATGAAATAAACAAAAAATGTAAGAAAAAACAACTGAAAACAAGAAAATGGAAGAAAACCGCAATTAAAAAGTAAAATAAAATCATACTAGAAAACTGGACATATAACTAACCGAAGAAGAAAATCGTAGTTGAAACGAATTCATGCTAGCTAGACGAGAAAAACTAAACTGGGCCTGACCCTGAATGATCGGCGGGTGTGGGTTTATTCGCCGTACGTCGCGGGCAATTCCTATTTCTCTCTTTGGGCTGGACACATAGAGCAAAAGTGCACCCCCCCCCCCCACCCCCCCGCCCATGGGTCAGCTCACTTGTTAAAAAACCTTGGAAAAAAACTCGCTAAAAGAAATGTATAAATAGTTGCAACAACAGAATCTAATGGGAAGCCAATCTATGTTTAAAAACAATGAAAACATATGAAGCAACTAAAAAGAGAGAGAAAACTATTGAATTATAGTCAAAAGAATGTCATTTATAGAAAAAAGTGTGAACCGGTGAACTACATAGGTAAGCTGCAACCGCCCAACAAATGCACAATTCATAAAAATAAAAAATCTAATGAAAGAAATAATTTATGACTAATATGCATGAACCGATGATTTGGCATGGCAGCCCTGCATGCATAAACTAGCGCAAAAATTGTAATTTGGTTTGACTTAGTTTGTGACATGGTTGCATGGCTAGGAAAATTAGGTAGTGAGTTGTAGCTATTTAGAAATAGAGGATTATGGTTTTAGGAAGGTCCTGCTTTTATTTATTTATTTATGTTTTTTCTCTTTGTTGCCTTTAATCTTTTTGTTTCGTTCTTTCATTTTTTTTTCTCTTTCAGATTTTAATTTATAACTTTCAAAATAATGCTAAAATTTCCAAATTCAGGAACATTTTTTTAATTTGGTAGTAACAGTTTTTATAATTCATCTTTTTAATGAAAATTGTGATCATTTTGATAAATGCAAAAAATTATTTTAAAATCCATGAACCTTTTATGAACTTCTGGAACATTGTTTTCAATTCACAAACTTTTTCTAAAATAAAAAATAAAACAAACAGACTTTTTTCTTAAATTTATGAATATTTTTACAAATTTATGAACTTAGTTCTTGAACATTTGCAAAATCAAGAACAGTTTTTAATTTTATAAAAAAACAAATTCACAAACTGTTGGTTAAAGTCATGAAGATTGAAAAATTCACAAACGTTTTCTGAAAATAATTATTTATGTTTGACCAAAGTTTTTATAGTTGGAGGACATTTGTTTTAATTATTGGAACATCTTACAAATTACTTGTGCTTTTTTAAGTGTTCCTTCCTCCCTATTTTATTTTTCTTCTCGTATCCAAATAGGCAAAAGTTTGTGTATCCTTAATTAGGAACAGGACGTCCCCTACGTTGCTGCACGCGCGGGGCATGGAAAGCGGTTTTACTACACCCACGTAATAATTATTACGAAACTTACGTATGAACTGATGTGGGCTGATTTGGTTGGAAGAAAGAGAGGACCAGGCTCACCCTCTGAAAATCAGGGGAGCGATTAGTTTATGGCGAAGGAAAGTTACGTAGCTTCACGTAACCAGCTACGTAGGTGTAGCATTTTTGTATGGAAAGCGAGCTAATAAAACGAAATTGGTTCGTGGAGAACTGTTAGCGCACGATCTGCGACCGACGCTTCCTCCCCAACAGTTCTCTCACTGTTGGTGCTTCCACGTAACAATCGTGCATGCGTCGGCTGCACCTTGGTCGTGCGTATATATAGCAGCGCTGCTAATCAAAACACGGAATTCCTCAAAACACAACAGCCGTGCGACGTGCGAGGTCTACTGTATGTCTACATGCCCACGTGACGTGCATGACATGACAGGAACCCATTCCAAGGTCGACACGTGGGCATCCATTCCAAGGTCGATCAGAGAAAAGGTAGCGAATCCCTGCTCACATCCCCGCCTGACCGCTGCCTCTGTGCGTCTGCTTGCTTGCACAGCACTTGGACTGTACTGTAGCTCTTTACTCGACTCGCTGGTTGGCCTTGGGTTGTCAGCTTACGCGGGCTGGAAAATTCGACGTACCAAAAAATTGAGTGTGGTTGGGGGCCAAATTTTCGGAGCCACGCCAAAATATTGGCTGGCAGTTCAGATTCTAAGCAGACTCACCAGCGAAACGGATTCTCTAGCCAATATATTGGCGCGCCAGGTTTTGGCAGGCGAGATCCAAACAGCCCTGTAGCGTCCGTGGTCAAGTCGTACTTTTTTCGCCCACGGTCTAGTGCTAAGACAGAAAAGAACGTGTGCGACGGACGAGGCGATTCGACGCACAGGGCTCACCTGTAACTGTGATGAACAAAGAATACAAAAAAATGGTAGAAAAAATTCAAAAAATTGCGTTTTTTTGTATATTATCTTTCATGCAAAAAACAGATTTATTTGATTTTTTAATATATTTTTGTGAATTTTCTCTTCAACGGATGCAGATGAGACAGGGGCTCAGAAATGGATATCCGATGTGCAACAATGCTTTTTGTTCCTCTATGTCTACATGTGAGAACTTTAGAAGAAGGAAAATGGTGCACCAGGTTGACTATGCTAGACATCTGGACTGAGCTGTTCGAACACTCCAAGCCATTTAACGCGGGTCTGTATTTGTCTCTGTATGTTCGTTTTCTCACAAACCGGAGGCTGTGGGGGGTTTGCGGGAGTCCGGACCTCCGCCCTGTAGGACTCCGACAATTCTGGCCCACCCAAAACCATTGTTTCCTCACCAAAACCATTGTTTCCTCACCCTTTCCACTCCAATAGCCGCAGCCCTCCACCCTTCCTGCTGATTTTCCCTTCCGCCGCCGCATGAACTTGTACGAAAAACTGTAGCAACCGGAGGGGGTGGACGATCTGGAGAAGGTGGCTGATGACCCACAAGTATAGGGGATCTATCGTAGTCCTTTCGATAAGTAAGAGTGTCGAACCCAACGAGGAGCAGAAAGAAATGATAAGCGGTTTTCAGCAAGGTATTCTCTGCAAGTACTGAAATAAGTGATAACAGATAGTTTTGTGATAAGATAATTTGTCACGAGCAACAAGTAACAAAAGTAAATAAAGTGCAACAAAGTGGCCCAATCCTTTTGGTAGCAAAGGACAAGCTTGGACAAACTCTTATATAATAAAAAGCGCTCCCGAGGACACATGGGAATATCGTCAAGCTAGTTTTCATCACGTTCATATGATTCGCGTTCGGTACTTTGATAATTTGATATGTGGGTGGACCGGTGCTTGAGTGTTGTTCTTACTTGAACAAACATGCCACTTATGATTAACCTCTATTGCAAGCATCCGCAACTACAACAAAAGTATTAAGGTAAACCTAATCATAGCATGAAACATGTGGATCCAAATCAGCCCCTTACGAAGCAACGCATAAACTGGGGTTTAAGCTTCTCTCACTCTAGCAACCCATCATCTACTTATTACTTCCCAATGCCTTCCTCTAGGCCCAAATAATGGTGAAGTGTTATGTAGTCAACGTTCACATAACACCACTAGAGGCTAGACAACATACATCTCATCAAAATATCGAACGAATACCAAATTCACATGACTACTAATAGCAAGACTTCTCCCTTGTCCTCAGGAACACACGTAACTACTCACAAAGCATAAACATGTTCATAATCAGAGGGGTATTAATATGCATATAGGATCTGAACATATGATCTTCCACCAAATAAACCAACTAGCATCAACTACAAGGAGTAATCAACACTACTAGCAACCTACTAGCACCAATCCCGAACTTGGAGACAGGAATTGGATACAATAGATGAACTAGGGTTTGGAGATGAGATGGTGCTGGTGAAGATGTTGATGGAGATTGCCCTCTCCCGATGAGAGGAGCGTTGGTGATGACGATGGCGATGATTTCCCCCTCTGGGAGGGAAGTTTCCCCGGCAGAACAGCTCTGCCGGAGCTCTAGATTGGATCCGCCAAGGTTCCGCCTCATGGCGGCGGAGTTTCGTCCCGAAAGGTTCCCTCTTATTTTTTTCTCGACGAAAGACTTCATATAGGAGAAGATGGTCATCGGAGAGCCACCAGGGGGCCCACAAGGTAGGGGGCGCGCCCTAGGGGGGGCGCCCCCCACCCTCGTGAGAAGGGTGTGGGCCCCCTGGTCTTCATCTTTGGCGAGGATTTTTTATTATTTATTGTAAGGTGTTCCGTGGAGTTTCAGGACTTTTGGAGTTGTGCAGAATAGGTCTCTAATATTTGCTCCTTTTCCAGCCCAGAATTCCAACTGCCGGCATTCTCCCTCCTTATGTAAACCTTGTAAAATAAGAGAGAATAGCCATAAGTATTGTGACATAATGTGAAATAACAGCCCATAATGCAATAAATATTGATATAAAAGCATGATGCAAAATGGACGTATCAACTCCCCCAAGCTTAGACCTCGCTTGTCCTCAAGCGAAAGCCGATAACAAGAAATATGTCCCCATGTTCAGATGTAGAGGCGTCGATAAAAATAAAATACGGACATGAAGGCATCATGATTATTCTCATAACAGCAACATATACAGATATTGTCATATGATTACTTATGTTCAAGGGATGATCTATTCACAATGCAAAAGTATGAATCAGAAACCTTATTGAGAACCAACAAACTATAACCTCAGTCATTGAAACAATTGCAATTTATCATAACATCAGAAAGAGTCTATGTCAGAGCTAAAAAGCAAGTCTACATACTCAACTATCATCTAGTCCTTCATAATTGCCAACACTCACGCAATACTTGTGGTTACGGGGTTTTAATCGGACACAGAGAAAGATAGGGGCTTATAGTTTCGCCCCACAACCTTTTACCTCGAGGGTAATGTCAACAATAATAACTCATGCCCCCTACATCCAATTGGATATATCTATCAGGATCTTTCCAACACACTGTGCTTGCCAAAGGATAAAATGTAAAAAGGAAAGGTGAAGATCACCATAACTCTTGCATAAGGTAGAAGATAATAATAAAAGATAGGCCCTTCGCAAAGGGAAGCAGAGGTTGCCATGCGCTTTTATGGTTGGATGTACAAAATCTTAATGCGAAAGAACGTCACTTTATATTGCCCCTTGTGATATGAACCTTTATTATGCAGTCCGTCGCTTTTATTACTTCCACATCACAAGATCATATAAAGCTTATTTCTCCCACACTAGTCATACATATTTAGAGAAATTTTTATTGCTTTGCACCGATGATAACTTACTTGAAGGATCTTACTCAATCCATAGGTAGATATGGTGGACTCTCATGGCAAAACTGGTTTAAGGGTATTTGGAAGCACAAGTAGTATCTCTACTTGGTGCTGAGAATTTGGCTAGCATGAGGGGGAAAGGCAAGCTCAACATGTTGGATGATCCATGACAACATACTTTATCTCAGATATAAGAAAACATAACCCATTATGTTGTCTTCCTTGTCCAACATCAACTCTTTAGCATGTCATATTTTGATGAGTGTTCCCAATTATAAAAGATGTATGTGAAACCTCTCTTTCCTTATTACTTCCTATTAATTGCAACGATGACCAAAGCTATGTCTTCCAACTCCCAACAACTTTTAATCATCACACTCTTTCTATGTGAAGTCATTACTCTTAATAAGATCAATATGAACTTTTGTTTCTTTTGTTTCTTTTTCTCTTTTCTTTTATTCATTCAAGATCATAGCAAGAAAATCAGGCCCTTGACTCAACACTAATCTTTATTATATAACTCACGGACTCGATTACATAGAGAGATCATAAAGCAAAACTTAAAACTAGATCATGCCATAAACTTTATTCTGCTAGATCAAAATACTACTAATAGGATCGAACTAAGGAAAACAGTAAAGATAGGAGTTGTGATTGTGATGCGATACCGGGGCACCTCCCCCAAGCTTGGCGGTTGCCAAGGGGAGTGCCCATACCCATGTGATTATGTCTCCTTCTTTGTTGTTGGCGTAATATTCTTGGTGATGATTCCTCTCGAGATACGATTTTCCTCCTCAAGCTTGTTGACTTGCTGCTTGAGGTCCATTGTTTCCTTACGAAGCTTTCCTGTAACGGCTAAGGCTCCTTGAACCCAAGGGTGTTTCATAGCTGCAGGAGAACAAGTGGCACTCCTCTTCATACTTTCATAAGAAAGAAATCTAACATTGGAAGGGATAACCGAGTTTGGAATAGCTGAGCTCTATAGTTCCCCCATCGTGAACCCAGTTCGGAAGCGAGAGGTGACTTCTTGATCCTCCATGGCATCTACCCTCATTAAGTCAGCCTCCATCTCTTCCTCCATTGCTGGCCCAAAGTGGTCAGGGTCGCTGTTTGCCCTTGGTTCCGGTGCCGGATTAGATACCCGGCTCTCCCCGACTGACTCTTGAGAAGACATCTTGCTCTAATCTGCAGCAGCAACAGCTCAAAACAAAAACAGAGGATAATTGCGTGGTACGGGAGTCAAAACCTTTGGGAGAGTATAGTGAACTTTTACCGACCAAAATATGTATCGTGCAAGAAAACGGAGTCCGTAAGGCACACGAGGTGCTCACGAGGTAGGGGCGCGCCCAAGGGGGTAGGGCGCGTGCTCCACCCTCGTGGGGCCCTTGTGTCCTTCCCGGACTGCTACTTAATTTTCTATTTTTCTAAATATTCCAAAACAGAGAAATATTGCCTTAAAAATTGTTTTGGAGTCGGTTTACTTACCGTACCACATACCTATTCCTTTTCGGAGTCTGAAACGTTCTAAGATATAATGTTTGATTCTTTGACCGTTTACCACCTTCGGATTTGTGCCTTCGAAGTTGTTGATTTTTATTGCACCGGGACGATAGACCTCCTCGATAACATAGGGGCCTTCCCATTTAGAGAGAAGTTTTCCTGCAAAAAATCTTAAACGAGAGTTGTATAGCAATACGTAATCACCTACATTAAACTCACGCTTTTGTATCCTTTTGTCATGCCATCTTTTAACTTTTTCTTTAAACAACTTGGCATTTTCATAAGCTTGGGTTCTCCATTCATCAAGTGAGCTAATATCAAATAACATCTTTTCACCGGCAAGTTTGAAATCATAGTTGAGCTCTTTAATAGCCCAATATGCCTTATGTTCTAGTTCTAGAGGTAAGTGACATGCTTTTCCATATACCATTTTATATGAGACATACCCATAGGATTTTTATATGCAGTTCTATAGGCCCATAATGCATCATCAAGTTTCTTGGACCAATTCTTTCTAGACCTATTGATAGTCTTTTGCAAAATTAATTTGAGTTCTCTATTACTCAATTCTACTTGACCACTAGACTGTGGGTGATACGGAGATGCAATTCTATGATTGACGTCATATTTAGCAAGCATTTTACGGAAAGCACCATGAATAAAATGTGAACCACCATCAGTCATTAAATATCTAGGGACTCCAAACCTTGGAAAAATAACTTCTTTAAGCATTTCAATAGAAGTGTTATGATTAGCACTACTAGTTGGAATAACTTCTACCCACTTAGTAATGTAATCAACAACAACTAAAATATGTGTATATCCATTAGAGGCAGGAAAGGGTCCCATATAATCAAAGCCTCAAACATCAAATGGTTCAATAACATGTGAATAATTCATAGGCATTTCTTGACGTCTACTAATATTACTAATTCTTTGACATTCATCACAAGATAGGACAAACTTACGGGCATCCTTGAAGAGAGTAGGCCAACAAAAACCGGATTGCGATACCTTATGTGCAGTTCTGTCTCCCGCGTGGTGTCCTCCATAAGTTTCGGAGTGGCACTTGCGTAGGATCTGTTCCTGTGCATGCTCAGGTACACAACGTCTAATAACACCATCTACTCCTTCTTTATAAAGATGTGGGTCAGTAGCAAATTGCTATCTGATGTCTGCTACACAACCTTCTTCTTGTAGACGTTGTTGGGCCTCCAAGTGCAGAGGTTTGTAGGACAGTAGCAAATTTCCCTCAAGTGGATGACCTAAGGTTTATCAATCCGTGGGAGGCATAGGCTGAAGATGGTCTCTCTCAAGCAACCTTGCAACCAAATAACAAAGAGTCTCTTGTGTCCCCAACACACCCAATACAATGGTAAATTGTATAGGTGCACTAGTTCGGCGAAGAGATGGTGATACAAGTGCAGTATGGATAGTAGATAAAGGTATTTGTAATCTGAAATTACAAAAACAGCAAGGTAACTAATGATAAAAGTGAGCGTAAATGGTATTGCAATGCTAGGAAACAAGGCCTAGGGTTCATACTTTCGCTAGTGTAAGTTCCCTCAACAATACTAACATAATTGGATCACATAACTATCCCTCAACATGCAACAAAGAGTCACTCCAAAGTCACTAATAGCGGAGAACAAACGAAGAGATTATGGTAGGGTACGAAACCACCTCAAAGTTATTCTTTCCAATCAATCCATTGGGCTATTCCTATAAGTGTCACGAACAGCCCTAGAGTTCGTACTAGAATAACACATTAAGACACAAATCAACAAAAACCCTAATGTCACCTAGATACTCCAATGTCACCTCAAGTATCCGTGGGTATGATTATACGATATGCGTCACACAATCTCAGTTTCATCTATTCAACCAACACAAAGGACCTCAAAGAGTGCCCCAAAGTTCTACCGGAGAATCACGATGAAAACGTGTGCCAACCCCTATGCATAGGTTCATGGGCGGAACCCGCAAGTTGATCACCAAAACATACATCAAGTTAATCACATGATATCCCATTGTCACCACAGATATCCACGGCCAGACATACATCAAGTGTTCTCAAATCTTTAAGGACTCAATCCGATAAGATTACTTCAAAGGGGAAACTCAATTCATTACAAGAGAAAAGAGGGGGAGGAGAAATATAGGATCCAACTATAATAGCAAAGCTCGCGATACATCAAGATCGTATCATATCAAGAACACGAGAGAGAGAGAGAGAGATCAAACACATAGCTACTGGTATATACCCTCAGCCCCGAGGGAGAACTACTCCCTCCTCATCATGGAGAGCACCGGGATGATGAAGATGGCCATCGAAGAAGGATTGCCCCCTTCGGCAGTGTGCCGGAACAGGTCTAGATTGGTTTTCGGTGGCTACGGAGGCTTTTGGCGGCAGAACTCCCGATCTATTGTGCTCCCGGATGTTTTTAGGGTATATGGAGATATATAGGCGGAAGAAGTACGTCAGGGGGGCATGAGGGGCCCACGAGGGTGGAGGGCGCGCCCATGAGGGTGGACGCGCCCCCTGTCGCGTGACCTCCTCGTAGATCCCCCGACGTGCACTCCAAGTCTTCTGGGCTTCTTTCCTTCCAAAAATCAGTTTCGTGGAGTTTCAGGTCAATTGGACTCCGTTTGGTTTTTCTTTTCTTCGAAACCCTAAAACAGGGTAAAAACAGAAACTGGCACTGGGCTCTGTGTTAATAGGTTAGTCCCAAAAAATGATATAAAAGTGTATAATAAAGCCCATAAACATTCAAAACAGTAAATAATATAGCATGGAGCAATCAAAAATTATAGATACGTTGGAGACGTATCAGCATCCCCAAGCTTAAATCATGCTCGTCCTTGAGTAGGTAAATGATAAAAACAGAATTTTTTATGCGGAGTGCTACTTGGCATAATTTCAATGTAATTCTTCTTAATTGTGGCATGAATATTGAGATCTGAAAGATTCAAGATAAATGTTCATATTGACATAAAAATGATAATACTTCAAGCATACTAACTAAGCAATTATGTCTTCTCAAAATAACATGGCCAAAGAAAGTTATCCCTACAAAATCATATAGTCTGGCTATGCTCTATCTTCACCACACAAAATATTTAAATCATGCACAACCCCGATGAGAAGCCAAGCAATTGTTTCATACTTTTGACATTCTCAAAACTTTTTCAATCTTCATGTAATACATGAGCGTGAGCCATGGATATAGCACTATAGGTGGAATAGAGTGGTGGTTGTGGAGAAGACAAAAAGGAGAAGATAGTCTCACATCGACTAGGCGTATCAACGGGCTATGGAGATGCCCATCGATAGATATCAATGTGAGTGAGTAGGGATTGCCATGCAACAGATGCACTAGAGTTATAAGTATATGAAAGCTCAACAAAAGAAACTAGTGGGTGTGCATCCAACTTGCTTGCTCACGAAGACCTAGGGCATTTTGAGGAAGCCCATCATTGGAATATACAAGCCAAGTTCTATAATGAAAGATTCCCACTAGTATATGAAAGTGACAACATAGGAGACTCTCTATCATGAAGATCATGGTGCTACTTTGAAGCACAAGTGTGGTAAAAGGATAGCAACATTGTCCCTTCTCTCTTTTTCTCTCATTTTTTTATTTTTTTATTTGGGCCTTCTCTTTTTTTATGGCCTCTTTTCTCTTTTTTTATCTGGGCTTCTTTGGCCTCTTTTATTTATTTATTTTCATCCGGAGTCTCATCCCGACTTGTGGGGGAATCATAGTCTCCATCATCCTTTCCTCACTGGGACAATGCTCTAATAATGATGATCATCACACTTTTATTTTCTTACAAATCAAGAATTACAACTCGATACTTAGAACAAAATATGACTCTATGTGAATGCCTCCGGCGGTGTACCGGGATATGCAATGATGCATGAGTGACATGTATGAAAGAATTATGAATGATGGCTTTGCCACAAATACGATGTCAACTACATGATCATGCTAAGCAATATGACAATGATGGAGTGTGTCATAAACGGAACGGTGGAAAGTTGCATGGCAATATATCTCGGAATGGATATGGAAATGCCATAATAGGTAGGTATGGTGGCTGTTTTGAGGAAGGTATATGGTGGGTGTAAGATACCGGCGAAAGGTGCGCGGTATTAGAGAGGCTAGCAAAGGTGGAAGGGTGAGAGTGCGTATAATCCATGGACTCAACATTAGTCATAAAGAACTCACATACTTACTGCAAAAATCTATTAGTTATCGACACAAAGTACTACGCGCTTGCTCCTAGGGGGATAGATTGGTAGGAAAAGACCATTGCTCGTCCCCTACCGCCACTCATAAGGAAGACAATCAATAAATAAATCATGCTCTGACTTCATCACATAACGGTTCCTCATACGTGCATGCTACGGGAATCACAAACTTCAACACAAGTATTTCTCAAATTCATAACCACTCAACTAGCGTGACTCTAGTATCACCATCTCCATATCTCAAAACAATTATCAAGTATCAAACTTCTCTTAGTATTCAAAGCGCTCATAAGAGAATTTTATTATTAACCTTGTATACCTAGCATATTAGGATTTTAAGAAAATTACCATGCTATTTAATACTCTCAAAATAATATAAGTGAAGCATGAGAGTTCATCTATTTCTTCAAAATAAAACTACCACCATGCTCTAGAAGATATAAGTGAAGCACTAGAGCAAATGACAAACTACTCCCAAAGATATAAGTGAAGATTAATGAGTAGTCGAATAATTATGCAACTATGTGAAGACTCTCTAACATTTAATAATTTCAGATCTTGGTATTTTATTCAAACAGCAAGCAAAGCAAAATAAAATGACATTGTAAGAATGGCAAACATCATGTGAAGAAGCAAAAACTTAGGATCAACCGAAACTAACCGATAGTTGTTGAAGAAGAAAGGTGGGATGCCAACCGGGGCATCCCCAAGCTTAGACGCTTGAGACTTCTTGAAATATTATCTTGGGGTGCGTTGGGCATCCCCAAGCTTGAGCTTTTGTGTCTCCTTAATTCCTCTCATATCACGGTCTCCCTAAATCTCAAAAGCTTCATCCACACAAAACTCAACAAGGACTCGTGAGATAGGTTAGTATAAACCATTGCAAAAACCTTATCATACTCTACTGTAGCAAATCACTAAAATTATTATTAAACATTGCATACTAAATGCCTCTGCATATTCAATAGTCATATCCTCAAATATAATCATTAAAGAAGCAAACATATGCAAACAATGCAAACATAATAGCAATCTTCCTAAACAGGATAGTCTGTAAAGAATGCTGCAACATCCATACTTCCCTAGCTCCAAAAATTATTTAATAAAATTCCTACTGTATTAAATTTATCAGAACTTCATATGCAAAAGGTTTCAACATTTTATCACATTCTGACTTTTCTAGGGAATTATTGCAACAGCGGTAAATTTTCTGTTTTCAAACAGCAACATGTATACTTGTAACATAGGCATAGTAAAGGCTATCAATGCCACTTTTATTGAAATAAAAGATGCAAAACATTGTTATAAATAACATCAAGCAAATCCTAATAAAATAAATTGACGCTCCAAGCAAAACACATATCATGTGGTGAATAAAAATATAGCTCCAAGTAAAGTTACCGATGAACGAAGACGAAAGAGGGGATGCCTTCTGGGGCATCCCCAAGCTTAGGCTCTTGGTTGTCCTTGAATATTACCTTGGGGTGCCTTGGGCATCCCCAATCTTAGGCTCTTGCCACTACTTATTCCATAGTCCATCGAATCCTTACCCAAAACTTGAAAACTTCACAACACAAAACTTAACAGAAAACTCGTAAGCTCCATTAGCGAAAGAAAACAAAACACCACTTCAAGGTACTGTAATGAACTCATTCTTTATTTATATTGGTGTTAAACCTACTGTATTACAACTTCTCTATGGTTTATAAACTATTTTACTAGCCATTGATTCATCAAAATAAGTAAACAACACATGAAAGACAGAATCTGTCAAGAACAGAACAGTCTGTAGTAATCTGGATCAAACGTATACTTCTGGAACTCATAAAATTCTCAAATAAATTGCTGGACATGAGTAATTTATCTATTAATCATATTCAAAAATAATTAACTAAATATCGCTCGCCAATAAAAAATGGCAGCAATTCTCATGAGCACTCAAGTTTCTGTTTTTTACATCATGATCAACAAGACTTTCCCCAAGTCTTCCCAACGGTTCTACTTGGCACAAACACTAATTTAAAACATAAAACTACATATAAACAGAGGATAGATGAATTATTTATTACTAAACAGTAGCAAAAAGTAAGGAACAAAAATAAAGTTGGGTTGCCTCCCAACAAGCGCTATAGTTTAACGCCCCTAGCTAGGCATGATGATTTCAATGATGCTCACATAAAAGATAAGAATTGTAACATAAAGAGAGCATCATGAAGAATATGACTAACACATTTAAGTCTAACCCACTTCCTATGCATAGGGATTTTGTGAGAAAACAACTTGTGAGAACAATAATCAACTAGCATAGCAGGGCAAAACAAGCTCAACTTCAAAACTTTAAGCACATAGAGAGGAAACTTGGTATTATTGCAATTCCTACAAGCATATATTCCTCCCTCATAATAATTTTCAGTAGCATCATGAATGAATTCAACAATATAACCAGCACCTAAAGCATTCTTTTCATGATCTACAAGCATAGAAAATTTACTACTCTCCACATAAGCAAAATTCTTCTTATTCGGGATAGTGGGAATATCATAAGAGACTTGGATACTATAAATTGTTTCCACATTAAAAGAGTAATGTTCAGAAAAGGGGTAACCATAATCATGACAAGTTTTATAAATATAATCCTCACTACTTTTTATAGCATATGTATCATCACAATAATTATCATAAGTAGGAGGTATCTTATTATCATTATAAATTTGCATATCAAAACTTGGGATACTAAAAATATCATCTTCATTAAGCGTAGCATCCCCAAGCTTGGTACAAACATTAATTGTAGCAAATATATTCTCAAAAACATCATCTTCATCAAACATAGCATCCCCAAGCTTGGGCATTTTCATATCATAAGCATAATCACTCTCATCATTAATAGTATGGATAGCACCAATAGTATAGCAATTATCATATTCTTCCAAGCAAGTGCCAAAAAGATTTTCAAGATCATAAGAAGTATCATTATCTTCCACAATTATATTTTCATGAGGCACAATAGTAATAGGAGCAAAATTATTTGGGAGGGATACCTTTTTACCTCTCTTCCTTTTTCTTTTCTTCTTCTTCACCACATCATGTGTGGGTTCAATCCTCTTTTTGGAGCTCCTTATTAATGACATTGGTTGAATAGGAGGCTCCTCCTCGTTACCTGATTCATCATAAGAAATAATAGGAGGATATTGGGAAGTCTCTTCCCTTTCATTAGTATTCTCTTCATCCTCTATTTTTTTTCTTTTCTTTATGTAATTGGCAATATAAGGGTTTTCAATGCAATTCACCGCACAATACATATAAATTTCTTCTACATCAAATCCAAGAAGTTTATAATGGGCAAATTCTGGAAGATAGTTAGTTATAAGTTTCATTTCTTCGTAGCCCATAAGCAAACTAAGTTAATTATAATGTGCAAGGGAAATCAAGTCATCACAATTTTTGGACACGATTAGATCATGAAACAATTTGCATCAGATAGTTAAATGACCATGTTCATTACAGAGCTCACAAGTATGGCCAAGAAAATTTAAATTTTCAGCACAACCATCTAGCCTTTCTTGCAACAATTTAGTTTCTAAGTACTTATGCCTCTTGCAATATCTATCTTCCCTATTTGGTGTGTACTTACAAACCCAAAGCACTCCACAAAAACTGACGTGTTTATAGGAGACATTTTCATCATAACTAGTGCAATCATCATTAGTGTCATGGATATTCAAAGAATTCGTACTAACAACATTGCAATCATGCTCATCATTCAAATATTTAGTTCCAAACATTCTAATGCATTCTTCTTCTGGCACTTGAGCACAATTTTCCTTTCTATTATACTCACGAAAGATATTAAAAAGATGAAGCGTATGAGGCAAACTTAATTCCATTTTTTGTACTTTTCTTTTATAGCTAAACTAATGATAAAACAAGAAACTAAAAGACTCGATTGCAAGATCTAAAGATATACCTTCAAGCACTCACCCCCCGGCAACGGCGCCAGAAAAGAGCTTGATGTCTACTACACAACCTTCTTCTTATAGACGTTGTTGGGCCTCCAAGTGCAGAGGTTTGTAGGACAGTAGCAAATTTCCCTCAATTGGATGACCTAAGGTTTATCAATCCGTGGGAGGCGTAGGATGAAGATGGTCTCTCTCAAGCAACCCTGCAACCAAATAACAAAGAGTCTCTTGTGTCCCCAACACACCCAATACAATGGTAAATTGTATAGGTGCACTAGTTCGGCGAAGAGATGGTGATACAAGTGCAGTATGGATAGTAGATAAAGGTATTTGTAATCTGAAATTATAAAAACAGCAAGGTAACTAATGATAAAAGTGAGCATAAACGGTATTGCAATGCTAGGAAACATGGCCTAGGGTTCATACTTTCGCTAGTGTAATTCCCTCAACAATACTAACATAATTGGATCACATAACTATCCCTCAACATGCAACAAAGAGTCACTCCAAAGTCACTAATAGCGGAGAACAAACGAAGAGATTATGGTAGGGTACGAAACCACCTCAAAGTTATTCTTTCCAATCAATCCATTGGGCTATTCCTATAAGTGTCACAAACAGCCCTAGAGTTCGTACTAGAATAACACCTTAAGACACAAATCAACCAAAACCCTAATGTCACCTAGATACTCCAATGTCACCTCAGGTATCCGTGGGTATGATTATACGATATGCGTCACACAATCTCAGTTTCATCTATTCAACCAACACAAAGGACCTCAAAGAGTGCCCCAAAGTTCTACCGGAGAATCACGACGAAAACGTGTGCCAACCCCTATGCATAGGTTCATGGGCGGAACCCGCAAGTTGATCACCAAAACATACATCAAGTTAATCACGTGATATCCCATTGTCACCACAGATATCCACGACAAGACATACATCAAGTGTTCTCAAATCTTTAAAGACTCAATCCGATAAGATTACTTCAAAGGGGAAACTCAATTCATTACAAGAGAAAAGAGGGGGAGGAGAAACATAGGATCCAACTATAATAGCAAAGCTCGCGATACATCAAGATCGTATCATCTCAAGAACACAAGAGAGAGAGAGAGAGAGAGAGAGAGAGAGAGAGATCAAACACATAGCTACTGGTACATACCCTCAGCCCCGAGGGATAACTACTCCCTCCTTGTCATGGAGAGCACCGGGATGATGAAGATGGCCACCAGAGAAGGATTGCCCCCTCCGACGGGGTGCCAGAACGGGTCTAGATTGGTTTTCGGTGGCTACGGAGGCTTCTGGCGGCGGAACTCCCGATCTATTGTGCTCCCAGATGTTTTTAGGGTATATGGAGATATATAGGCGGAATAAGTATGTCAGGGGGGCACGAGGGGCTCACGAGGGTGGAGGGCGCGCCCAGGGGGGTGGGCGCACCCCCTGCCTCGTGACCTCCTCGCAGATCCCCCGATGTGCACCCCAAGTCTTCTGGGCTTCTTTCCTTCCAAAAATGAGTTCCGTGGAGTTTCAGGTCAATTGGACTCCGTTTGGTTTTCCTTTTCTTCGAAACCCTAAAACAGGGTAAAAACAGAAACTGGCACTAGGCTCTAGGTTAATAGGTTAGTCCCAAAAAATGATATAAAAGTGTATAATAAAGCCCATAAACATTCAAAACAGTAAATAATATAGCATGGAGCAATAAAAAATTATAGATACGTTGGAGACGTATCACTATCATCAATAGGTAGTGGGTCTTCAAGAAGGTTCTCTAAGCTAGATAAGTTGTCGACAACGGGGTTCTCAACTCCTTTCCTATCAACAATATTCAAATCAAATTCTTGTAGAAAGAGAACCCATCTAATAAGTCTAGGCTTAGCATCTTTCTTCTCCATAAGATATTTAATAGCAGCATGATCAGTGTGGATAGTTACTTTAGAATCAACAATATAAGATCTGAACTTATCACAAGCAATTACAACTGCTAAAAGTTCCTTTTCAGTAGTAGCATAATTTCTTTGAGCATTGTCTAGAGTCTTACTAGCATAATGGATAACATTTAATTTCTTATCAACTCTTTGACCTAGAACAACACCTACAACATAACCGCTAGCATCACACATAATTTCAAAGGGTAAATTCCAATCAGGTGGTTGAACAATAGGTGCAAAGACTAATGCTTTCTTAAGTATTTCAAATGCTTCTACACAATCATCATCAAAGACAAATGGTATATCTTTTTGTAATAAATTAGTTAGAGGCCGAGAAATTTTTGAGAAGTCCTTAATGAACCTCCTATAAAATCCGGCGTGACCAAGGAAACTTCTTATACCTTTGATGTCCTTAGGACATGGCATCTTTTCAATAGCATCAACCTTGGCTTTATCAACTTCAATACATCTTTCAGAAATTTTATGCCCCAAGACAATACCTTCATTAACCATAAAGTGGCACTTTTCCCAATTCAAGACAAGATTAGTTTCTTCACATCTCTGCAAAACTCGATCAAGATTTCTCAAGCAATCATCAAAAGAAGATCCATAGACGGAAAAGTCGTCCATGAAAACCTCACAAATCTTTTCACAAAAGTCAGAGAATATAGCCATCATGCATCTTTGAAAGGTAGCAGGTGCATTACATAAACCAAAAGGCATACGTCTATAAGCAAAAGTACCAAAAGGGCATGTAAAAGTAGTCTTTGATTGATCTTTAGCCGACACAGGTATTTGAGAGAAACCAGAATAACCATCTAGAAAGCAGTAGTGTGTATGTTTGCATAATCTTTCTAGCATTTGATTGATATAAGGTAAAGGGTAATGATCTTTCTTAGTAGCCTTATTTAATTTGCAGAAATCAATTACCATCCTATAACCTGTAATAATTCTTTATGGAATCAATTCATCTTTATCATTAGGAACAACAGTAATACCTCCCTTCTTAGGGACACAATGAACAGGATTTACCCACTGACTATCAGCAACGGGATAAATTATACCTGCCTCCAGAAGCTTTAGTATTTCTTTTCTTACCACTACCTTCATTTTAGGATTCAAACGTCGTTGAGGATCACGAACTGGTTTGGCATCTGCTTCCAAATTTATTTTATGTTGACATAGAGTGGGACTAATGCCCTTAAGATCCTCAAGAGTATATCCAATAGCAGCACGGTGCTTCTTCAGAGTTTTCAATAATCTTTCTTCTTCATGCTCTGGAAGGTTAGCACTAATAATAACAGGATATATCTTCTTTTCATCAAGATAAGCATATTTAAGATTATCAGGTAATGGTTTAAGCTCAAACACAGGATCACCCTTAGGTGGAGGGGGATCCCGTAGGATTTCAACAGGCAAATTGTGTTTCAGAATAGGTTCCTGTTTAAAGAATACTTCATCTATTTCCCTTCTTTCATTCATAAACATATCATTCTCATGGTCTAGCAAATATTGTTCTAAAGGATCACTAGGAGGTACGGCAATAGAAGCAAGACCAATAATTTCATCCTTACTAGGCAATTCTTCTTCACGGTGTTGTTTACTAAATTTAGAGAAATTAAATTCATGAGTCATATCATCCAAGCCAACAGTAACAACATCCCTTGTGCAATCTATGGTAGCATTAACAGTATTCAAGAAAGGTCTACCAAATATAATGGGACAAAAGCTATCTTGTGGGGAACCAAGAACAAGAAAATCAGCAGGATATTTAGTTTTCCCACACAAGACTTCAACATCTCTAACGATTCCCATTAGTGAAATAGTATCTCTATTGGCAAGTTTAATTGTGACATCAATATCTTCTAACTCAACAGGTGCAATATCATGCATAATTTCTTTGTATAAGTCAATAGGTATTGCACTAGCACTAGCACCCATATCACATAAGCCCTGATAACAATGATCTCGTATTTTAACAGGAATAACATGCATGCCTACCACATGTCTAGATTTATCTGTATCACGGGGTTTAGCAATTCTAGCAGTTTCATTACAGAAGTAAATAACATGCCCATCTATATTATCAGACAAGAGATCTTTAACAATAGCAATATTAGGTTCAACTTTAACTTGCTCAGGAGGTGTATATGTTTTAATATTGCTTTTATGAACCACAGTTGAAGCTTTAGCATGATCCTTTATCCTAACAGGGAAAGGTGGTTTCTCAACATAACAAGTAGGAACAATAGGATCATTATAAGTGACAGTCTTTTCTTCAACTTTAATAGGTGCAGCTACTTTTACTTCTATGGGAGGATGATATTTAAACCACTTCTCCTTAGGGAGATCAACATAAGTAGCAAAAGATTCACACAAAGAGGCTACTATCTCAGAATCAAAGCCATATTTAGGTATCCATAAAGATTTAACACAATCAAACTTAGGTGTCATACCTGACTCCTTACCATTGTCGAGGTCCCAATCTTCAGAGTTGCGTTTAATTATTTCCAATAAATCCCATTTGAATTCAATAGTCTTCATCATAAAAGAGCCAGTACAAGAAGTATCAAGCATGGTGCGATTGTTACCAGAAAGCCGAGCATAAATTTTTTGAATAATCATTTCTCTTGAGAGCTCATGATTGGGGCATGAATATAACATTGACTTAAGCCTCCCCCAAGATTGAGCGATGCTTTCTCCTTCGCGAGGCCAAAAATTATATATATAATTGCGATCACAATGAACAAGATGCATAGGATAAAACTTCTAATGAAATTCCAATTTCAATCGTTTGTAATTCCAAGACCTCATATCATCACATAGCCTATACCATGTCGATGCATCTCCCCTCAAAGATAAGGGGAAGACCTTCTTCTTAACAACATCTCCGGATACACCTGCAAGCTTAAATAATCCACAAACTTCATCCACATATATTAGATGTTCATCAGGATGTTTTGTTCCATCTCCTAAAAAAGGATTAGCTAGCAGTCTTTCTATTACATCTGAAGGAACTTCAAAGCAAGTATTTCCATCTTCATTTTCATTTTCAGTAGGTTCAGTAGGTTGAGGAGCAACTCTTTGCTCTACTGGTCGGGGTGAAGATACCCCGAACAAGCCCCTCAGAGGATTACTTTCCATAGTAACAAGTGACAGTAAATTTCAGCACACTATATAAAATTTTCCTTACCAAATTCCACCTACCAAAGGCGCTTCACTCCCTGGCAACGGCGCCAGAAAAGAGTCTTGATGACCCACAAGTATAGGGGATCTATCGTAGTCCTTTCAATAAGTAATAGTGTCAAACCCAACGAGGAGCAGAAGGAAATGATAAGCGGTTTTCACCAAGGTATTCTCTGCAAGTACTGAAATAAGTGGTAACAGATATTTTTGTGATAAGATAATTTGTAGCGAGCAACAAGTAACAAAAGTAAATAAAGTGCAGAAAGGTGGCCCAATCCTTTTTGTAGCAAAGGACAAGCCTGGACAAACTCTTATATAAGGAAAAGCGCTCCCGTGGACACATGGGAATGTTGGGGAACGTAGCATAAATTCAAAATTTTCCTACGTGTCACCAAGATCTATCTATGGAGTCATCTAGCAATGAGGGAGGAGTGGATCTACATACCCTTGTAGATCACGCGCAGAAGCGTTCAAGAGAACGGGGTTGATGGAGTCGTACTCGTCGTGATCCAAATCACCGATGATCCTAGCGCCGAACGGACGGCACCTCCGCGTTCAACACACGTACGGAGCAGCGACGTCTCCTCCTTCTTGATCCAGCAAGGGGGGAGGAGAGGTTGATGGAGATCCAATAGCACGACGGCGTGGTGGTGGAAGTAGCGGGATTCCAACAGGGCTTCGCCAAGCGCTGCGGGAGGAGGGAGATGTGTTATGGGAGGGAGAGGGAGGCACCAGGGCTTGGGTCAGGTTGCCCTCCCTCCCCCCCCACTATATATAGGGCCAAGGGAGAGGGGGACGGCGCAGCCTTGCCCCTTCCTCCAAGGAAGGGTGCGGCCAAGGGGGGGGGAAGGAGTCCATCCTCCCCAAGGCACCTCGGAGGTGCCTTCCCCTTTTAGGACTCTCCCCTCCTCTTGTCCCTTTGGCGCATGGGCCTCTTGGGGCTGGTGCCCTTGGCCCATGTAGGCCAAGGCGCACCCCCTACAGCCCATGTGTCCCCCAGGGCAGGTGGCCCCACCCGGTGGACCCCCGGGACCCTTCCGGTGGTCCCGGTACAATACCGATGACCCCGAAACTTGTCCCGATAGCCGAAATAGCACTTCATATATATAATTCTTTACCCCCGGACCATTCCGGAACTCCTCGTGACGTCCGGGATCTCATCCGGGACTCCGAACAACATTCGGGTTACCGCATACTAATATCTCTATAACCCTAGCGTCACCGAACCTTAAGTGTGTAGACCCTACGGGTTCGGGAGACATGCAGACATGACCGAGATGACTCTCCGGTCAATAACCAACAGTGGGATCTGGATACCCATGTTGGCCCCCACATGTTCCACGATGATCTCATCGGATGAACCACGATGTCAAGGACTTAATCAATCCCGTATACAATTCCCTTTGTATAGCGGTACGATACTTGCCCGAGATTCGATCGTCGGTATCCCGATACCTTGTTCAATCTCGTTACCGGCAAGTCTCTTTACTCGTTTCGTAACACATCATCCCGTGATCAACTCCTTGATCATATTGTGCACATTATGATGATGTCCTACCGAGTGGGCCCAGAGATACCTCTCCGTCACATGGAGTGACAAATCCCAGTCTCGATTCGTGCCAACCCAACAGACACTTTCGGAGATACCCGTAGTGCACCTTTATAGTCACCCAGTTACGTTGTGACGTTTGGAACACCCAAAGTATTCCTACGGTATCCGGGAGTTGCACAATCTCATGGTCTAAGGAAATGATACTTGACATTAGAAAAGCTTTAGCATACGAACTACATGATCTTGTGCTAGGCTTAGGATTGGGTCTTGTCCATCACATCATTCTCCTAATGATGTGATCCCATTATAAATGACATCCAATGTCCATGGTCAGGAAACCGTAACCATCTATTGATCAACGAGCTAGTCAACTAGAGGCTTACTAGGGACATGGTGTTGTCTATGTATCCACACATGTATCTGAGTTTCCTATCAATACAATTCTAGCATGGATAATAAACAATTATCATGAACAAGGAAATATAATAATAACTAATTTATTATTGCCTCTAGGGCATATTTCCAACAGTCTCCCACTTGCACTAGAGTCAATAATCCAGTTCACATCGATATGTGATTAACACTCAAGGTCACATCCCCATGTGACTAACACCCAAAGAGTTTACTAGAGTCAATAATCTAGTTCACATTACCATGTGATTAACACTCGATGAGTTCTGGGTTTGATCATGTTATGCTTGTGAGAGATGTTATAGTCAACGGGTCTGAATCTTTCAGATCCGTATGTACTTCGCAAATCTCTATGTCATCTTGTAGATGCAGCTACTACGCTATATTTGGAGCCATTTCAAATAACTGTTCCACTTGGAGCTATTCTAAATTGTTGCTCCATTATACGTATCCGGTGTCTCTACTCAGAGCTATCCGGATGGGTGTTAAGCTTGCATCGACTTAACCCTTTACGACGAACTCTTTTACCACCTCCATAATCGAGAAAATTCCTCAGTCCACTAGTTACTAAGGATAACTTTGACCGCTGTCTGTGATCCATTCTTGGATCACTCTTGTACCCCTTGACTGACTCATGGCAAGGCACATTTCAGGTGCGGTACACAGCATAGCATACTGTAGGGCCTATGTCTTAAGCATAGGGGACGACCTTCGTCCTTTCTCTCTATTCTGCCGTGGTCGAGCTTTAAGTCTTAACTTCATACCTTACAACTCAGGCAAGAACTCCTTCTTTGACTGATCCATCTTGAACACCTTCAAGATCATGTCAAGGTATGTGCTCATTTGAAAGTACCATTAAGCGTTTTGATCTATCCTTATAGATCTTGATGCTCAATGTTCAAGTAGCTTAATCCAGGCTTTCTATTGAAAAATACTTTCCAAATAACCCTATATGCTTTCTAGAAATTCTACGTCATTTCTGATCCATAATATGTCAACAACATATACTCATCAGAAATTCTATAGTGCTCCCACTCACTTCTTTGGAAATACAAGTTTCTCATAAACTTTGTATAGACCCAAAACTTTGATCATCTTATCAAAGCATACACTCCAACTCCGAGATGCTTACTCCAGTCCTTAGAAGGATTGCTGGAGCTTTGCATACTTATTAGCATCTTTCAGGATTGACAAAACCTTCCGGTTGTATCACATACAACCTTTCCTCAAGAAAATCGTCGAGGAAACAATGTTTTGACATCCTATCTGCAAGATTTCATAAATAATGCAGTAATCGCTAATATAATTCCAACAGACTCTTAACATCGCTACGAGTGAGAAAGTCTCATCGTAGTCAACTCCTTGAACTTGTCGGAAAACATCTTAACGACAAGTCGAGCTTTCTTAATGGTGATACTTACCATCATTGTCCGTCTTCCTTTTAAAATCCATCTGTACTCAATAGCCTTACGACCATCAAGTAGTTCTTCCAAAGTCTACACTTTGTTTTCATATATGGATCCTCTCTCGGATTTTATGGCCTCGAGCCATTTATCGGAATCCGGGCCCACCATCGCTTCCTCATAGCTCGTAGGTTCATTGTTGTCTAGCAACATGACTTACAAGACAGGATCACGTACCACTCTGAAGTAGTACACATCCTTGTCATCCCACGAGGTTTGGTAGTGACTTGATCTGAAGTTTCATGATCACTATCATAAGCTTCCACTTCAATTGGTGTAGGTGCCACAGGAACAACTCTTTGTGCCCTGCTATACACTAGTTGAAGTGACGGTTCAATAACCTCATCAAGTCTCCACCATCCTCCCACTCAATTCCTTCGAGAGAAACTTTTCCTTGAGAAAGGACCCGATTCTAGAAACAATCCCTTATTGCTTTCGAATCTGAGACAGGAGGTATACCCATCTGTTTTGGGTGTCCTATGAAGATGCATTTATCCGCTTTGGGTTCGAGCTCATCAGCCTGAAACTTTTTCGCATAAGCGTCGCAGCCCCAAACTTTTAAGAAATGACAGCTTAGGTTTCTCTAAACCATAGTTCATACGGTGTCATCTCATCGGAATTACGTGGTGCCCTATTTAAAGTGAATGTGGTTGTCTCTAATGCCTAACCCATAAACTATCGTGGTAATTCGATAAGAGACATCATGGTATGCATCATATCCAATAGGGTGCAGTTATGATGTTCGGACACACCATCACACTATGGTGTTCCAGGCTGTATTAGTTGTGAAACTATTTCCACAATGTCTTAATTCTGTGCCAAACTCGTAATTCAGATATTCATCTCTATGATCATATCATAGATATTTTATCCTCTTGTCACGACAATCTTTCAACTTCACCCTGAAATTACTTGAACCTTTCAATAATTCAAACTCGTGATTCATCAAGTAAATATACTCAACATCTACTCAAATCATCTATGAAGTAAGAACATAACGATATCCACTACATGCCTCAGCACTCACTGGATTGCACACATCAAAATGTATTACTTCCAACAAGTTGCTTTCTAGTTCCATTTTACTGAAAACGAGGCTTTCAGTCATCTTGCCCATGTGGTATGATTTGCATGTCTCAAGTGATTCAAAATCGAGTGAGTCCAAACGGTCCATTTGCATGGAGTTTCTTCATGCATATACACCAATAGACATGGTTCGCATGCCTCAAACTTTTCAAAAATGAGTGAGTCCAAAGATCCATCAACATGGAGCCTCTTCATGTGTTTTATACCGATATGACTTAAGTGGTAGTGCCACAAGTAGGTGGTACTATCATTACTATCTTATATCTTTTGGCATGAACATGTGTATCACTACGATCGAGATTCAATGAACCATTCATTTTAGGTGCAAGACCATTGAAGGTATTATTCGAATAAACAGAGTAACCGTTATTCTCCTTAAATGAATAACCGTATTGCGATAGACATAATCCAATCATGTCTATGCTCAACGCAATAACCAAACTCGATGGTAGAGGGAGCGTGCGATGCTTGATCATATCAACATTGGAAACACTTCCAACACATATCGTCATCTCACCTTTTAGCTAGTCTCCGTTTATTCCGTAGCTTTTATTTCGAGTTACTAACACTTAGTAACCGAACTGGTATCTAATACCCTGGTGCTACTAGGAGTACTAGTAAAGTACACATTAACACAATGTATATCCAATATACTTCTATCGACAGTCTTCTCATCTACCAAGTATCTAGGGTAATTCTGCTCCAGTGGCTGTTCCCCTTTATTACAGAAGCACTTAGTCTCGGGCTTGGGTTCAACTTTGGGTTTCTTCACTTGAGCAGCAACTGACTTGTCGTTTCATGAAGTATCCCTTTCTTGCCCTTGCCCTTCTTGAAACTAGTGGTTTCACCAACCATCAACAATTGATGCTCCTTCTTGATTTCTACTTTTGTGGTGTCAAACATCGCGAATATCTCAAGGATCATCATATATGTCCCTGATATATTATAGTTCATCACGAAGCTCTAGTAGCTTGGTGGTAATGACTTCAGAGAAACATCACTATCTCATCTGGAAGATCAACTCCCACTCGATTCAAATGATTGTTGTACTCAGACAATCTGAGCACAAGCTCAACAATTGAGCTTTTCTCCCTTAGTTTGCAGGCTAAGAGAATCGTCGGAGGTCTTATACCTCTTGACGTGGGCACGAGCCTAAAATCCCAATTTCAGCCCTCGAAACATCTCATATGTTTCGCGACATTTTAAAAAACGTCTTCGGTGCCTCAACTCTAAACCGTTTAACTGAACTATCACGTAGTTATCAAAATGTGTATGTCAGATGTTCGCAACATCCACAGACAACGTTCGAGGTTCAGCACACTGAGCGGTGCATTAAGGACATAAGCCTTCTATGAAGCAATGAGGACAATCCTCAGTTTACGGACCTAGTCCGCATAATTGCTACTATCAACTTTCAACTAAATTTTCTCTAGGAACATAACTAAACAGTAGAACTGAAGCGCGAGCTACGACATAATTTGCGAAGACCTTTTGACTATGTTCAGGATAATTAAGTTCATCTTATGAACTCCCACTCAGATAGACATCCCTCTAGTCATCTAAGTGATTACATGATCCGAGTCAACTAGGCCGTGTCCGATCATCACGTGAGACGGACTAGTCATCATCGGTGAACATCTTCATGTTGATCGTATCTGCCATACGACTCATGCTCGACCTTTCGGTCTCCTGTGTTCCGAGGCCATGTCTGTACATGCTAGGCTCGTCAAGTCAACCTAAGTGTTTTGCGTGTGTAAATCTGTCTTACACCCGTTGTATGTGAACGTTAGAATCTATCACACCCGATCATCACGTGGTGCTTCGAAACAATGAACTGTCGCAACGGTGCACAGTTAGGGGGAACACTTTCTTGAAATTATTATGAGGGGTCATCTTATTTACTACCGTCGTTCTAAGTAAACAAGATGCAAAAACATGATAAACATCACATGCAATCAAATAGTGACATGATATGGCCGATATCATATTGCTCCTTTTGATCTCCATCTTCGGGGCTCCATGATCATTATCGTCACCGGCATGACACCATGATCTCCATCATCATGATCTCCATCATCGTGTCTTCTTGAAGTTGTCACGTCATCTATTACTTCTACTACTATGGCTAACGCTTTAGCAATAAAGTAAAGTAATTACATGACGTTTATGTTGACATGCAGGTCACAAATAAATTAAGACAACTCCTATGGCTCCTGCCGGTTGTCATACTCATCGACATGCAAGTCGTGATTCCTATTACAAGAACATGATCAATCTCATACATCACATATATCATTCATCACATCCTTTTGGCCATATCACATCATATAGCATACCCTGCAAAAACAAGTTAGACGTCCTCTAATTGTTGTTTGCATGTTTTACGTGGCTGCTATGGGTTTCTAGCAAGAACGTTTCTTACCTACGCAAAGACCACAACATGATATGCCAATTGCTATCTACCCTTCATAAGGACCCTTTTCATCGAATCCGATCCGACTAAAGTGGGAGAGACAGACACCCGCTAGCCACCTTATGCAACTAGTGCATGTCAGTCGGTGGAACCAGTCTCACGTAAGAGTACGTGTAAGGTCGGTCCGGGCTGCTTCATCCCACAATGCCGCCGAATCAAGATTAGACTAGTAACGGTAAGCATATTGAACAAAATCAACGCCCACAACTACTTTGTGTTCTACTCGTGCATAGAAACTACGCATAGACCTAGCTCTGATACCACTCTTGGGGAACGTAGCATAAATTCAAAATTTTCCTACATGTCACCAAGATCTATCTATGGAGTCATCTAGCAATGAGGGAGGAGTGGATCTACATACCCTTGTAGATCGCGCGCGGAAGCGTTCAAGAGAACGGGGTTGATGGAGTCGTACTCGTCGTGATCCAAATCACCGATGATCCTAGCGCCGAACGGACGACACCTCCGCGTTTAACACACGTACGGAGCAGCGACGTCTCCTCCTTCTTGATCCAGCAAGGGGGGAGGAGAGGTTGATGGAGATCCAACATCACGACGGCGTGGTGGTGGAAGTAGCGGGATTCCAACAGGGCTTCGCCAAGCGCTGCGGGAGGAGGGAGATGTGTTATGGGAGGGAGAGGGAGGCGCCAGGGCTTGGGTTAGGTTGCCCTCCCTTCCCCCCCACTATATATAGGGCCAAGGGAGAGGGGGAGGGCGCAGCCTTGCCCCTTCCTCCAAGGAAGGGTGCGGCCAAGGGGGGGGGGGGGAAGGAGTCCATCCTCCCCAAGGCACCTCGGAGGTGCCTTCCCCTTTTAGGACTCTCCCCTTCTCTTGTCCCTTTGGCGCATGGGCCTCTTGGGGCTGGTGCCCTTGGCCCATGTAGTCCAAGGCGCACCCCCTACAGCCCATGTGGCCCCCAGGGCAGGTGGCCCCACCCGGTGGACCCCCGGGACCGTTCCGGTGGTCCCGGTACAATACCGACGATCCCGAAACTTGTCCCGATAGCCGAAATAGCACTTCCTATATATAATTCTTTACCTCCGGACCATTCCGGAACTCCTCGTGACGTCCGGGATCTCATCCGGGACTCCGAACAACATTCGGGTTACCGCATACTAATATCTCTATAACCCTAGCGTCACCGAACCTTAAGTGTGTAGACCCTACGGGTTCGGGAGACATGCAGACATAATCGAGATGACTCTCCGGTCAATAACCAACAGCGGGATCTGGATACCCATGTTGGCTCCCACATGTTCCACGATGATCTCATCGGATGAACCACGATGTCAAGGACTTAATCAATCCCGTATACAATTCTCTTTGTCTAGCGGTACGATACTTGCCCGAGATTCGATCGTCGGCATCCCGATACCTTGTTCAATCTCGTTACCGGCAAGTCTCTTTACTCGTTTTGTAATACATCATCCCGTGATCAACTCCTTGATCACATTTTGCACATTATGATGATGTCCTACCGAGTGGGCCCAGAAATACCTCTCCGTCACACGGAGTGACAAATCCCAGTCTCGATTCGTGCCAACCCAACAGACACTTTCGGAGATACCCATAGTGCACCTTTATAGTCACCCAGTTACGTTGTGACGTTTGGCACACCCAAAGTATTCCTACGGTATCCGGGAGTTGCACAATCTCATGGTCTAAGGAAATGATACTTGACATTAGAAAAGCTTTAGCATACGAACTACATGATCTTGTGCTAGGCTTAGGATTGGGTCTTGTCCATCACATCATTCTCCTAATGATGTGATCCCGTTATCAATGACATCCAATGTCCATGGTCAGGAAACCGTAACCATCTATTGATCAACGAGCTAGTCAACTAGAGGCTTACTAGGGACATGGTGTTGTCTATGTATCCACACATGTATCTGAGTTTCCTATCAATACAATTCTAGCATGGATAATAAAAAATTATCATGAACAAGGAAATATAATAATAAATAATTTATTATTGCCTCTAGGGCATATTTCCAACAGGGAATATCGTCAAGCTAGTTTTCATCATGTTCATATGATTCGCGTTCGGTACTTTGATAATTTGATATGTGGGTGGACCGGTGCTTGGGTGCTGTTCTTACTTGAACAAACATCCCACTTATGATTAACCTCTATTGCAAGCATGCGCAACTACAACAAAAGTATTAAGGTAAACCTAACCATAGCATGAAACATATGGATCCAAATCAGCCCCTTACGAAGCAACGCATAAACTAGGGTTTAAGCTTCTGTCACTCTAGCAACCCATTATCTACTTATTACTTCCCAATGCCTTCCTCTAGGCCCAAATAATGGTGAAGTGTTATGTAGTCGACGTTCACATAACACCATTAGAGGCTAGACAACATACATCTCATCAAAATATCGAATGAATACCAAATTCACATGACTACTAATAGCAAGACTTCTCCCTTGTCCTCAGGAACAAACATAACTACTCACAAAGCATAAACATGTTCATAATCAAAGGGGTATTAATATGCATATAGGATCTGAACATATGATCTTCCACCAAATAAACCAACTAGCATCAACTACAAGGAGTAATCAACACTACTAGCAACCTACTAGCACCAATCCCGGACTTGGAGACAAGAATTGGATACAAGAGATGAACTAGGGTTTGGAGATGAGATGGTGCTGGTGAAGATGTTGATGGAGATTGCCCTCTCTCGTTGAGAGGAGCGTTGGTGATGACAATGGCGATGATTTCCCCCTCCGGGAGGGAAGTTTCCCTGGCAGAACAACTCTATCGGAGCTCTAGATTGGATCTGCCAAGGTTTTGCCTCGTGGCGGCGGAGTTTCGTCCCGAAAGGTTCCGTCTTATTTTTTCCTCGATGAAAGACTTCATATAGGAGAAGATGGTCATCGGAGAGCCACCAGGGGGCCCACAAGGTAGGGGGCGCGCCCCCCACCCTCGTGAGCAGGGTGTGGGCCCCCTGGTCTTCATCTTTTGCAAGGGTTTTTTATTATTTATTGTAAGGTGTTCCATGGAGTTTCAGGACTTTTGGAGTTGTGCCGAATATGTCTCTAATATTTGCTCCTTTTCCAGCCCAGAATTCCAGCTGCCGGCATTCTCCCTCCTTATGTAAAACTTGTAAAATAAGAGAGAATAGCCATAAGTATTGTGACATAATGTGAAATAACAGCCCATAATGCAATAAATATTGATATAAAAGCATGATGCAAAATGGACATATCAGTGGCCGCCCGAAATATCAAATCAGCGACATGACAAGCCTACCGCCTCAATGTGAAGGAAAATGGTGAACATCGGCGGAGGCGGCGGGCGGCCGCCGCCATCACCATCCATGCACACACTGCCTTAGCTGGAGCAATATCAACCGTCCTACTTCTACGCCAATAAGTAGCTCGGCTAGCAATCCCGGGCCTCCGCTGTCGGGTACGTGCCATATTGCATCGACGTCAACGCGATGCTGCTCCATTTTTTGCAGACTCGGCATAGCCTTAGCTTGTCCAATCGGGGACACTGGAAGTGGACCACGACAATGCTCGCTCTCTGTTCGGTGATATGTCTCACCGGGTGTGGCGTCGTATGCCGATGTGGACGGAAAGTTGCTGGAGATGATACATGACAGAGGTGAAGGTTTGTTTCAGGACGGACAAGTCAATGACTCCGAGATAGAGGTGCACGCCCAGTAGTCGAGCGCACACACCCAATAGTCGAGCACGTACAACCAGCTGACATGTACACCCAGCAACCGGACTCAGCCGAAGCGGGACACATATGGCGACGACAAACTTGATCCGGAGGGTGTGCTAGCCGATACAAAGAATAGGGGTATAGAAGAAAGCTTCAACTTGTGGGAGTATGAATTGTTGTGTGTTGCATGATTGGCCACTAGAGTCGATCTGATCCATGGCACGGAGCAAAAGGGCACGATATTTTGGTGCAATATTCATCCATGAGCACAACCATATTGCAAACAAACTCATCCGCGATTGTGGGATAAAGTCGCTCAACCATCGATGGTACATCATCCAAGAGGTTGTTAGCAAGTATTGCGGACATTTGAAACAACTAACTGGTCGGTGGCCAAGTGGTGCTCTAATCACCGAGCAAGCTGTTACATGTGTTGGTCATTTGGCTGGACATGCTCTATGTGTTGGTCATTTGGTCGAATATGCAACTTTCTGGCAATATCATTTTTTCTAGCCCTCTCGAGCATGCAACTTGTTCTTGAAGGTGGATAGGGAGAACTTCGGCTTCATCCATTGTTAGTTGAAGTTGAATGACCAACCCAAGTGGCAACTATCCATTGCCAACTCCATCAAGACCGCTGAGACCGGCAATGGGAAAGAAGCGGGTGATCCAACCTACCCAAGAAAAGAACCACCCAAGAAGATTAGATGAGTGTTTTGGGGAAAGAAGTGGGAGGAGGAGAAGGAGAAGCAAGAAGGGAGAAGGGGTGGCGGCCAAGATGGCGGAGAGGTTCGAGGACATCTTGGCGAAGAAGGAGGAGGCATGTGGCAAGCGCTTTGATGTGAAGGAGGAAAAGAAGGGGGAGAGGTTTAACATCTTGATGGCGGAGACCAAGAAGAAGATCAACCTCAAAGAGTGAAGACCAAGCTTGAAAAGATGAGGGTTGAGCTCGCGGTCGCTTCGAAAAATACCAAAGTGTTGACCATGAAGATGGACGAGTTGAATGACAATGCGGCGATGATCATGCGCACCGTCCGTGTCAAGATGTTGAAGCGTTTGGCATTCGAGACGGAGGCGTCCGAGAAGAAGGCGAGCTAGAAAGAGGCGGATGGTGAGGAGTAGTCGGCGATAGAGCGACCAAGGAGGCTTGGACAACTTGTCTGACAGGGAAAAAATGCCTTTTTTTGCATGGACTGCAGGACTAAGGCATTTCTGGCCGGACATGTAAAAACTATGAACATCCGCCTCTTTTGGTTGTGATCGGGGCCGAGATCACTATTTCGGCCTTGTCAGCAAACTTTAGCACGATGTGAACCTTCCCAAAAAAATTAGCACAATTTGACCCTTTTGTCGAACGTAAGGCATGTGCCATTTCTGTCCCACCTAGACAGACCAAACTTGTCGATGTTTCTGGCCTGGCATGACGTGCTTGAGGCCCTGTTTGGTTCGGTTGTGGATTTCTAAAAGCAGCTATGAAAAATCTGTTGTGGAAAAACAGCTGTGAAAAATCTGATGTGAAAAAGATGTAGGTCATTTGGCAAACCAGCTGATACAGATTTTTCAGATTTTGGCCCGCAGCGGAATCAGATTTTGGAAAGCACGTCCTAGGCTGCTTCAGCTTTTGATTCAGATTTTGGCAGCGGATTTCTGGAATCGGATTCTGCTGAGTTCGCCCTTTGGTTCAGATTCTGCTGCGCGGCAGCGGAATCCGTCGATAAAAGCTGAACCAAACAAGATCTGAGTAGTCGTTGGCCTGCTATGTGGCAGGCAAAAACGGCAAACTGGGGAGCGTTATCGAAAACGTCGTAAGCCCTGCATTTCTGCCCCGAGAAGAAATGTCAGGGCTTGGAGCGTCTCCCGTAACGCTTGCCCCGCAGCCACTTATCTATTTAGCGAAGAAACGCGACGAGTTTGTCTATGTCTAGGTGGGTCAGAAACACCACAAGCCATTACGTTCCCAAAAGGGTCAGATAGGTACTAAAAAATCTGGAGGGGTTCATATCATGCTAAAATTTCCTCACAAGGTCAAAACAGCAATTTTTTTGGCTTCAAAGGAGCCTTTTCCTGTGAGGCGAACATACTGCACTTTTTGGGTTCCATCTTCCGTGTTTACAAACCCCATGGATTCTGCCATTCTGGATGGATACTGACCCATGTTCATGTGAGCCGAACGGGGAGCTTGAGAGTTGGCGTGCGTGTTTAGCTGGTCCTCCTACATAGTACTACTCGTAGCTAGTACGACCGCAGCTAGATGGTGCACGCTACCGTCGAACCAAAGCGTACGCCATTGTGGGTGACAAAAGAATGGACAGACGTAGTGCTGAAAGAGATAGAGGAGTGTCATAAAAAAAAAGAGGTAATAGCACCCCAGGTACCCTAACTTGCACAGGATGTGATGATCTAGTCCCAAACTTGCAAAACTTGACCAAGCCATACCCCAACTTGCATCTCATGTGATGTTTTAGTCCCCGTCCAATCAGAGAATGACAATTGGCAGCCAGGTGGCTGGCCCGGTCGGCGCGCGCACTTTTGCACCAACTCCCCTGCCTTTTTTCCTAATTAACCCGCACTCACTCCTCCTCAACCTCATCTCTCTGTGCGAAAACTGGTGTCGCCGGCTGCGGCCACGGTTCCAGCGCCGCCTTCGTCCTCCACCTCCTCCTAAAGCGCCTTCAGAGTACAAATTCAGAGAAAGCTACTTTCAAATGCATTTTGAAGCACTGAATTTGTAGGAATGTGATTTCATGACGAATTTTTGCAGGCACTTAGAACTTTTGTCAATGTTTCTCTCAAAAAAAATTGGAATTTTTTGAATTTTTTTTCGATTTTACTGTTCATGCGGGAGCATATGAGCTCGGATTTAGATTAGCCGCGTCCCATAGCGAAAAGTCCATTCTGCACCCGAGCTCATATGCTCCCGCATGAACAGTAAAATCGAAAAAAAATCAAAAAAAATTCAAAAAATTCCAAATTTTTTTTGGGAGAAACATTGACAAAAGTAGTTCAAACATAGGACATAGTTCATACACATAACTTTCACCTTCCTATCACCAACATCAGCATTTTTACTTAAAAATGTCGTACTATCCACATAATGAACATTAATGATGTTCACCATCTAACAAACAACGAAAAGAAACACAATGCATCAATGAAAAATCAATCACATTATATCCAAAGCACATCACAAGCATATAACATCGGCGGAAAAACTCTCTAAAATAAACCATGCCGTTACATGGTTTCTTCCCGCTGATATAAACTCTGACCCTAACCCTAGTTCGTCCATGCAACAGAATTCTCCAGGGTGTTTGGTGTTGCGAAAATGAGTCTGATTTGGTTAAAATTTCATAAGGGGGCATTTTGTGTTAAACTTTAAGTTCACTGTCAATTTTGTAAGAACATCCACCACGTGAGAGGCGGACTTTTAAGCATTGAGACGTGCCTTGCAATAAATAAAATAGTCCCAAGTCATACATGATGGAAATCTTCTACTTATCTACAGATTATTATTGTATTATTATTATAAAAACGATAGAAAACGGACAGTCGATAAGCTAATTGGTGGCTGACATGTCAGGTTAGTAGAATAACTTAGGTGTTAAAAACAATGTCATTGTTAGACCGCTTGAACATGCACTCGAAAAGTTGTAGTTTATGTTGGTGGTTTCTTTCCATAAATTGAAAGGATATATTTTAAAAAATCCAACTTAAAACAACATGAAACCAAATACATGACATTCATTCATATGTGCTAAAATATCTCCACCTTGGATCTGGGTGTGGTCCAGATTATTATGATGTCAGAAATGAAGAAGCTAATTGACAAGTTGAACAAAATCTCAATCTAAAAGGCAGCAAAAAAATATTCAAAAAAAGAAACAGCAAATATTTTACAAAAGGACAAAGTGAAAAATTCCCATGCAACCCATATTTAAATAAAAAACTAATGGGAATGTCTTTTAGAGAACATATTTTAGGGAACAAAATGGGAACATATTGTATATTTAATTGTGTAATTATATGGTTTGCTCTAGCTAGCATTTACACATCACGATGTATGCTTGCTCCTAAAGAGAATATGTCTGCATGATACTCCAAAAAGTGTTCTATCCTAAACTCTAATTTGTGTTCAGTAGTTGAGGCAAATATCACATACCTACATTTTCAAGCGTTAGAATTGGAACAAAAAAGGATCTCCAACAATATCTCTTTTTTGTTTCTTTCAGGGAATATAACTTTTATAGTTAAATGCTTTGGGAGGCCGAGCTCCATGGAGGCCTCCTTTTGCAAAATTCAAAATTCATATATTTATATTTCAAAAAATTCTAAAAAAGAATACAGATATACATGGAGGCATAATGTACATATCTGTGTAAATTTTCAGAACAAAATATGTTGAAATGACGGATGCGCGGAAAAAATACGTGGCTTTTTAACACATGATACGGTTCATCCTCAAAGTCCAAAAAATTGATTTTTTAAAGGTCGCATTCAAGGTAGTTCATCCTGAATTTTTACACACATATACATTACATCCTTGTTTACTTGCTTTTTTCAATTTTCTTTTTTGAAACCGGCAAGTTTGAATTTTGAACTTTTCAAAAATAAATGGCTCCATGGAGCTCGGTCACCAAAACGGCCTACTCCTAGTAATAGTGTAGTATATCTCATCATTTTAAATTATGGAGGGGTGTCAGAGGTACTTGTATCATTTTGTGCATAATAATGCAAGCAGTTGTTTTGTTAGCATAGCCGAACAAGCAACACATAACTTATAATCCAAATGGCTCCAATTTAGATATAAAGCAATTCAATTTTAGACACACATATCTCGATTCATCGTCATCACATTTCTGTTAAAAATAAAACACACAAAGTTGTTCCATCTATCTACTAGCATCGATCGTACAAAAGCATCATCCAACACACTCTCTTCTTCCTCCTTCGCTTTCCCCCTGGCTGGCCAAGCCATACTCCCAAGTCCTCACCACATCGCCTAGCACCCAGCCTATATATCCCGCCCCGCAGCGCAGCACCCATCACAGCAGCGCCCAGACGCACCCAGCCCTCACCTCTTTCTTCTCACCACCGGGCCGCCATACGCCCTATCCTCTTTTTCTCGCCATAGCGGCTCCCTGGGTGTGGAGTGTGGACGAGCTCCTGGCCTTCGTCTCCGTCGTCAAGTCCCACCGACAAGACAAGGCACTCGCTCCGCCTCTTCTTGCACGTACGTCCAGCAGCCCGCGCTCCGTCCGATAGTACTGGAAGTGGAAGGTATCCGTCCGCCCGCTCCTTCCTAAGAAAATAATACTGTACGTACGTTTTTGAAAGATGGGCATAGGAGAAGTAGTACGTAGTAATTTTCTGGTCGCTATCATATATAGCATGGATGTCTGGACGATTTTGCCGCCTCTGGATTTACTGTATTGCTTCTCTTAATTAGCACGCGGGCCTCCTCCGGGTACGGTATTCTCATTACTATCGTCGTGCCCCGCCTCGCATAAACCCTCTCCGCGCTGCATCCCACAGCGCCCACACGAAATCTGATTTGTGCACCAGGAACCTTGCATGTGCTTAATTTGCACAACCGATCGCCGTTGTAGTTTCATTCATCCATACGCGAGATGAAGCTCATGTTCACCCTTTGGTAGGATCTTGCAGCTCTTTCATGTTTCTTTACTCTTGGCATGCATGTTTAGTCCTCCCATCTGCACGTTAATTAACTTTTTTTTTCTCAACCTCCTGCAGCAGTTCCGTTTCATATCTTGAGTTTATCTATCTATATACATCAACCCAAGAAGAAGAAGATGTCGGTGCTTATGTTAGACGTCGTTACCAGTATTAACCCTCCATTAGCGCATCTGGGCACCGGTTTTGTTGCTTATTTCCGTCGAAGAACAGTCCTAATAATAACAAATGAGCATGTTGTCCAAGGGGCTATGTTTGTTAGGGTTAGGCTCCCGGGCGGAAGCCAACAGTTCACTGGAGAAGTGCTGGTGGCAGACAACCAAGTGGACCTTGCTATAGTTCGATTTGTTAGAATCTTAGGGTTTTCGGTCTACCCCCTAATTCCTCTGCGCTTATCCGTGGTACCGCTCACAATTCGCATATCTGAGGTTAGGGGTAGGGACATTCTTATATTTTCTTTCCAAAGAGTCCACCTCTTATACAGATATAAGATTCCTAGTCTTTTCCACTAGTTTCCGGGATAGAGTTCAGATCAAGTTACCAACCACGATCATATTTGTTTGTTTAATGGATTCTACCCGTTTTGTCCCCGGAGCACGCGCTTGTGAGCAACGCGCCATAATAGAGTGTAAATTCCTCTAATTATGTAGATCAACATTAGAGCTGTAATCTAACTATACGATCTAGCTCCTTCCAATCATCAGTGTACCCGGGTAGTCTTTCCAATATAAATAGTATATTGTATTCCACTGATAATCGACCAGCTTCCTTAAGCATATGTTACTTAAGTACATTCCAACAAGTGATAATTTTCCATGCTAAACATGTAAAACAATTCCATGTACAAATACATGTATAATTCCATAATGAGGTATTCCGAATATTTAACAATTCCAAGTAATTTGAATATAGTTGCAGGACACATAATTCCAACATCTCCCACTTGTCCAAAACGATCATTCAAATATTCGTAAACCCATAGCCTTAACATGCTTGCCAAATACCTCCTGACTAAGTGGATCAGTCAAGGGATCAACAATCATATTAACACTACATTGAAAACCCACAAATATATACGGTGATACTTCCTTCAATATGTTTCCTTGTTGTGACTCTTAAGATCACTAGAGACCTTTAGTTTCCGCCTAATTATTCCAGCATAGCTGTCCTCGGCGCCTCGAGTATTATTTCCTCGAGTGTAATTCCACCGTTTGTAGGCACCTTGAGTATTTTATTTCCTCACATGAAATTCCGCATCAATTATTTTCCATCACATATATAATAATATGATCAATTCCACATTGAGTCAAGTATAAGATAACCACGTTGAATAAATTTTCAAAACCACATAAATATCAAATCCAATCAGTAAATGAAGTTCCATAATTAACCATGTTTTGAAAGAAATTCCTGACTTCGGTCAGTGAACCTGCACCATATTAGTACTATATAAAAAAATTGAATATGCGTACCTGGCCTTATTTCTCATCTTGTAGCTAGAGTAATAGCTTCCTCAACGTGTTTACCTTTAATATAAATTTTAGAATAAGTGACAGGTTGTGATGCACTTTCCACATTCTTATATGATGTGTGAGATTCCCTTAGCTGCTCGTCTTTCATTCCACTGCTTGAATGTAGCATAAATTCCGGTAGCTAAGGTATGATAATATAATGAAGATACATACGAATTCCAGTACCATTTATTATTCTATTTTCCCCGAGAGTTCAAATGTAATTCGTCACCGAGTATGATTCCCTTTATCAAAGGTATTTTAACAGATTTGCAATTTTCCATAGAGAAACACTTCAAAATATTTTCTATGTATTTCAACTCGTAAAGCATAGGATGTCTCAAATGTTCCTTTCATATGAAAGTTAAAAGATTACCAAGCTTTCACTTCCATCAATGTGACTTTATCATTGCAAACAACAAAACAATATTAACATATACAATAATAATGCAAAATACTTTTTACACTTACGTTTGTAAATGACCGCCTTGCTTCATTTAAAAAAACCATATGACGTGCCATTCCATTGATGTGAAGCTTGTTATAAGACCATACATTAATATACTCAAATAGCAAACCATGTCTTTAGTTCCTCTTTCCCAAAATTCCAGGAGAGAGAGTTTCCACAAAGTATATTTCCCTCTGTGTGAATAGTTGAATAACAAGAATGATATTATAATATTCCACTTAGCCAAATATCCTTTAAAAAAAATCATTTCCAGACATTAGGCTTGCGGTTATTTGGTATGATATCAAGTTCCCAAACTATGCTCTTCCTCATTTGAGTTTATTCCTTCCCGCAATTTTTCCACCCATAGTTGACATTGATAAAAAAACTTTAAGAGAATTCAGTGATTCCTCTAAAATTTAGAGTGACATCCGCCAACAAAACATAACAATTATCCAGACATGATATTCCAAGCTTATTCCTCCCACTTATCCTATGCATGTCATGATGGGAGTGTCACTTGTAGTTTCCTTGGGGTCAAGATTATATTCTAGTATGATTGTCAATAATTCCACCCTGATCATAAAAATGATTGTGTTCTATTTTCCACCAGTATTCTTTTTCCAGATAACTTAGGAAACACCCTTTGATCCACTAGAATAACCATCATAAATTTCCTGGTGTGCGCTTTGTAATAACTGAGAATTTCATGTCAAAATAGAAGATTTCCTTCTAGTCAAGTGACTGTACTAGATGGATAATGATATCAACAGATGATAATATGCAATGCTTCTTTCGAAAGAAACAAGGGAGTATACAAGACAGTTAATTCCTCCATTCAATTGTGGAGTGCGCGGTATATTACAATGGTGAATAGTTCCATGCTCTTTACAAACAAACGATATATTCCTGAAGTGTAATTCCCCCACCAATCAGTGGTTAAAACTATGATATTATTTAGTCAACTGATTTTTCCACTTCAGTATAACATGTGACCAGCACAATAAATCCTTCAGACTTGTATAATAAAATATAAGCATAACCATATAAAAGTGTAATCATCGAAGAGTGATATGAAATAAATAATCTGACCTCTAGTGGGAGTGTCCAAACAATACCATAAGTATATCAGGAAAAAAAATCATGTGAAACTTTTTATATCCTTCCACCTTAATAAAAAAAGGTGTATTAAAAAAATCATATATGGTTCACATGTACCATAGTCCTCCCACTAAAGTTTAAAATTCTAGAATCAATAAGCCTCTTGATCCAGTTCCAAGATATGTGACCAAGTCATTGATGACGTAGATAATAAGATTTCAAGCATGTGTTCCCATTGTTGATATTCCTCCATGTGGAGTTATCTTCGCCGAATATAAAAATAATTTTGGTTTTCCAACTCCCAATGGACATCAAGAAAGATAGATCATTGTGTGAAAATCCATAATGCACTAATTTAACCGTTAAGCAATCTTTCACTCTTCCTTTTCCAAACAGTATGTCATAATCAATAGATTCCATGATATATCAATAAAGCAAATCCGTTCTCACCGAATTGCACAGAGTGTCCTATAACAATAATATTTTCCCTCCACAACGGAGTTTCTGGCATAATTAAAAATGCAAAGTACATCAATTTTCCTTTGAAATAGTGGCATGCCAATAAAGTTGTGACATATGAAGATCAGATTTCCTTGTCCTTGGAGTGACCCCTATCTTCCTCCATAAACAAGTGATGCTCAACAAACGACACTTCAATGAATTCCTTTTCATGCCAGGTTGCTGTAACCACCATAATTTTCCTCTAGGGAGTCAAAACATAATTTCCAATTCCAAGTATTTATGATATTTAATATTTCCTTGGAATTGATTGCATGAAAATAAAATCCATATATCCTCTAGTAATATATGGTAACCAGAATGTGCAACAAAACTACTTGGAAAGTAGCAGTCAACAAAATAAATTTTCCTTGCATACAAATGAAAGACATACCTTCCTGTTTGCAAATTCAATTGACAAATACTACTAAATTTTCCTTTCCAAGGTGCAATGACTGGATCCTCCCTTGAGAAATTTTCATTTGTATGCTGGGTGAAGACAGATACTGAAATTACATAGATTAATTCCTTGTGATTTCCGTCCCAGATCAGGTGCGCACAAGTGTCAAGATAGCCGAGAAACACCAGCCTTCCTTTTTACTGTTTGATCCTTATAGATAAATATTGTGGACATGGACGTCATGTAGATCTGCACGCGTACGAGTTAATCCTTGCTGCCATCCTTGTTGATTTGCAGAGTAGAATTAGCCTTCCCAGGTTTGCTTGGCCTTTCCGGATTGTTTTCTCCGTAAAAACAAAGAACATGATCTATCAATCAATTTCTTGTGATGTCCTACCCATATCAGGGTGTACACAAGTATCGTGACTGCCAAGATATATACTTAGCCTTTTGACATAACGATCTGATCCTCGATCTGACGCTTCCGAGTAAATACAACTGCCATATTATATGAATCTAAACAGCAGCGGTTCCACGATCCTCTGGTCTGTGTGAACGACGGACACCGTTGAGATAGATGCCCGCTGCCTCCTGCATCCGCGTGCGAAACTGGGGAAGAGTCTACAGCGACCCGCGCGCATAGAAACTAACCTCCAGTTATTTTGCGGAGCAAGAACTGGTAGCAACCAAAACATGTGAAGATTTGATGCTTGTACGAGACGATAAGCTCACTTCCTCGATCTGAGTGCTAAAAAGAAAAAGGAAACAAGAGATCTGGCTTCACGTGAAGACTAGTACTGTTGCTTAATCTGGTAGCAGATGAACTCGTAGCCGCACGGGTGTTACGAGCTTACGGCACACAGTGGCAGCCTGCAGAACCGAGCGGCGACCAGCGGATACCAGAAAAAAGTGACGAGAGATTTCGCAGCGGATTATATTTGCAGCCGCAGGCCGAGAGCGGGCCAGAGTTGATAGCAGATCAGAAGACCGAGTCGTCGGCGAGTTCACTGCTGATCAGGGACGGCAGAGTTGCGTGGCAGACTAGGATCGTGGGCGACGACGCCCCAACTTGCTCCGATGCCAATGTTAGAATCTTGGGGTTTTCGGTCTACCCCCTAATTCCTCTGCGCTTATCCGTGATGCCGCTCACAATTCGTATATCTGAGGCTAGGGGGTAGGGACCTTCTTATATTGTCTTTCCAAAGAGTCCACCTCTTATACAGATATAAGATTTCTAGTCTTTTTCACTAGTTTCCGGGATAGAGTCCAGATCAAATTACCAACCACGATCATATTTGTCTGTTTAACGGATTCTACCCGTTTTGTCCTCGGAGCACGCGCTTGTGAGCAACGCGCCATAATAGAAGTGTAAATTCCTTTAATTATGTAGATCAACATTAAAGCTGTAATCTAACTATACGATCTAGCTCCTTCCAATCATCAGTGTATCCGGGTAGTCTTTCCAATATAAATAGTATAGTGTATTCCTATGATAATCGACCAGCTTCCTTAAGCATATGTTACTTAAGTACATTCCAACAAGTGATAATTTTCCATGCTAAACATGTAAAACAATTCCATGTACAAATACATGTATAATTCCATAATGAGATATTCTGAATATTTAACAATTCCAAGTAATTTGAATATAGTTGCAGGACACATAATTCCAACACGATTGGTTAATGTGGAGGAACCGTTTCAACCTATGGTGTTCGCGGATGTATCTATTGATAACTTTCCATGGACGGCATATGCTCATGGATATTTCTTGGTCCTTGGAGCGCCGGTCATCAACCCTGCGAGGGCTCCCGGTGAGATTAAGTACGTAAAAAGACACTTAAATTTCAATTGAATTGCATTGGACGACTTACAGTATAGTAGTAGTACTAGCTAGCACTATACAGTATCATTTAATTTACTGAAGCTGGGCCTTTTATGTTTCTCTCAGCGGCGCGTTCTTTCGAAATAATGTTCACTACCTACAAGGGGATTTCGCATTTCGGCATGGAATGTCCGGTGGACCAGTTACTATGGGAAACAGAGTCATTGGAGTCAGTACCGCAGTTGCGTGGGGACCGAGCGTCATTATTTCCCTGCATACTGTACACATGACACTTATGTTTTGGTGTGGTCTTAATGTAAGAATTCCAGATCGATCGACTTCATTTTTCCTTTGAAGCAGGGATTTCAAAAAAAAATTACACCGTGTATAGGCTGTTTCTAATCCCATGTTTTTAGGACGGAGACCCTACTATTGATGAGATGCTAGAAATGCTTGCTGCTGGTGCCGCCTAATCAGTTCCACAATTTCAAGTAAAATCAAGGTACTTCCTCGGTTTAAATGTATTTTTCCATCACTCAACCATGCGTCCATGCACTAACTGAAAGGAAGTAAAGCATCTAACTTGCTATGAAATAACAGTCTGAATATTTATCGTTAATTAGTCACGATATTTCCTAATGCAATGTACCCCCTTCGTTCCTAAATATTTGTCCTTCTAGACATTTCAAATGACTACTACATATGGATGTATGTAGACATATTTTAGAGTGTAGATTCACTTATTTTGCTCCGTATGTAGTCACTTGTTGAAATGACTAGAAAGACAAGTATTTAGGAACGGAGGGAGTAGTGTGATATAGACTTATGTTGCTTACTTGGACAGATGGGGAAAATATCTGTTCGCTTATCTTGCCTTGTTTTAAACCTTCAAGCTTAGTAAGAAGTGGCATGCCAGCACACATTTGAAAGGGGTTACACGGAAAGATGAAACCATAAGAACATATTTATATGTTTATGCTTATATTGAAAGAAAGTGAAATGCCAAAGTGGCTACATCTGCTCTGTTTGTCATACAAAACATAATAAATTTCAAGTTTTGCTCATACAGTGGAAAACTATTTCAATTACATAAGAAAGATGACAATAGCAAGAGAACGTATAGATGATATTTATTGGATTTCATTCGTGAGACAAAAAAATTGTTGGACAACTCAGGTTTGGTAAAATGGCACTAATTTTGGCTCGATTTGCACAAGAGAACACAATCCTAGGCTCGGAGCATATAGATAAAGGTAGATATTTCCATTCTCATTCAGACTAAAGATATATGTGGATATATCTATCTTTAGTCTGTTTGATAAACAAACATACCTTCCTTTTTCAATCCGATGATATTGTTATGCGCCCATCTGATCATTCCGATGTGCAAATATTTACCCGAACCCGCAAAACAAAATCATAATAGAAAAAGAGTTATACTATAAGAGTAGTCCAAGTTATTAAGAGATTAGCAAACAAAAAGAATCTCTGCAATTAGATTATTTCCGAAACAAAGTGATTTATAGCATTCCATCTGAAGATAGGAACATGCACCGTACCAAATATATGTGATGTTAGTAAGCACTATCAGACTGAAGGTATGGATGAATAAGGAAGAAGCAAAACCTCTTGACTGAGTACTCAAAGCGAAAGAATGGAAGCCACGGCAGACGGGATTAGGCATTTACAGTAAGTACACCTGCGGTCGAATTAGTATGCACCAATTAGTTTTTTTTATGCTGGAGCTGAAATCACACTATATCTGCAGCTTACACTCTCAATTCTCGCAAGGACGGGGAACAATCATAAGTTCAGTTAAGTAAGAAGATGTAGAAACAACAATGCTAATAATACCACCATATATTTGAACCACATGAGAGACCAGCCACTCGAAAACCAAGGCTACACCTACAGTATAGAGAAGCAATACATCATATTTCTCTCCAATTAAAAGCGCAGAAACAAGGTTGCTAATTTGCAAAACATTGACCTGCTTGTTGAATGGCCGGAGGTAGCTGGTCAAGCTTCCAAGCAGTGGTGGTGGTGCTTGCTATGATCAACATTACACCATTAAATAACATGACAAGCAAATTTGCTCTGAAATATGTGAACAGTTATGACATTTTTTTATGGAGACTATGGTTGCTTACTATCACAGTTGCATAGCAAAAAACCGAAACTTCCTCTTGTATGTTAAGCTATCCCATTGCAGTGTCGCAGTTTTGAACTAGTTTGAACTACACTTATTTTGGATTGGATGGAGTAGACAAAATTAGATGAAGAATCAGTGTATATGTCTGAACTCAACAGTAGCTACCGTGATCACTTCATCTTCTTTTCTATCCGAGTAAACACCCACTCCAACTTCATTCCTTACATGCCCAAAGAAAATTAGAACAAGAGTAGTGTTCTTGCTAGAGCACTCCTAAAAAGTATTATGAACAGATCTAGTGCATGTATGTCCGCACATAGACTGTGTGAAAGCAATTATTTTGCATCTTCTTATAGAAATTTATCACTATGCACAATTAGCAAAAAAAATTAAGCTATAGGATTGCATGTGGGCAGCAAACGGACACGGAACCTTCCCTGAACGTGGACAAAGAGGACGTTACTCCCTGGGAGGCTACTAAGATTCAATTCGACCAATATATAGATATGATAATAGAGTTTTTTATGTGTTTTTCTAAGAAAATGGTGCATCAATTAGTAAATATATGTAGATATGATAGTCTATGCGCTATGCATATGTCTAATGTATCTTGTTTCATAATTGTATTGCTGTAAGTATCATCTGTCTCTCATGCTTCTCCTCTTGCCATGTTTTGACTAGGAATGAAATATCAGCAGTGGCATGGAGTGCTTGCTTGTTGCGTTGCTGAATCCTGGAGTCGACTGGAAGATGGTTTATTGTTATTTAAAATTTTATTTTCGAAGCTGTTGGAGTGATGTGTTAAGTTATTCGTGTCATGTCAGTTTGTGTATTATTCATGTACGGGGCTACATTACAATGTTAAGTATTGTTATTTGTTGTATGTATGCATCAATGTATCGGACCGATTATGAGTACCTTGTGTTGAAATATATTGCCCACCTCCCTCCATCAGTTCGGACTTTTGGATGAGTTGGTTCGTGCATGAATTCAATATGGTATCCGAGCCAAGAGATCTTGAGTTCAAGACCCTGCCAACGCAGTATTAAATAAAACGATTCTGTGGCCTACATCGATCCCATGT
>NC_041388.1:559458475-559499050 GCF_002162155.2 Triticum dicoccoides | reverse complement strand
CCTAGACGTGAGGGGGGGGGGGGTGTTGAAATATATTGCCCGTCTCCCTCCATCAGTTTGGACTTTTGGATGAGTTGGCTGGTGCATGAATTCAATATGGTATCCGAGCCAAGAGGTCTTGAGTTCAAAACCCTGCCAACGCAGTATTAAATAAAACCTTTTTTTGAAAAGGAGGGTCACCCCCTAGGAAAAATGGACAAAACTGACCCAAAGTCGAAACAAATTCAAACAATAAACTCTCGGCGAAAATATGTCACAGAAATAACCCTTTCGGGTAGCGCCATTCTGACAGGCGCTACACTTCCTGCCAACATGGTGTGGTGCGGCCATGTCCGTGCCCACCCCTGGTTGTGTGAAGCCTTTCGTCTAGGCACTATGCTATGGAGCATAGCCCTTTTACTTAGATGCTACACGCTGACTTAGAAAATTTCCAACTCGCCTCAGCCCTCGTATGCTCTTTGTTGCTCTTTGGCCCCGGCAATGGGAAAATACAAAGTCCTAGAGTAGCGTCGGTGCGTTAGGAGCTATCCAACACATCATAGTGCCTTCCCCTTAAGTGCTATGATATCTTCCCCTTAAGTGCTATGATAATTGAACTGCATGTCGAGAGAGCATTTCTTAATGGACAAGTCAATAATTAATGACAGAATGATAGTCCATTCTTGCATACTCTGCACTCCCAAATTAATATCCAGCTTTCTTTTTGCAGCATTTTTAGCAGATTCAACATCTCCAAAGCTATTGAGGTCTACTCCTGTTGCTTCTTCGACAAGACGATGCATGGTTTCCCTTCTCCTTTTCAGAGAGATTTCAGTTCCCTGCTTCATAGTAAATACGCCAGTTTATGAAGTGAAAAGAATACAAATAGAAGTTTATACATGTGCTTTAAGTATTATGAGTTGAGTGTGCATGTGTCCAGTGCCAATTTGCATAGGGTAATCCAGGTCAGGCAATAAGACCCAAAACCAGACTACTAGTAGAGCATCATTGATGACAAGAATAAATGACAACGAAAAACAAGGTGTAGTAAAGCAGTGATATGAGCAACAAATGATGACATGATTTTTTTGTGATGCTTGCCTTGACAATCCAAATTCACTCACATAATGCAGCACAATATAGTCTCATACTATAGGTAGACTTGAAATGCATTACCTGGTAATCAATCTTAAGCTTTCCGATCATAGCCATAGCATGTCGAGTTACAATTTCTTCAGCCAAATTCATCATGCTTTCATAGTCTGAATATGCTTCATACATCTAGCTTCCAAATATAAGGGAGAAAGTGAGACCTTATTTAAAGTAGCACATTATGGAAGCAAAAAGGAAAGAAGAGAAAGGGGTGTGTGAAATGAAAAGCTAGAGATAGAGCAATTAAGCTACAAGATAGCTCCCTAAAAAAGGAGAGCTAAACAACATAATGAAAAAAACATATGAGATTTACATCAATGGTGGTAAATTCAGAATTATGACGAGTAGACATGTCTTCATTTCAGAATATTCTCCCAATCTCATAAACTTTCTCGAGCCCTCCAACCTGCCTTTTGATTATCATAGCACCTAAGGGGGAGGTGCTATGATGAGTTGGATAGCGTCTTACCCACAAACGCTACTCTAATACTTAGATAAATAGATCTAGCAAAAACATAACATAAAATAAATAAAGAAGTGCAGCAAGATATTTTTAGATTTTAATATGATAGGAAATAGACTCGGGAGCCGTAAATTTCACTAGAGGCTTCTCTCGAGACAATAGCATACAATGGGAAAACAAATTACTGTCGGGCAATTGATAGAAGAGCAAATAATTACGACGTTATCCAAGGCAATGCTCATGTATATAGGCATCACGTCCAAGATTAGTAGACCGACTCCTGCATGCATCTACTACTATTACTCCACACATTGAGCGCTATCCAGCATGCATCTAGTGTATTAAGTTTATGGAAAAACGAAGTAATGCAATAATAACGATGACATGATGTAGACAAAATCTATTCATGTAGGAATAGACCCCATCTTTTTATCCTTAATAGCAACGATACATGTGATTGCTTGTATCTGCGTTGGTAATTCCTTGAAGAGAAGGGGATGATGCAGCATAGCAACGATAAGTATTTTTCTCAGTTATGAAACCAAGGTTATCAATCCAGTAGAAGAACCAAACAACACTATGTAAACAACACATGCACATAAATAGCAAATACTTGCAACCCAACGTGTAAGAGGGGTTGTCAATCCCTCCCCGGTATTAAAATATATTAAATTATATAATATTTGATAAATAGATCTTGCAAAAACACACAAAAAAGTGCAACAAGGTATTTTTGGGTTTTAATATGATAGAAAATAGACCCGGGGGGCCGTACATTTTACTAAAGGCTTCTCTCGAGAAAATAACAAATGGTGGGTAAACAAATTACCATTGGGCAATTGATAGAAGAGCAAATAATTATGACGATATTCAAGGCAATGATCATGTATATAGGCATCGCGTCCAAGATTAGTAGACTGACTCCTGCCTGCATCTACTACTATTACTACACACATCGACTGCTATCCAGCATGCATCTAGTGTATTACGTTCATGAAAAAATGGAGTAATGCAATAAGAACGATGACATGATGTAGACAAGATCTATTCATGTAGGAATAGACCCCATCTTTTTATCCTTAATGGCAACGATACATGCATGTCATGTCTCTTTATGTCACTGAGATTGAGTACCGCAAGATCGAACCCATCTCAAAGCACCTCTTCTCATTGCAAGAAAAATCAATCTAGTTGGACAAACCAAACCAAAGCTTCGAAGAAGAAATATGAGCACTAATAATCATGCATAAAAGAGTTCAGCAAAGACTCAAATAATATTCATGGATAGATCTGATCATAAACTCGCAATTCATCGATCCCAACAAACACACCGTAAAAAGTCATTACATCGAATAGATCTCCAAGAACATCAAGGAGAACATTGTATTGAAGATCAGAAAGAGAGAAGAAGACATCTAGATACTACCTACGGACCCATAGGTCTATGGTAAACTACTCACGCATCATCGGAGGGGCAAGGGTGATGATGAAGAACCCTTCCGTGATCGTTGACCCCTTCGATAGAGTGTCAGAAAAGGCCTCTAGATTGGATCTCGTGATTCTGGAACTTACAACGACTGGAATTATGTTTCATCGACTCCCCTAGGATTTTTGGGATTTTAGAGTATTTATAGAGGCGAAGGTCGGTGAAGGGATCCCTGTGGGCTCCACTCCCACCAGGGCGTGCCCTGGTGCCTAGTGGGCCCCACAGACCCCCATCTAGTGCACTTCTTGGGCCTCATGGGTGTCTTTTGGGCAAAAAAATCTCCAAATTATTTCGTTCATTTGGACTTCGTTTGGTATTGATATTCTACAAAGTAAAAAACAAACAGAAAATAACAACTGGCACTGGCCACTATGTCAATAGGTTAGTCTCAAAAAATGATATAAAGTTGCTAGTAAATGAATATAAAACATCCAAGATTGATAATATAACAGCATGGAACAATAAAAAATTATAGATACGTTGGAGACATATCAACATGTGTGTCATGTCTCGTTCTGTCACTAAGATTGAGCACCGCAAGATCAAACACATCACAAAGCACCTCTTCCCATTGCAACAAAAATCAATCTAGTTGGCCAAACCAAACCAAAATCTCGGAGAAGAAATATGAGGCTATAACAATCATGCATAAAAGAGTTCAGCAAAGACTCGAATAACATTCATGGATAGATCTGATCATAAACTCACAATTCATTAGATCCCAACAAACACACCACAGAAAGTCATTATATCAAATAGATCTCCAAGAACATTAAGGAGAACATTGTATTGAAGATCAAAAAAAGAGAAGAAGTCATCTAGCTACTACATACAGACCCTTAGGTCCGTGGTAAACTACTCACGCATCATAGGAGGGGCAAGGGTGATGATTAAGAACCCCTCTGTGATCGTTGACCCCTCCGGCAGAGTGCCGAAAAAGGCCTCTAGATTGGATCTTGTGGTTCTGGAACTTACAGCGGCTGGAATTGTGTTTCGTCGACTCTCCTAGGTTTTTTGGGATTTTAGAGTATTTATAGAGGTGGATGGCGGTGGAGAAGCTTCCCATGGGCTCCACTACCCACCAGGGCACGCCTGGCCCTTTTGACACGCCCTGGTGCCTAATGGGCCCCATGGGCCTCCTCCCATGCACTTCTTTGGCTCTCTGGGTGTCTTATGTCCAGAAATGTTTTTCCAAAAAAATTCATGGCATTTGGACTTTGTTTGGTATTGATATTCTACAAAGTAAAAAACAAGCAGAAAACAACAATTGTCACTGATATAAAGTTGCTAGTAATTGAATATAAAATATCCAAGATTAATAATATAACAACATGAAATAATAAAAAATATATATATATATTGGAGACGTATCATCTCGCGGCACAAATTATGGTCTGTTCCTGATCCATCACTTTCTGCTATCTTGCTGCTGCAATGCCTGAGATTTTTGGTTGCTGATATGGTTCTGACGATATAGCTACAATAGCGTCAGCTTATCTAATGATTCGGAAAATTTTGCTAATGCAATAGTCCGAAGCAAAACCTTTGTTCTTTTCGTTTGTGCAGGAACTTTGTTGCCATCTCATCTGGTTGGGTTGTGTCAAGGGAAGAGAAGAGGGCCATGTCATGGAGCAGCTGCAACTGCATGCTAGGAGAGGACGGCTGACCCCTACGCCACAGAAGCTCTCTCTCTCTCTCTCTCTCTGTTCTGTTAATGATCTAGGAGAATCATCAGCCAATTTAAACAAATATGAGCAGATTCATTTGATTCATCAATCTCTTTTGATCCCACAAGTTGGGCCGTATTAGATGTGAAGGAGATTCAGAAAATTTGTGCATTTTCATTTGATTCTTTCTTGTATTCACACACTAGATGGTCGTGTGAAGAATTTTACATGTGTTTGTCAAATATTGCCTGCAGGTCATGTGTTTAAAATGTTTGTTTACCCAAGTTGTGATGTCACCATCTGTCCTTTTCAGTCCGGTTAATCTATATGCATTCCTTCAGCTGATGCATTCATGATATAAGTTTTTTCTTCTTTTGGATTTCTGGTTTTGATTCATGTCAAATCAATGCAAATATGCAATTGGTGCTAGTATAGTGATGCTACTCTTATCAGGCACATACTTTGTTCTAATCTAATTTGATAGGATTAATGTGACACACTACCCGTAGCTAGTGCAGAGGACTAGCCGGCCTGGTCTCCTAGCTAGTTGTTATCATGCACCTTCTCCTGTCCTTGTGAAGGAAATATGCCCTAGAGGCAATACTAATGTTATTATTTTATTTCCTTATATCATGATAAATGTTTATTATTCATGCTAGAATTGTATTATCCGGAAACATAATACTTGTGTGAATACATAGACAAACCAAACGTCACTAGTATGCCTCTACTTGACTAGCTCATTAATCAAAGATGGTTATGTTTCCTAACCATAGACATGTGTTGTCATTTGATTAACGGGATCACATTATTAGGAGAATGATGTGATTGACATGACCCATTCCATTAGCTTAGCACCCGATCGTTTAGTATGTTGCTATTGCTTTCTTCATGACTTATACATGTTCCTATGACTATGAGATTATGCAACTCCCGTTTGCCGGAGGAACACTTTGTGTGCTACCAAACGTCACAATGTAACTGGGTGATTATAAAGGAGCTCTACAGGTGTCTCCAAAGGTACATGTTGGGTTGGCGTATTTCGAGATTAGGATTTTTCACTCCGATTGTCGGAGAGGTATCTCTGGGCCCTCTCGGTAATGCACATCACATAAGCCTTGCAAGCATTTCAACTAATGAGTTAGTTGCGAGATGATGTATTACGAAATGAGTAAAGAGACTTGCCAGTAACGAGATTGAACTAGGTATTGAGATACCGACGATCGAATCTCGGGCAAGTAAAATACCGATGACAAAGGGAACAACGTATGTTGTTATGTGGTCTGACCGATAAAGATCTTCGTAGAATATGTAGGAGCCAATATGAGCATCCAGGTTCCGCTATTGGTTATTGACCGGAGACGTGTCTCGGTCATGTCTACATTGTTCTCGAACCCGTAGGGTCCGCACGCTTAAGGTTTCGATGACAGTTATATTATGAGTTTATGAGTTTTGATGTACCGAAGTTAGTTTGGAGTCCCGGATGTGATCACGCACATAGCGAGGAGTCTCGAAATGGTCGAGACATAAAGATTGATATATTAGACGGCTATATTCGGACACCGGAAGTGTTCCGGGTCATTTCGGAGAAAACCGGAGAGCCGGAGGGTTACCGGAACCCTACCGGGAGAAGTAATGGGCCATATGGGCCTTAGTGGAGAGAGAGAGGGGCAGCCAGAGTGGGCCGCGCGCCTCCTCCCCCTGGTCCGAATTGGACTAGGAGAGGGGGGCGGCGCCCCCCTTTCCTTCTCCCTCCCCACTTCCTTCCCCCTCCTAGTAGGAGTCCTACTCCTACTAGGAGGAGGACTCCTCCTAGCGCGCCAATAGGGGCCGGCCGTCCTCCTCCCCTTTCTCCTTTATATACGGGGGCAGGGGGCACCCCTAGAGACACAATTTGATCCACGTGATCATATTTTTAGCCGTGTGCGGTGCCCCCTTCCACCATAATCCTCGATAATATTGTAGCGGTGCTTAGGCGAAGCCCTGCGACGGTAGTACATCAAGATCGTCACCACGCCGTCGTGCTGACGGAACTCGTCCCCGACACTTTGCTAGATCGGAGTCCGGGGATCGTCATCGAGCTGAACGTGTGCTAAAACTCGGAGGTGCCGTAGTTTCGGTGCTTGATCGGTCAGGCCGTGAAGACGTACGACTACATCAACCGCGTTGTGCTAATGCTTCCGCTGTCGGTCTACAAGGGTACGTAGATCACACTCTCCCCTCTCGTTGCTATGCATCACCATGATCTTGCGTGTGCGTAGGAAAATTTTGAAATTACTACGTTCCCCAACACCTTGATCTGTTGTTAATCGTCGGTGTGATTTTTATTACTCTCTTTTATCTTCTGAATCAAATGCAAGTACTGCCGCTCGTTGTTCCTCCTCTAAAACTATTGTGTGGACTAACAAAGCAGAGGAAAAACGGGATCCATGTGACAGGACAGAAACAAATAAAATGAATAGATGAACAATTAATTCGAAAAAAATCATGTATGCAATATAAACTAACATGAGGATACATGAGGATAAACTAACTGGCAAATCAGATCATTCATTTCATAAATGTAGACAAAAATAAGTATGTTTTTCACAATGTCCACCACTAAATATCTCTGCACATTTCTAGACCTTGATTTGATATAAAAACAATCCAATTTACCTTCTCGCTTATGTCCTGGATTTCACTATGACTTGACTCTCTTTCTCTGATTTCTTGATACACAACTTGTTTTCTTTAGGTGCAAATGCTGAAACCTTCCTACTGTAGGTGTTCCTTTCACATGTTTGCTAAGATGTTTGATCACGTCAAAACAAAAAAATTGGTCTTATGCAATTCCATCAAAATAGCTTAGTGATTGCTACTGCATGGTGTACATGTAAGTCCCACAAGATCCCACATCCTACTTAATTAATTGTGTACGTGAAATATTCTAGCTTGCATAAACTAAGGTGACTTCTTAATATTATGTATATGCGTGTAGTAGTTCAAGCTTGCATAACACTAATTAAAATCACAAGAAAAATAGACATGCTTCGGATTTGCACTGAAGATGTTAACTATGAAACTGTTGTAGGATATGTGCTAGGATTTTATAGTTAAGAAGTGATTTTTGTTTCATGGTTATACCTTTTTGGTTCCCCTAGGTTGAGCATATTTAAAATGTAATATGTACAAGATGAACCAATTGTAGACTAAATTTGTAGATCTTGTCCAAGCCGATGAGGTTTGCTACTGTTGTCACCTTGTATAAATATATACCGGTTCAGTTCATTTCATTGTTGTTGCCAGGTTTATATAGCCTCAACTACTGCTGCTATAGTACTTGGAGTTCTGTGGTCTGTGTTTTGTCACTTTGTCATTTCACACACTTTTCTTTGGATTAATTTTAAGGAACCTCATGTTCACTCGTGTTTTATAGTAGATACAATGTTATTCTCATTTGTAGGCACTATAAGATTGAAGAATTTTGGACAACATGTAATTAATTTTTATATTTGTTGCAATTCTCTTATTTCTACTATCTATTCATAATTACAAACATCCAATATTCTTGTAAATATGCTAGGTAAGATCGCATAGCGGGCTACTTGGTGCTGCCCATCACAATCCACCACGATATGATAGTTGCCATCAAGGGCGCCAACCGCAAGAGCTTGAATAACAGCCTCAATAGTGTATATGTTCCGTTGATGTAAAATGGATTGTACCGGTTCCTAACCCTGTTGTGATATATTTTTTCAATCTATGATGTGATGTATTTTGTCAATCTATGCTGCAAGTTATCATTTCATAGAGGATTTTCGTGAACTACTATGCTATAGATACATATAGATGCTGCATAAAGTGTGTAATGTTTCACACTTCGCAAATACTTTTTTGTTGGGCCAAAATTGGCAGGATCTGTGTAATGCATTATGCCAACAATTTACTGGGTCAAATTTTGTCCAAAAGGAATGGGCTCAACCAAATTAAAACTCACCTTTAAATTGTGCCTAAATCCACGACAATTTAAGTGATGAAAAATAGTATCCACGTATGCTGCCATGTCATTCGAATTGGCCAGTTGAAAATCCTACGTAGTGTTAGTCCATGACGGATTGTTCCATCACAATGGTTTGGGCTTGGGCGGGCCTGGGGCAGATCCATGACGGTCAAAAACCGTCATGGAAGGTACGATATCAAATTATGACGCGATATCATGTTGGATTTCACATCCGTCGAGGTTGGACACCCACCATGTCAGTTTTCCACTGATAAATCCGTCACATATTAACATATTTCTTGTAGTCGAAGATCGTCATCATAATATACAAGCCAAATTATGGTGTCCTAGATCAGGGGTACTCTGTGACGCCCCAAGACCGATGCTCGAGAAGACTTCCATGTGTTTCGGGTTTCGCCGTGTGTTTCATTTGTGCCCGCCCTTTTATTTGTGCATTGCATCATGTCATCATGTGATCATGTCATATATGCATCTTTCTCAGTTTTTCATGTTCTTTAACAATATGCAACTTTCATCCATATTTAAAATGTTGTTTGATTAAATTTGTTCAAATGCCATGCTAAAATGCTTTAATTCATAACTTAATAACCGTAACTCGGTTTGTAACAAACTTTATATGTAAATGAGGTGGAAAAATGCCTAGTTTAACATGGTTGCCTCACTTGCATGTTTAATAACTTTAAAATATGGTTTAGGGCAGAACAGTACCAACCCTTAAAATATGCACATGAGGATTTTCCGGACTTGTTGTTTTGTTGTTCCGGCCTCATTTAAACTTGCCTAGATAGGTAGTTTTGTTTTGCTTCACCTCTTGCCATGCTAACAATATTTAACCTTGTTGGGTACATAAACGAGAGAGAACTAAATAAGTCATGTGGTGTTTTCTTCAATATGCAACTCCGTTGCATATTGAGCTCCACTTAATTTGTAGGATTGCTTGTGCATTTTGCCATGTCATGCCCTCTTTAAATTGGACATGCATCATACTTGGTTGTGCATCGTGCCATGCTTATGTGATGTTTGTTTACTATGTTGTTTGCTTCTTTCCGGGTTTGCTTCTCGCGTTAGCTTCGGTTTCGTTCCGGAGTTGTGAGGATCCGTTCGACTACGTCCGTTTGTCTTCTTCATGGACTCGTTCTTCTTCCTTGCGGGATTTCAGGCAAGATGACCATACCCTCGAAATCACTTCTATCTTTGCTTGCTAGTTGCTCGCTCTTTTGCTATCCTATGCTGTGATACCGACCACTTGCTTATCATGCCTCCCATATTGTTAAACCAAGCCTCTAACCCATCTTGTCCTAGCAAACCGTTGTTTGGCTATGTTACCGCTTTGCTCAGCCCCTCTTATAGCGTTGTTAGTTGCAGGTGAAGATTGAAGCTTGTTCCATGTTGGAACATGGATATTTTGTTGGGATATCACAATATATCTTATTTAATTAATGCATCTATATACTTGGTAAAGGGTGGAAGGCTCGACCTTATGCCTGGTGTTTTGTTCCACTCTTGCCGCCCTAGTTTCCGTCATATCAGTGTTATGTTCCCGGATTTTGCGTTCCTTACGCGGTTGGGTTATAATGGGAACCCCTTGACAGTTCGCTTTGAATAAAACTCCTCCAGCAAGGCCCAACATTGGTTTTACCATTTGCCACCTAGCCTTTTTTCCCTTGGGTTAGGCCAGCCCAAGGGTCATCTTTATTTTAAACCCCCCGGGCTAGTGCTTGTCTAAGCGTTGGTCCAAACTAGAGCCCCTTGCAGCGCCACCTCGGGGAAACTCGAGGGCTGGTTTTAGTTGTACGGATTGCTTATCCGGTGTTACCCTGAGAACGAGATATGTGCAGCTCCTATCAGGATGTCGGCGCATCGGGTGGTCTTGCTGGACTTGTTTTACCATTGTCGAGGATCTCTTGTAGAACCGGGATACCGAGTCTGATCGGAATGTCTCAGGAGGAGGTCTATTCCTTCGTTGACTGTGAGAGCTTGTCATGGGCTAAGTTGGGACACCCCTGCAGGGATTTGAACTTTCGAAAGTCGTGCCCGCGGTTATGGGCAGATGGGAATTTCTTAATGTCCGGTTGTAGATAACTTGAACCTTAACTTAACTAAAATGAGTCAACTGCGTGTGTAACCGTGATGGTCTCTTTCCGGCGAAGTCCGGGAAGTGAACACGGTGTTGGAGTTATGTTTGACGTAGGTTGTTCTAGGATCACTTCTTGATCATACTTTTATCGACCGTGCTTTGCCTTCTGTTCTCGCTCTCATTTGCGTATGTTAGACACCATATATGCTAGTCGCTTGCTGCTGCTCCACCTCATACCTTTACCTTACCCATAAGCTTAAATAGTCTTGATCGCGAGGGTGCGAGATTGCTGAGTCCCCGTGGCTCACAGATACTTCCAAAACCAGCTTGCAGGTGCCGATGAGTCCCTGCAGACGACGCAACCAAGCTCAGGAGGAGCTCGATGAAGATCTTGTTCTTTGTGTTGTTCTGTTCTAGTTGATCAGTAGTGGAGCCCAGTTGGGGTCGATCGGGGACCTTGTCGCATTTGGGGTTCTTCCTTTATTTTGGTTCCGTAGTCGGACCATGAGTGTATTTGGATGATGTAATGTTCTATTCATGTAATTGTGTGAAGTGGCGATTGTAAGCCAACTATGTATCTCTTTCCCCTATTGTATTACATGGCTCGTGTGAAGATTACCTCACTTGCGACATTGCTTTCAATGCGGTTATGCCTCTAAGTCGTGCTTCGACACGTGGGAGATATAGCCGCATTGAGGGCGTTATAAGTTGGTATCAGAGCCTTCCCCGACCTTAGGAGCCCCATTGCTTGATCGTTTTAGCAGCCGAGTTGTGTCTAGAAAAAAAATGTTTTGAGTCATTTTGGAATTATATATCGGAGACTTTAGGAATTCTTTTTACTTCCGAGTCTCCTCATCGCTCTGGTAAGGCATCCTGACGTAGAGTTTTCACTCTTCTCTTCTCAAATTTCACAAAAAAAAATTTAGGATCACGCGGGTATCTTGGAATCATTCCGATGGTTTTGTGACGAGAACATTGTCTTGGTGCCTCCTGTCAGGGGTTTTGTGGAAGTGTCCCGGGGAGTTGAGCTCCGAGGTGTTGTCGTCATAATTTTATCGTTGCAGTTCTGGAATGCCTGAGTTTAGTACGCCGACATCGAAAATCTCTTTTATGCAGTTCGTTGGTGAGATAACCTCGATGCCACCCAGTACTGGGGCGGGAGTTCGGGAGTATCGCCATAACTTGTATAACGGATGCTTTTCGAAGGTTGAGGTAGATGGTTTCTGAAGTTTTCTCGGTTATGTGTTGAAGGGTGGATACAGCTGGATGTAGGATTTGCTAGACTTGGGTGAGATATTATGCTTCCCCTGTATCCCCAACACCTGATTGCATAACCGGAAAGGTTCGGGAGTTTCATAAGTGGGAATTCAAGTAGCTCTTAGGATATCTTTCCGACAGATGTATGATATGAAATTGGGGTTCAACGTCTAGTGGTCCGCCTATTCACGGTCGATTTTACAGTGGTCTCGTTGTGTCTTAAAGAGTCCTTGGCTATGCCGACTCGGGGACGCTTCGTATGTCATGTGCACTGCCTTGTACATGATGGTGCTGTACGATCGAGCCCGTGTAGGCCCCACCACAAAAACTTCGGACGAAATCTCTATCATATGTTTGTTCCGGCTGATTCCGCAAGCCAATCCTTGTTTTGTTTTGAGTTGTGGTATTCGAGTTGCTTCAATGTCAAAGTGTTGATTCAATACCTTTTCTAAATGGTGTTCTCATACTCCAATGTGGATACCAATCCTTCGTGGTAATCGAGACTGTCATGTCAATCCTTTTTTAACCGGTGTACTTCTCTTCAAGTGGATCCGATCATTGCAACATCCGCAAGATTCAATCCCAGTTCTTCTCAACGGTGTCTGTTTCATCCGTCTCCAAGTTGTCTTTGTTTTCCCACCCTCCCTCCCTTTGTTTTTCTCCAAGGATTCAGATCTCTTAATCGAGTGTCCATCTTATTGGTGTGAAGTCTCTCCATTCGTTTCTATCAATATTCTTATCCAGTGATTCTCATGAAGATTCTAACGGAGCTTCAAGTTCATCATTATTCATTCTCTTTTCTTCTCCGGTGGAACTAATTCAAGCTTTGTTGATCATACCCTTTCCCTCATTTCAATGCCTTCTCATACCGGTGTACTTCATAATAATTCACTTCTCACTATTCATTTGTTCCGGCATGCTCAAATTTTCTCAAAAGGCTCGTCTTGTCATTCAAGATTCTTTCAAGATCTTTCGAGGATGTTATCTCATTCAAGTCATTTAATTCAACCGGTGCAACCTCTCTTTTAAATCATTCAACGGTGTTTTCTTTTGAGTGGGCCCTAACCCACAGGTCTTTTCCCAGGATCTTACCTGACTCTTCTTATTTTCCCGGAGCTATCCTCAAATTTCTTTTTGAAGTTTGACGTAAGAATGATTTATCATCAGTCAAATGCTTTTCTCCAAGATCTGTTGAATTCTTTTCATCGTTGACTCAATCTCTTCGCTTTTGATTCTTCCGGAGTGTCTAAATTATTCATGGTGGTGTTTCTCGTCGTCATTCTCGGATTTTGAAGACCGAAGAAGAGTTTCTCTTTAATCTTGCTCCATTCTCTTCAAGATTCGTGATTCTAGCTTGTTGCCATCCTCTCGTAATTGTTTTGATTGTGAGAATTCTTTTCACCTATCCGGAGTAATTCAAGAGTCTTCTCAGTTTGTTATCCGGAGTCCATCAATTCAGGTTTATTCATTCTCAGCTGTCAGTTATCATTCTCCTATCTTGCCGGTGCATCAATCAAATATCCTCTAATCAGTTCATGATCTCTTCGTTCTCATGTATCTAAATTCCCTCAAGCATCTTCATTCGTTTTCTAATTCTTCCCAGTGTTTCTTTATATTTTCCTCGTTCATTTCATAATTCTTCTCGGTGTTTATTTATCTTTTCTTTGTTCTTTTTCAATTCTTACGGTGGTTCTTCCAAGATTTTGTCTTCCTTCGTTCATCATATCAATTTATTCGTTGTTTCAACCCGACCGGTGGTTCATGGAAGACCTTTCCAAATTGACGCTATATCTATCTTAATCCTTTCTACGAGAATAAGTAGTATGCCAATTCCATTGCTTGTCATCAATTTTAATTGGTGAAGGATACGCATAATGTAATTCTTATTCTTGTTTCATCGAGTTTATTCAATTCCTGTGTTCCGGAGTGGTTCATCATACTTATTCTTGGTTTCAAGTGCTCATCTTTCTTTCCCGGAGTTCCAAGCTCTCGCAATTATGTAATCACGGAGATCTATCTAAAATCTTTACAAGGATTCACCTTGTGTTTTCAACTTCTTTTTCCTTTCGTTTGATCATCCTTTTGTTTAACTGAGTTCTTCATGAAGGTTCTACATGATGGTTCATAAAGGATTTAATTCCTTCTCGAAGTTTTCATCGAGATTCTTTTCTAAGGAGCTCAAGCATTCTTCATCTTGCTATCCGGAGTGCAATTCTTTCTTCCATATCATTGGAGGTGGTATTATGTCATTCTTGATAATTTGAGTTCATGTTTCGTGATTCACATGTTGTTAAGTATGAGATATTTAAATCCACCAATCTATTCGTTGGAGTTATCTTGGGTTATATTTTCACCTAAAGCTTTCTCTAAGGATTGTTGCTATTAATGGTGATAATATATGATCCAAGTTCTTCATTTATCCTCCCGGTGATATGAGTTTCTCGTCTTCTTGTTAATATCAATTCAAATCCGTTGTTTCCGGTAGTGGCAGAATTTCACACCATAGTTTTGGGATGTTTTCCATAAGCCCACTACAAGCTTATTCTTTTCGTTGTTGGTTTTCCAACAATTCCGCTCGACCCTTCTCCTAAAGTTTCTTTTCAAGCTCATTCGAGGTAGAAGATGTTGTTTTCTTCTCCGTTCTTTTGTTCCGACGATCCATCTTCTATTATTTTGTTCCGAAGTCATTGGGTTGTTATGCTTTTCAGTCATCATCTCGAATTATGAAGATCATGATCTTTCATGCTTATCCTACTTAACCGGAGTGTTGTGACCTTTTTGCTCAAGTTCTTCTTGCCTTATCAAGCCTTGCACCTCTTTTCAACCGAAGTACTGTCTGAGATCTTTCTTACCCCTTGTTCCATTCATTCAATAGTTCTGGAGGCAGTGTGTTGTGATTTCATCATGTATCTTCTCATCTTACCAAGTTCTTATTCAATCCTTTTCTTGTCAACCAGAGTCCTGTACGAATTTGTTCTTCCTTGTTACTCTTCCCTACCGGAGTGCTTTCAACTTTGTTCTTCTTCGTTGCATTCTTCCTTTCAATTTGTTCAATTTTTCAAGGTTCTTTGGTTTCACTCATTTGTCAAGAAGAAACTTAGTTATACCTCTTCTCTTTCTCTTCCGTTTTCCCTCCGGTGCCATTCTAGATCTCGGGACGAGATCCTCTCGTAGTGGTGGAGTGTTGTGACGCCCCGAGACCGATGCTCGAGAAGACTTCCATGTGTTTCGGGTTTCGCCGTGTGTTTCATTTGTGCCCGCCCTTTTATTTGTGCATTGCATCATGTCATCATGTCATATATGCATCTTGCTCAGTTTTTAATGTTCTTTAACAATATGCAACTTTCATCCATATTTAAAATGTTGTTTGATTAAATTTGTTCAAATGCCATGCTAAAATGCTTTAATTCATAACTTAATAACCGTAACTCGGTTTGTAACAAACTTTATATGTAAATGGGGTAGAAAAATGTCTAGTTTAACATGGTTGCCTCACTTTGCATGTTTAATAACTTTAAAATATGGTTTAGGGCAGAACAGTACCAAACCTTAAAATATGCACATGAGGATTTTCCGGACTTGTTGTTTTGTTGTTCCGGACTCATTTAAACTTGCCTAGATAGGTAGTTTTGTTTTGCTTCACCTCTTGCCATGCTAACAATATTTAACCTTGTTGGGTACATAAACGAGAGAGAACTAAATAAGTCATGTGGTGTTTTCTTCAATATGCAACTCCGTTGCATATTGAGCTCCACTTAATTTGTAGGATTGCTTGTGCATTTTGCCATGTCATGCCCTCTTTAAACCGGACATGCATCATACTTGGTTGTGCATCGTGCCATGCTTATGTGATGTTTGTTTACTATGTTGTTTGCTTCTTTCCGGGTTTGCTTCTCGCGTTAGCTTCGGTTTCGTTCCGGAGTTGTGAGGATCCGTTCGACTACGTCCGTTTGTCTTCTTCATGGACTCGTTCTTCTTCCTTGCGGGATTTCAGGCAAGATGACCATACCCTCGAAATCACTTCTATCTTTGCTTGCTAGTTGCTCGCTCTTTTGCTATGCCTATGCTGTGATACCGACCACTTGCTTATCATGCCTTCCATATTGTTAAACCAAGCCTCTAACCCATCTTGTCCTAGCAAACAGTTGTTTGGCTATGTTACCGCTTTGCTCAGCCCCTCTTATAGTGTTGTTAGTTGCAGGTGAAGATTGAAGCTTGTTCCATGTTGGAACATGGATATTTTGTTGGGATATCACAATATATCTTATTTAATTAATGCATCTATATACTTGGTAAAGGGTGGAAGGCTCGGCCTTATGCCTGGTGTTTTGTTCCACTCTTGCCGCCCTAGTTTCCGTCATATCGGTGTTATGTTCCCGGATTTTGCGTTCCTTACGCGGTTGGGTTATAATGGGAACCCCTTGACAGTTCGCTTTGAATAAAACTCCTCCAGCAAGGCCCAACATTGGTTTTACCATTTGCCACCTAGCCTTTTTCCCTTGGGTTAGGCCAGCCCAAGGGTCATCTTTATTTTAACCCCCCCCCCCCCGGGGCCAGTGCTTGTCTAAGCGTTGGTCCAAACTAGAGCCCCTTGCAGCGCCACCTCGGGGAAACTCGAGGGCTGGTTTTAGTTGTACGGATTGCTTATCCGGTGTTGCCCTGAGAACGAGATATGTGCAGCTCCTATCAGGATGTCGGCGCATCGGGTGGTCTTGCTGGACTTGTTTTACCATTGTCGAGGATGTCTTGTAGAACCGGGATACCGAGTGTGATCGGAATGTCTCGGGAGGAGGTCTATTCCTTCGTTGACCGTGAGAGCTTGTCATGGGCTAAGTTGGGACACCCCTGCAGGGATTTGAACTTTCGAAAGCCGTGCCCGCGGTTATGGGCAGATGGGAATTTGTTAATGTCCGGTTGTAGATAACTTGAACCTTAACTTAATTAAAATGAGTCAACTGCGTGTGTAACCGTGATGGTCTCTTTTCGGCGGAGTCCGGGAAGTGAACACGGTGTTGGAGTTATGTTTGACGTAGGTTGTTCTAGGATCACTTCTTGATCATACTTTTATCGACCGTGCTTTGCCTTCTCTTCTCGCTCTCATTTGCGTATGTTAGACACCATATATGCTAGTCGCTTGCTGCTGCTTCACCTCATACCTTTACCTTACCCATAAGCTTAAATAGTCTTGATCGCGAGGGTGCGAGATTGCTGAGTCCCCGTGGCTCACAGATACTTCCAAAACCAGCTTGCAGGTGCCGATGAGTCCCTGCAGACGATGCAACCAAGCTCAGGAGGAGCTCGATGAAGATCTTGTCCTTTGTGTTGTTCCGTTCTAGTTGATCAGTAGTGGAGCCCAGTTGGGGTCGATCGGGGACCTTGTCGCATTTGGGGTTCTTCCTTTATTTTGGTTCCGTAGTCGGACCATGAGTGTATTTTGATGATGTAATGTTCTATTCATGTAATTGTGTGAAGTGGCGATTGTAAGCCAACTATGTATCTCTTTTCCCCTATTGTATTACATGGGTTGTGTGAAGATTACCTCGCTTGCGACATTGCTTTCAATGCGGTTATGCCTCTAAGTCGTGCTTCGACACGTGGGAGATATAGCCGCATCGAGGGCGTGACATACTCACCATGCTGTCTCCTTGCCAGGTGGGCCGGACCGAGGACGCCCATGGAGGTTTAATGACGGGCCGCATCCAGAAGACCCACAACGTGTACAAGGAAGGTTCCCGAAGACTTGGCACATACTCCAGGGACTCAGACGTCAGCTACAACACGATTCACCCGATAAGTAGCTTACATAGCTGTAATCCTTGACCCCTCGGTACCTATATAAACTAGGGGGTAGGGCACGTAAAGGCCAAGTACACAATCAAGAAGTAGACGATTTCTTGGTAGAAAAACATGTACTATGTACTCCTTCCACTATCAATACAAATAAAAGCAGGATGCCATGTATTATCGAGATCCCGAACCTGGACAAAACCTTGTCTCTATTATTATCATCGTATCTTAGGCTACTAACTCAAGATCCCCTACCCGAGATTCGGAATCGACTCCATCATTGATCGCCCATACATGTCCTCGCTGATAGCCGCAATCGTCTGATGGGAATCGTTAGTTGGAGGCTCGCGTTGCTGGTTTGAGGGGCGCGGCTATACCTCGTTCCACAAGAGTTCAATGGTAGCCTCGCGTGAAGCGAGCGCCATGCTGGGCCGCCCAGGCGCTAGAGAGTCCATTGTCTCATTTGTTTTCTGTTTTTTCACCTTTTTCGCTTTTGATTTCTTTTTGTTACTTTTTTTATATTTCCAAATATTCAAAACATCTATATCAAAAATATATATTTTACATACATTTTTTTAAAATGTTAATCGTGCAAATGTTAAATTTGTATAGAATACATGTTCAAGATGTATACAAAAAATGTACAATGAGTATGGAAAAAGATAAATATTACAAAAAGTAAGTTAAAAATATATTTAATCATTTATTTGGAAAATGTTAAACATGTATATAAAAATGTTACTGATGTATACAAAAAATATAGAATATGTATGGTAGAGATCCAAAAATAGATGTTTAAAAATGGTTAATCATCTATTTTAAAAATGTTAAATGCGTACATAAATTTCTGGTGTATGCCAAGTATGTAGAACATGTATTAAAGAAATTGAACATTAAAACGTAATTTTTCGAAAATGTTGATTGTGTATCAAAAAATGTTAATCATATATTTTAAAAGTGCTAAACATGCATAAAAAATATTTCTGATGTATAGGGAAAATGTAAAATGTGTACAAACAAGTAGTCATCAAGTACAAATACTAGGAAAAAAATGTTCACCATCTATTTAAAAAATGTTGAATGTGTACAAGTTTTTTTACTGATTTATATGAAAATTTAGAACATTTCTTAAAAAAGTTAAAAATATAAATAAATAATTTTAAAGAGGTTGACTGTGTACAATAAATATGTATGTTAAACATGTATTATAAAATATTCCTGATATATATAAAAAATGTACAATGCGTATTTAGTAAATATTAATCATGTAAAAATATGTTTTGATGTATAGGTAAAATGTACTAGTGTGTGTGGAAAATAAGACAAGTGTTAAAGGAAAAAGAAAGAAAAATGGTAAAAACCGAAGAAACCAAAAAAAAGAAAGGAGAAATTTGAAGAAAAACCGATGAGAAACTAAGAAAAACCAAACAAAACCAAGATACCAATGCAAAACAACGGAACAAAGTGAAAATAAGAGAAAACTGATAAAACTGGCTGAAAACCAAGAAAGATACAAAAATGAAGGAAAAAGAGGAAAAGAAAGGGCGAAAAAGAAGAATAACGTAGAAACCAGCCAAAAGTAAAAACACACACAGAGAAAACGCGCTCATAGACCCGCTATACAGTAAGGAATCGCTAATTGGGCTGACCCGGCATTGTAGTAGGTACGTGAAAATCCTTCTGGCGAGCGGAGAGCTTCTATCTCGCTATAAGCCAGATATAGATGGGCCGGTCCAGTAATGCCTAAGGAGGAGAAAACTAAAAGACCAGCCCGTGGGAGAAGCCGCATCCCACCCACCCAACCCTAGGGGTGTGTGATGTGGCGACACTGAAAGCTCTCGTTTGCCGGGAAGCATTCGCGCTCGCTGAAGATCTGCATATTCATCAGTTCATCATATCTTCAGATTCAAGAGAAGTGATCAACGACATAAACAACAGCTACATAGGGAAGAATGACGTGATCATCTCAGAGATTAACCTCCGAGCTTCTGGTTTCAATTGTTCTTTTACTTTCGAAGACCGGTTGTTGAACGGCGACACCCATAAAATAGATAGATCGTCACTTTCTTTACAGCAGGGACGTCATATTTGGCTTGTTTATCCCCATGCAAATTGTACTCCACAAACTGTGACTTTTGATCAATAAAGTTTGGTCTTACCTTAAAAAAAAAAAAACCCACCCAACCCTAACCTCACACAACCTCATCGCCCCCTTCCGCGTTCTCTCTCTCTCCCTCAGCCCGATCCCCTTCCTCACCGCCGGCCGATTTCGGTCGTTGCCACTCCTCCCCGCCGATAGCACCAACCTCCACGAGCTCCCCTCGCTCCACCTTCTCCTGTACAGTGAGGAATCCCCTCCCCTCCGGCGGATCCTGTGGCTCGAGGCGACGGCTGGCTAGGCCCGCGTGACGGACCCAGGCCGTGGGTGTGCCACCTCGGTCCCCGGTGGCACGAGCAAGGGCAAGGCACCACCGAGCTCCACCTCGGCACTCCACTCCCGAGACCTCTCCTACCCCACTGCACTTCCCGGCGGGCGTCTCCTCCACCTGCAAGTCAGCTAGTGTCTTTGTCCCTCCACATACACACACAAGTTGAACATATCAAACATATTTGATTCCCTTCATGTTTTTATTCATCTTTTGGTGCTTGTCTCGTTGTAATTAACGACTAGTACAAGTGCCTATAATAATTGCAATTACTTGGTAGTAAATTAGACCAGAGAAAACATATGTAATGAGCTATGGAAAACACTATACTGGTGGGCTCAGTTGGGAGAAGGCCTCTAATGCAATGCAATGCAAGCATCTTTTCTCACAAATAAATGTTGTTGCTAGCACTGCATTTATCTATCTTTAGAATGTTTGCTTAACGGACACCTTTGAAATAGTTCAAAAGGCTTTCAGTATTGAACTGTTGATCAGTTCTGTATTTCAGCACCTGCAAAGCATTTTAGTCATCTAACAAACTGAACTAGCTACCTTGTACACTACATCAGCTTAATTAGAAACCTTTGTACATAAGTAGACAATTGTTCCTCCGTATATGGGCATGGGCGATAAGGAAAAGCTACGCATGTATATGTAAGCTCATGAAGGATGCGTGTCTCGCTACTTTGGGTATGTCTCATTCCATCGAGCTATGATGAGATATGCGTGTTTTTTCTTTTGCAATTTGAGGACACTCACAATGATGATGCATGCATGTGTATGACTTATGATTATCTTTCTGAATTAACTCCAATTCGGTAGCAAAATGAAGCATTGATGATCATATGCAAAGTTACGACATACCCGTATATGTAAACGGTTGATCTCTGTTTATATAGGTAATTTCAGAATTTTTTTTTTTGCCTCTGTTTACTCTTTCAACTAGTTTACCACATGTCCACACCACAAACACTTGAGTGCCATGGGTCAGGACGTAGTTTGTTGTGCTTATTCCTCCTACATGTGTCGTCTCAGAAAATGTAGCAAATACTAGATTAGAACTGTATGCCTTCTTATTATAGAAGTAGCAAACTCAGCTGCTTGTTAGCTTTGCTAATCTAAGCCCTACTGTTAATTGCTCATATATCTTTCTTGGCTGTATATGGATACTTCAACCCACCAGTTCTTCAGAGCGATTGGGCCGCACAACTCCAACGCCATTTGTAAGGTGACCTTTTCCTAGTTTCCTCCGCCGATCTATTGGACCCCTCTAATTTGTTTGCCAACCATATCCATCCAGTTGTGTGGTCAATCAGTAATAGTTGGGTTTTGTTCCTTGCTGTTCAGGCCTGCTTGAAATGATGATGAAAAACAAGCGCAGGATGGGAGTCCATGAGAAACAACGTCCTTGCAAGAAAGTGATTAGGCCAAGTGAGTCCATTTTGTCTCCCTTTTCCTGAGTATTCATAATTGACCGTTCTATGGAGTGTATCACACATGATTTTATTCCTACTAGCTTTAGATGGTACCTCCTCAGCGAGATCGGACAGCTCGAGGGAACCCAGTCCAGGCGCGTTGAGTCAACTCAGTGAGCAAATAGTTTCAAGATTGTGTAGGAGTGTTGTGTCGCTCGCCTCATTCCATGGTTGGTGATTATACTGCTAATACTTTCTCATATTACCTTTTTTTAGCTATTCAGTTTGGGCGTTTTATTTTCTCTCTGTAGGTGATACCAAGTTAGGGGAATGCACAGGCATATGCATCGAAACCTCATGTCCTGATGCTACAAGTTTCCTCACATCGAGACTTTTGATTCCACTTACTTGGCCTACAAGGAAGATCACTGAAAATTTGACGGTAACTTTTTCTCTACTCCTTTCCTGGATTATTATGCTAATATAATGCCCCTGTAATCATTAATTTGCCTTGCGCTCATTTCAGATTGAAGTGCACCTTCCGAATGGTCGGACTGTCACTGGCTGGATAGAGCATCCTGGGAGATATGTTGATTTTTTCATCGTCAATGTCAAGGACTTGTCTGTATTTGATGCCGCGCCTGTAAGTCTTGATTGTGACATGCAGTTTGAACCTTATAGGAAGGTAGCAGCTGTATGGCGCAATTTCAGTTCAGGAGTTTTAAGGGCCAGAAGCGGAGTAGATCTTGCCTCTCTAAGCGCTCTAACTTGTGAGACAATGTTGAGCACATGCCAGATTAACAAGGTGAGCTCTTGTTGTACAGTTGAAACAAATATCTGTCTGTTGGTAACTTGGTATCAGTGGCTTTATAGCATATTCTATCATTGTATGCACTGACACATACCCTTAGTTTCAGACATGATGAATAGCATTTTCCCTCTGTAACTTCATTGTCACTTTTGTGCTAGGCTGGGATTGGAGGCCCCCTTGTTGATTTTGATGGTAATTTTTTTGGGATGAACTGCTCTCGTACCAGAATGAAAAAGACCCCCTACGTGCGAAGGGAGCACATTCTTCAATTCTTGGGGTCTCACAGGATGGTCAGGTATGTACACTTTCAGTATTCATGAACCACCCTTCTCTGTTTGGCCTGCCCATGCGTCTCTCTTACTGCATCCTGTACTACTTCTCCCTCCTTTTTTTATTTGAGTTTGTGTGTAAGGCATATCATTCTGAAAGCCAAACAGCAGCTTCTGATGTCGATGAGTTTATTCCCAAAAACGGTCCCACTAGTTTTTTTTTATACTTGTGTGCTTTTTCTCAATAATTTTAGTCTGTACTGTACTAAATTAAGATTGTTATTTTAATGCTGGCACTAATATATATTTCTGCTACACTCGAACTTACATTTAAGAAGACCCGTGGGGAAATTGTTTAAGATTTTCAGAAATTTCTCTGCTGTGAAATTTCTGTAACTAATTTGCTCCCTTGTTCTGTATTTCCCTTGTTTAATAGCTCAGTTTCTGTATGGTCTTTGGCATCTTGTCTTTGTGGATTTATCACAGTGAGCTTTCTACATTGTGCTGCAGTGCTAGAGCTAAGGAAGAGATTGATGATGCTGAAGAACCGGGAATCGAAAGTGAGATGAAACAACTACTTTGCAGCATTCCAGGAGGTGAGCAAAATTATTTCATAGGATATTGACCTTATGTCCAGCATAATGCAGCCCCTGGACGCAAGAGGCGTGGCTGTGCCTTTTCGACGAGATGGGAAATCAGAATCATTTCCTCTTGCTTAGATAGTTCCTCATAGTGGGTCCTCCTTGTATAGAAGTCTAACAATCCAACAAATAACCAATCGAAGGTTTCAGCTCTAATTGGTTACATGGCCAAGCTGAAAGATATCTCCCAATTTTAGTTGATAAACAACCTAACTGGGAGATTGTCAATTTGAATTTTAAACGATTTAACTGGGTGATTATTGGGATACCGTCTGCTAACTTTGTGGACCTTGCAACTAGCATGCACTGTACCTGTGTTGCTGAGTAGTTCCTTATGTTTCACATGCACACTTTTAATACTTTATCAAGCAATTTTAACTTGTGTATCGTGCTAGGCAAGCGTAAGATTCATTTTCTTGAAGCAAATTTCGTCGACGATATCTGGAGTAAACTACCCAAAGGCGTTGCTTCAAAAATGTCTCGAAGTGTTGTCTCACTTGCTTCATTCAATGGTGATGGTTCTGTTGTAGTCATTACTTTTCTATGTTTTAATAAGTGGGTGATGATTAATAACTGAATGATTATCTGTGTAGGAGTTGCAAAATTCTTTGCTTGCACTGGTGTATTTATAAAGTGCAATGCATGCTCTGCAACAATTCTGACTTCAGCAAGTTTGGTTAGAGTTTCTGGTGATGCAAACAGGATTGATGATAACCTGAGGGTTGTTACTGCTATTTTTTGTTTTTTCTGTTTTTCGTTTTCCCTTTCCATTTAGGATACTGGTTAACATGACCTTATTATTGCAGATTGAAGTTTGCCTTCCAAACCAATTTCGAGTCGTAGGGATACTGAACCGTTATAATTTACATTACAACGTTGCTCTTGTTGACATCATGGGGTACTGGGGTCCTCGTGAAATAAAAATTAGCAGGCATCTAGTTACCTCATGTAAAAGGGTAATAGCTGTGGGGCGTCTTTTTACTTATCACAGTATAATGGCTGCAAAGGGCAAGTTGTTGATTGGCAAACGAAGCAAGCTCGATTGCAAAGAACTATGCGTCTCCACGTGTAAAATCACCAAGGTATATCTCGTTTGGACTTATCCAGTATCTTCAACACGGTGAATTTATTAGCAACGGAATTGTAACATAAGCCTTGTATGATGTTGCTTTTGTTTTGCTAGGCTGGGATTGGGGGCCCACTTATTGACACTGGTGGGAATTTTCTTGGTATGAACTTTTACCATGAGGAAGAAATTCCGTTCCTGCCGAGGGATGTTATTCACTGCCTCTTGTTGAACTTAAATAAAGGATGGTATGTCTTCTTGTTTACACTTGGTATTTTCTGGCAAAATATCTACTCCCTCTGTAAACAGATGTAAGACGTTTTAGTAAAAAGAAATTGTGTGTACTTGTAGGACTAGGACTAGGGCAGGTGATACTATTGTTGAGGGTGACGAAAAGAGGTATTCTTTCTTACTCATCATGATACCATACCGTAACATACCGTACATTCTTTCAGATAAATATATGTTCAATAACTTGTATGGTCTCTGAAATGTGGTTACTCAACAACAGATGGCTGTTGGCTGGTACATGTTGGTCCCATGGAAATGCTGATACTATTGCCGAGGGTGGTGTCAACAAGTATTCTTTCTTACATTTGTTTATACCATCTAGTATACATCGGTTATTCTTCTTAAAATCTTTTCACTTGTTTGTATACTTTCTTTTTACTCATGACAGGTGGCCGTTACCCGAGCCATGTGTGCTCCCTGCTGATATACCTGAACCTACTACATTGGATTTCTACAAGCTGGTTAGGAGGCACTGTGCTTTTTAGTCCTGCTACTGCTCGTGGTAATCGATAATGTGTTCATGTTGGTTGGCTGCCTGACGTCCGCTCCAGTCTTTGTGTTGCTTGAGTTGTCCCATCTTTGTGTTGCACGATGAATGTAAATGAGTCATGTCTAAACAGTGAAGTACTACCTCCGTCCCATAATGTGAGACACTTTTGTAAGCTATGTTCTTGTGACATGGAAGAAAGTTGACACTATCTACAAACCATATGGATGAATGATAGCAGAGACCTGAATAATTTGCTACAAAAAGTTGAATCCATCAACCAAGTAAAGCAGTTTGTATCACCACCTCTGTTATTTGAGCAATGCAATCTCAAATGTACCACTTCTAGTATTTTATGTGGTTGCACAAGACATCAATAACAATTAAAATGTCATAACAAAACTAAGGAAAAATGTCATAACTCCCTAAAATTACCCGAACATTTATTTCAAAGCTAAAGCGGAAAAAAGAAATCGCTGGCGAGCGCCCGGTCGGTCGCTGCGATCGCTTCATTGGGCCGGCCCAGGTGAGCGGCAGCGCGCTATTTGCCGCTACAAGCGGCAGATAGCAACGCCCCTTATTTCCTCCCCAATTTGCACGAAGGGGTTCGTCTTTCTGCGCGGGAGGGAGGGAGAGAGAGAGAGAGACGGAGGCGACTTTAGGGTTTCACTCCTGTCGCCGGCGCCCCAGGCCGCAAGCCCGGAACAGAATCGTCCGCTTCCGCCGTCGCCCCCGGCCGGAACAGAGCCTCGCCGCTCCCGCCGGCGAACCGGAGCTACAGGCGCATCCGGCGGGCCGCTCTGCACCGGAGGCCGTCGTCCCCGAGCACATTTCCGGCGGAATCGCGCGTCTCCTCCTTCACCGGATCTCCCTCCGCCCAACCCGCAGCTCCCCGTCTCCGACGGCCTGTTCCGCATCTCGGCCGCCCTCCTGGGCCTGCAGCTTCCTCCTCCCACCTAAGCATTCCGTCTGTCTGGCCGGCATCTCCTCGACAGAGTGTTCAGTGGTACGCAGCGTCCAGCCTCTTGGGGTTGTTTTTGGTGATTACTTCCATGTCCTTGCGTGTGCTTAAATCCTCCATCGTTGGAGATCGTTACCTAGTTTTTCTTTTTCACCCAGATGTGTACTGAGCAGTACAAAATCTCTCCCAACAGCGTAATGGTAGAAATGCGTTACATATTTTTTTTCTTGCATATTGTAGAATACATGTTTGCTTGTTGAAATTAAATGGATGGAGAAGGAGATCTGGGATGCATATCACACTAGGATGTTGCTAGGATTGTCTGGTCCTAATGTCCGTGCAGTTTTGGATGTGTTCTGGCAATCTTTGACTGTTGTTTTTGAGTTTGATATCTTAAACAGGTGACTGGCCTGTCAACTGTTTCGTGGGTGAATGTTCCATGAGAGATAGACTGCTGTTTCAGATTAGGACTCTATTAAAGTTGTGACTGTTTAAATAGCTGCACTTGTGTTTGTATTACTGTTGATAAGTCTATCAGCTGGTAATCTACTTCAGGATTTCAAACATAATAGCTCTTCATGTGCATCCAGCATGGGAGATGGAATACTGCATTCCCCCCCAAGTTTCTGCCGAAGTGCTGTAAGCCTGTAACATCATAAGCCAACAAGTTTTTTTTGTTTTTTTTGTTAATAGCCCACTAAGAATGCTTTCTCTTTTCATTTATTTTATGCAAAAAAGTACCCCCAAACTCACGTTGTGTAATATTGGAGGTTGTCCAACTATCATTCTATCAACTACAGCATACTGAACCAGTGGACATCACATTATAACCAGAGTTAGCTGTGGCGTGGTGGTAACCATGTACTTCCATCAGCAGGGCGATGCCGGTTTGAGTCCTCAACTGCGCATATCATTTTTTTTGTTTATTTTGCAAAACATGTACATGAAAAAAGATATACTATACCCAGGAGTCGAACTCGTGACCTATTTGCTAGCGCATGTAGACGTTTCACTGAGATACTACCACTTCTATGGTTAAATCCTATTCAATTGCTATCTAAAAAGACTTATATCTAAAAAGACTTATATCTAAAAAGACTTATTTTAAAGTGTAGATTCACTCATTTTTCTCTGTATGTAGTCCATATTGAAATATCTAAAAAGACTTATATTTAGGAACGGAGGGATTATTAATCAATGTCCTCCTTTTTATCTTCTCCCTGTTTTACTATCCGTCCTGCTCTGTTTTAGCTAGTCGCAATTGTCTGCTTTTGATATTGTTTCAAACAACACGCTTTGAACAGTCACACTAATGATCTACAGCTGGGCTATCTATGTTGCTACACATAGTCATGTTCTGCAGAATTTTAGACACGTTCTGAATTCTTCCGGTTTGATTACAGGTCTTGGTTAACACAGTACCATGGATCCCGATCCCGCCACGGACACCACTCTTGTACGTGTCCATGTCAATGTTGCACCTCTATTGTTTTTTTTGCAGTATTTGTTGAAAATTTCAGTATGGTTCATTATTTTTCAGGTTTTTGAAAAAGGTGTACTGGAAACAGTTTTCACTGGAGCTGCACCCTATGTTGTAAGTCTTAGGCCCTGTTTGGTTCGGCTGTGGATTTCTAAAAGTAGCTGTGAAAAATATACTATGGAAAAACAGCTGTGGAAAATCTGATGTGAAAAAGATGTAGGCCATTTGGCAAACCAGCTGATACAACCTTTTCAGATTTTGACCCGCAGCGGAATCAGATTTTGGAAAGCACGTCCTGGGCTGCTTCCGCTTTTGGTAGCGGATTTCTGGAATCGAATTCTGCTGGGTTCGTCCTTTGGTTCAGATTTTGCTGCGCGGCAGGGGAATCCTTCGATAAAAGCTGAACCAAACAGGGCCTTAATGTGAAGCCCGTCCGTACAGGCCTCCTTATTGGGTCAACAGAATCGCATACTTTGGTATCTGTTGACTCTTGCGCTGACCAAATTGCCCAAATCAGTTCAGTTTTATAATCAGAAGAAAGCTGCAATTGTTCAGAAGGTGGGGCAACTTCCTGGGTGCAGTATTACTATCCTGTTTACAGACCGCATGAACAACCTGCTGCCTCATGTTGAATTTGCTGATTTAGATCCTGATGACAATGTGTGTGAGAAGGTGGTGTCTCTTTTCCCCTATATGGATGGAATTAGTATGTTCAACGGACATGTTGTGTAAGTTTTTTCCTACCTTCAAATGCACCCTTTGGACTGTCTTCACCTTACAACTAACTCATAGCCTTTTCAGGTTAAATAATTGCACTTCCATGGGTAGGCAGGGAACTATTCAGCCAGGATCCGCAGACTTGTTCACGTTTACTTGCACAAACGCAGTCCTATTTGACATAGCAAGAAACGATGATGAAGCAAAATTGGAAGCAGAACATCTTCAAAAGATTGCTGGCGCTGCTGTGTTCAACTTAAAGGGCGAGGTTGTTGGCATACTAAGTTCGTATGCTAGAGGTTATGATGTGAAACTGGCCAAGAAGTCATCTTACTTTAAAGAGCACTTTGATAAACTGGGAGGCAAACAAGTGAAGTGGCTGAAGGTAATGCCCAGCAAAACTATGTATTCAATATAATATTATTGTTCTAATCGTACTGACTTAATTTGAATTTCAGGGGCAGGGGAAGCGCTCTAATTCAGAGATCCTGAGGGAGCCTAATATCTGAAGACGCTTGATGCTTTTTGGGTAATTCTCGTAGTTGTATTTACATCCTAATTTTTTTTTGGTGACCACCGTGATAGTCATAATACTCCTCCATTCCTGGTTGGTGGTAGTGTTTGTGAGACATGATCAACTAGATGGTGAGGTATCTGTACCTAAGTAGCTATGGAAAGAGCAACTAGTCGGCTATATCGTGGCCAGCGGTGACTTCCTCAGTAGCAGGATCCATACCCTAGAATAGGGTGATGAAGCATGGGTGGAGGCATTCAAATGTCGAGCTTTCTGGATAACAGCGACGATCTGAACGATTCACCTATATTGAGAATTTTTGGTGCACATAAAGGACCATGGTGATTTCTGTGGTTTTAATTTTAGCAAGTGAGATAACCTTGTCAAGCAAATGATACTAACAGGGACTACTTGATGTTGATGTCTCAAAACAATATGGTTCTGGTTATGTGATCTCAAAGCTGAACATCTGCTTCTTTGTATAAAATTTCTGGTTGCGGAAGATTGTTTACCAGTGCGTTGCTTGAGAAGGCTGAAAAGGGCGCTCGGCTGCTTGTTCAATTGTTTAAGAAACTAGTGTTTACAAGATCAGCAATTCGTAAGTATTGAATACAAAAACCATTTATGGTTGAATTTGATGTTACTCCCTGGATCTTTGAATACTAAAAATATAAAAGCTTTTATATGAGTATAAAACAGGATCTTTGGAGATAAGGTCCATCGCTGTAATGGCAGCACGTCAGTCAATTTGGTCTACTCGACTGAATTGCTACCCTTTTCCAACTTTCCCACTTTGAGCATCTGATTTCAGCATCAGTGACCTACATTCCTAGAAGGTCGTACTTCTAATTTGTAAAATGCAGTTACCATTTTATTATAGACCTACTTTTCTGGCAGCCTATATTTTGGTGTGGCACTCTGAAAGTTTGTGAGCGACCAATATCTTATCTTGTTATTGGATAAGATTGTGCAGAATCTCATGTTGTTCTGACCACTTTTGAGCCAGGCTCTTGTGATTTGTGCGTTGTCTGAATCTCAGTCAGTTGACAGAAATACTGTCCATCCATAGCTTCATTATTTGTCTGAATCTTACCTTTGGTCCTTGCGTGGCAATCATTGTGAAATGTCAAGATGATTCAGTTTTCTGGTCAACTTTAGTTAGCAGCTGCTCCTGGTTCTGTAAATATTTTGGGATATTTTCTTTTGTTTTTGTAAGTATTGGTTTTCTGAAAGTTTTGTTTTTTCACACATGAAGTGTTGTGAGTTTTCTGAAAGCTCCTTTTAGGAAAGTTTTGGGTGTTGGTTTTCATTCTGATTTTCTGAAGCACCTTTGAATGAACAACTGGTGCATGGGTGATGTGGTTGTGCACCTGGCTGGAGTTTTGCACCCCTATTGTGAGATTTGAGGTGGTATGTCTGAGATTCTGATGTTGGGAAGATGTGTTCTATCTTTGTACTGCTCAGCTGATGGCGTGTCCATTTTTAGTACCGTAGTTAACCAAACATACACATGTTGCTATTGGAGATGCTTTTAGAGTGGAAACAGGCCGAGAGTGGACATGCTTATTGTAATGAATGCATGCTGATAGAGAGAAAATGGCATGGATAGTTTGCTTTAGCTTCATTCGGCACATTTGAAGCTAGTTCAGCTTCACCAAATGAATCACAATCTATATTAGCATCATCTTTTATCACTGGAAGATTGGCAAAACACCAACTTAAGATAGACTCATCATGAGTAGCCAAAATTTGTGCCTCTGCACAAGAGATGAACAGAAATAAGTTAAGTATAATGTTGATTTTGCTAAACAACAGTTTTAAGGTTGCTAAAAGGTTACAACCCTGTCATGGTATTAAAAGCAGTCTACTACAAAGCTTATTACAATATTATGAAGGAAGATCCCAAGTTTGAATCATCAGAAAGGACATCAACAAAACGCAATGGACTGCTAAGCACAGAACCCCATGCATGCAATGCATTGTTCAAGACAACATTTGGAAGAAAACAAAAAATTGTTATCGATTCCCATGATAAGAGCATCTCTATTAGATCTCGCAAACCGGGCCATCCCGTAAAATAACCATTGGTTTATGGGACAGAGACTAATTTGTGGGCCGGAACAGATCTTGTATATTCGTTCATCCCGGATTTTTTAGGGATCCTCCAAACCGCGGCCCATTTTCCTCCGTATCTACGGGATTTGAGCTCTTTTTTACGGGGACCTGCAAAGAATAGAAACGGCCGGCGGGAGGGAAGTTTCAGCTCCCGCCACGGTCTTCCCCGAGCGCGACCTCACCGGAATGCCTTGACGCCAGCGACCATCGGACCATAGTTGCCGCCCCGCGAGCTGCAGCCACTGCTCGAGCCGCGAGGTGCGGCCGCGAGCTAGCTAGTTGCCGCCGCCGCTAGCTAGCTGCTGCTGCCTGCCCCTCGTGGCCGTGGCACCCAAGTTCCCGCAAGAGGCCGCCATGCTACCGCTGTCACAGCATAGCGCGTTGGTCATGGCCGCCGAGCCCGTTCGCCCAAGCGCGGAGGGGATGTGGCGAGGAAGATGAACCCAATTGTAATTTAGCGGGCGTTTTTGGGGGATTTATGCAATATTACCGGGACCATGAAATATTTTTACGGGATCTGTTCTGTCGGAGTGAAAGTCATAACGAAAAAATGTTTTGCGGTATCCTGTAAACCAATTTTTGCGGGACGGTGTATACCAATCTGCTAGAGATGCTCTAAGAGAGCTAAAGAAGTACCTCCAGTACTAAGGGTTGCCCTAGCTTGATCAGAGTTTGCACTACTAGAGTTACATACTTCACTATCCTTTCTGACATGTCTCCTGATATTTCTCGCAAAAAAATGTCTCTCTCCTAATATGAAGCATATACATAGATTCTAAGCAAGTTGCATGCTCTTCGGTAAAGTGGCGACTTCAACAAGAAAAACCTTCAGATTCACACAATTGTAACAACTAGAGACTGTCTATACCACACATCAGTTGCTAACTCAACTAGATGACCCCTTGCGCCGATGGCGCAAGGGGCGAGAGTAAGGCAAGTATTTAGATAGTGAACATAAATATATTTAGGGGTAGATTGGAACACATGGATTATTCATGATACACAGTGTTCTAAGAAGCTTACGATAGAATATTTACAATGCTATTAGGAAGGAAGGTAGACAGTGAGAGGTACATCTTATAGGCATTATGAAGTGATGAACATTAGTCAGTGTGATTGGTGGATCATCGGCGCTGGAAACTTGTTCAGGCAATTGGTCATAGTGGTTGTGGTTGAATGTTTTCATTGTTCATAGCAGAAATTTCTTCAACATCATCATCCAAGTTGTTGGAGTTCATACTCTGATTGTGTGGTTGTATCAATGAGACGATCAGCAACATATCTTACTTGTGACAAAATATGATTCAGATCATTGTCTTTGGATGTTGATCCAGGTGTGAAGCTGTTATCAACTATACGGATGTTTTTGATTTGTCCTCCAACAACAACTTTTTTCCTTCACTAATCCTAGATTGGCCATTCTGGATAGTCTTCCAAGGGCTTGTAACTCCTTTCTCCTCCCGTTTCCTTATTTTATTTTCCTCTGCTTCTGACTGGGTGTTTTTCGTCCATGATGAACCGTCGCTTCCCTGCTTACTATCTCGACTTCAGTACTGTTTGTAATCCAAAAGTTACCTCTATCACTCGAACTCCTGCTCTTTTCTTCACTAAAGCTTCTCTTATACTCCCTCCGTTCCTAAATACTTGTTTTTCTAGAGATTTCAACAAGTGACGACATACGAAGCAAAATGAGTGTACATATATATGTAGGTAAATTATGTGGGGCACCTAGGTCCCAATATAGCAAGTCATATTTGGACATAGTGACCTTCCAAATTTTGTTTGCATGCACTACAACTATCAACGGTCAATAATTGCTTTCCAAAAAATTAATATACTATTGGTTTCCTAATATAATTCCTTTCCAAATAAAAATGATACGTATGTACACTCTTATTTTTTAAGGTATCGGATATGACAAAATATGTAATGTTAGCCCAAATGTTTGTATGTATATTAAGGATATTCTTATTCATTTTTCTAAAATTTAACTTTTCAAGGTATCTAGTATCTTTAACTTAAGGCCGGGTCACATTTTTACTGCTTATATTTCTATACAAATTACGGTGACCAAATAATATAAACTACGATCCTAATTACTTTTTTACTTGTAAGAATATATGATACCCACGCATGATTTTTTCCTACATACATATACCCACGCAAGAAAATATATTGCGGACTCCGGGTATATATATACACAAAAATCAAATGGATACGTACTAAATATTCTAGGTATATATATACAAAAAGTATAATGTGTTACATACTAAATATTCTAGGTATATACCTACTAAAAAATTCTAATGAGTGCGTATCAAGTAAACGAATCCGTACATACCTAATCTAATTGGTACGAACTAAATATTCTGGGTATATACATAGAAAAAATCTATTTATGTACGTACTAAATATTCTAGGTATAAACATAGATAAAAATCTAATGTGTACGTACTAAATATTCTGGGTATGATACTCACGCATGATTTTCTCCCTACGTACATATACCCATGCAAGAAAATATATTGCGTAATTTGGGTATATACATACACAAAAATCTAATTGAAAGGTACTAAATATTCTAGGTGTATACATACACAAAAAATATAATGTGTTACATACTAAATATTCTAAGTGTATACATACACAAAAAATATAATGCATTACATACTAAATATTCTAGGTATATGCCTAAAAATCTAATGAGTGTGTACCAAATAAACGAATCCGTGCTGACCTAAGCTAATTGGTATGTAATAAATATTCTGGACATTTAGATAGATAAAAATCTAATGCGTACGTACCAAATATTATGGGTATATACATATAAAAATCTAACGGGTACATACTAAATAAATGAATTCATACATACCTAGTTCGTACATGTATGAAATAAATATCTGTATACCTAATGTTTAGTTTTTTTTCTTCTAAAGTTATGTTACCATGCATGGCGTGTTTAATGACATCCATTAAATGATACACGTCATAATTGTTTCCGAATTGGCAGTTATTAATGGATTGACCAGTTACCTTATATACCTATCACAATAGCACGCATCTAAATGCAATCAAATGGTGGAAAAGCAAGGAGCCTGGGCACCTAGGTGTCCCAAACGGCCGTTCTATATATATTCGTATGTGATAGTCTATTTGAAATATCTAAAAAGATAAATATTTAGGAACGAAGGGAGTAGATGACTGCCCGCAACTCTGCCCAAATTGCCTCCCTCCTTCCCTTTTTGTCATGGATGGGCACGCTCTCTGTGTCTGCCCAATGATGCCACAATCATAGCAAAAGTCCAAAAGATGTTCTTATTTGAAATAAATAATCTTCCTCTCTTTCTCCCCTTTATTTTTTTCCTCCGCATCAGCACCTGTCAACTCCTCGTACATGTCCTCTTGTTCTTCCTCGTCATTTTCAATTTCTAAAGTAATAAATCTTGTTATTCCCCGTATCTTAATTCTCATAAATTCGCCCATCACAGTTCCATCATGATCAAGGTCAATGTCAAGTAGTTCTGCAATATTCTTCCCAATCAATTCTCCTGTTTCGGAACTCATCATGCTCATGGAAATACCATAAACTCTGACCCAGATTGGAATAAAATTAAATTCATACTCATCAATTGTTTTACTGGACACACATTTTTCAATCACTATCAGATCCTTGTTGAAACTCCACGGCCCACTATCCAGAGCTTTCTTCTTGCTACTCTCATCATGGAAAGTGGATAGAAAGTGATTTCTAACAAGATCTTTGCACTCAAGCAGAGTAAAAGGGCACCGTAAATTTTTTAAAGTTCTACCCACATACTCTCCTTTTGTTGGCCTCTACAACAAAAGCTTACCGACAGCCTGAAGCTTGCCAACCGTCGGGGAGCAGTCCTGCCTTCTATCGATTTTGACACTCCTTTTTTACCGAAAAAGCTTCCGCCTCGCTTTATATATAAAGCAATGATCGACGACAAACAAAAAAAACAAATGCAGGCCATCACAACACACGCATACAGCCAAGGCTGGATACATAGACGCTGAGTGCAGCAACACTATCCTTAGTACTACAAGAGCAACCGGGGTACTCAACCGTAAACACGCCACCACGAAGAGATTAAGTCGCATATGACGAACCGTGTGCTCCAAGGCGGCGCCTTCAAGAAGGTTACGACACCACAGCGCCGCCACCGCCCGATCCGAGGATCAGAGTTTCTCCTGGAACAACACGACGGGCAATGAGAGCCGCGACGACGTCTTCAAGAAGGGAACGAGCTTCGCTGCCGCCAGTCCGTCTGGAGATAGATCAGGTTTTGACCCCGCCCAACACTCACCACCCCGGATGCCAAACCCCGACGACCACGCCGCCCACACGGGCAACACCTAACCACGGGCTCTGCCCATGAGCACCACGGAACCACCACCAGGGCCGCCGCCCTGGCATCCAAGACCTCGACACCACCTCACTCGAGACCCACCGATACCCCAACCAAAGATACGAGCGGAAAGGAACCGCCTTTCGCACCCCTTGGCTGCCCCCAACGCTGAAACTGGCCTCCATCGACCCATCATGCGGCACCAGGCGCGAGATGAGCTCGGTCCCGCAGCCGGGCACGAGACGAGCACGGTCCTGCTGCTGGGCGCGAGACGAGATCGGTCCTGCTGTCGGGCACGAGACGAGCTCGGTCTTGCCGCCGAGCGCGAGACAAGCGATAGACCGTAGTCGGGGGAGGGCCGAACCTTCAACGAAGGTAGCAACCAGACGACAAGGAGAGGGACCGAAGGTGGAAACGGACCGCCCACAGACGAGCCGACGCCCCAGCCGGCCTGCTGAGCTGTCGTGATGCCGACACGGCGAAGCCACCTCACCGCCGCCGCCCACAGCCGGAGCCGCCGCCACTTGAGGCCGGAGCCCCAAACCCGCGCCGCGTGGCGGAAAACAGATCCGGCCAGCACACATCACCGCCACCGCCACCATGCCCCCGTGCGCCGCCGGCTGGCCCTTGCCGCCTGCTGGCCGCCGGCCAGAGCACCACCCGATACAGATCTGGCCAGGCACGCCCCACCACGCCCTCGAAGTACAGCTACCTGCACCACCAACCCAGGACGCCACCGCCGTGCCGCCCTGGCCGCCGCCACGCCACGTCGTCTTGCAGAACCGCGCGCCTCCGCGCCGAGTTGCCGTCCCAGTCCCACGCCGGCCCACCCGAGGAAGGGGAAGATGCCCCGCCGCCGAGACTAGAGGCGAGAGGCTTTTATTTGGGGATTTGATTTTTGGGATGGATTTGCTTCTGTTCTTGGTCTGTTAACTGGTTTTGGGCAACCAAATCTCGAGCCGCAACTGTGGATTGGGTTGGAAGATGGTGGGGGACTGATCTAGGATCTGTCAATCGCTCCCAGCAAATGAGAAAACAAGTGTGGATCTAGAAATTCGATGGATTTGGATCACGCTTTAGGCGGCAATGTTGCCGAAACAGTGGCAGAGAAATAGCTGTCACGAGCGGACGGACTAAGTACAAGCAGTTTGATAAATCATGATAGTGCAAATCCATCCATTGGTAAGGGATCATACTGCCTAATTCTCGTTGCACCTTCTTTCTACCGGGGTACAAAGTGAGCGACGAGCTCTCCTCCGACGCCAGGCCGAACCACCGGGGAGAGCGAGGGGCGGAGGAGATTGGCGTGGGTGGTCAGGGCAAGGTGCAAGCCTTCCTCGGTGAGATCCGATCCAACAAAGGCGTCTATGGTATCTTGGGGCATCTCCAAAGCGGACAGGCAAATCACCCGAATCCGGACCGCCGAAGCTATCTAACGCGGGGGTGTAGTAGTCTGCGAGGCGATCCGAACGTGTTTTCTTTTGCAAACCGGAGACAAACAGAGGGCCATCCTCCCCACTTTTTCTTCTTCCTTCCTTCTCTCTTGCCTTCGCCGCCGCTGCACCAACCCTGCCGCCACGTCACACCCCTGCCGGAACTCTACGTCTCTGTCACCTCCAGCACTCCAGCAGGGCTCCACCCCGCTTCTATACTCGCCGTTCAACCCTCCGACCGCCCCGCCAGGTACCGTCCGCTGCTATACTCACCATGTCCGACAACTGTTCGATCAGTTGCTGGAGCTAAAAAAAGTTTCCCCTTCTTTCTAGCAATGGATTCCCATTTGGAGTACATATACGAGCACTACGTTGAGCCGTCCGGCGGTTCGTTGGACGAGGAGTACTCTGATGAGACGGCGATGACGCAGACGGTCCGTGAAGACGCGGAACATGCAGAGGAGCATGTTCTCAACTTCAAGGGCTCGATCAAGAGTCATCGACTGCTCAACTGCAACAAGGCGCGCGGCCATTTGACACTGATGGTTGACTACTTTGCCCGGTGCACTCCTTGCTAACCTCTTTCGCCGGCGTTTCCGGATGCGCAAGGCTGTCTTCGATCGTTTGTACCATGGTGTCCGGTCCTATGATCATCAAAGGGGAAAACAATGTTGGAATGTAATATTTGAACTTTTTTAAATTTGCACTACTGCTTCATGCGGCTATTTGAACGTCCGTACACTTTGTATGCGGCTATTTGATCATGCGGACTTTAAAAGAAATGAGGAAGGAACGTCCGTACACTTTGTATGCGGCTATTTGATCGTGCAGACTTTAAAAGAAATGAGGAAGGAATGTCCGTACACTTTATATGCGGCTATTTGATCATGCGGACTTTAAAAAAATGAGGAAGGCCAGATGTATGCGGCTACAGTTGGATGGTGGCCTCCTACATCCGTGTCTGCAGACTAGTCCCCTTGTCCGTGGACGGCCCCTTGTCCGCGGAAGGGTGCTGGAGGAAATTTACGGGTTGCCGTTGGAGATGCCCTTATAAGTATAGTTCCGTCCGTTCCATCTTACAAAAAATAACTTCTATAAGGTGAACAAAATGACAAGATGAATTGTTAAACATACAACACAAATTCAATGACTAAATGTGGACCTGCCCTTGTGATAGCGTGAAGTGGAGGGCACTTTAACAGGTTGTTTCTTGCAGTAGTAGTACAGATGAAGTGACCACTATGAATAACCCTCAGGCCTTGTTTGGTAGAAGTGGATTGGGAAGGCTTAGGGAGTGAATCCCTTCCTTCCACCCAATCCTCTCAAATCCCCTTGAAACCTCCAAACCTCTACAGCCACAATCCGCCACAATCCTCTCCGTATGGAAAACTTGTTTGATAGGCAAGGATTATCGTATTCAAATAAGATAGTGCAAACATGTAAAAATGCAATCTTTACAAGATAGACAATATCTTATCACAATCCACTGAACCATCTCTCTCACTGGACAGTCATGAAAACTAAACTATGTATGTATGGCACCAAGCAAGCTGTCCTAAAAATCACAATCCACTGAGCTCAACTCATGACTGAGAGTGGAAGATTGAAAATAACAAGAGAAACATCATCATACGGTACAGAGCAACAGTTGAGTGAGGTGGTTTTCAGATGTTTTTCATGCACGCACCTAAACAACAACCACCACCATTGGTCCAGAGCACACCCTACCAATCAGGATGGATGGGTTACTCGTACATAATCTGCTAGCTCAACACCAACAGCTAGCAAGTAGGGATTCCAACAAGTAGACACAACAACGAAGCCGCCGACTAGACGAGTTCAGTTTGGCACCAAGCCACGCAGGAGGTGTCAAAGTACTGCTGCTCCTGTGATGGACGCAGCAAACTGTCACAAGAACTCCTGCTGCGAACTGCTACAGAACGCAGTGAACCTCGGGAGGAAGAAGGCATCCGGCCGTGGCCCTAGGGTTTCCAGAGGGGGTGAAGCGGTGGAGGAGAGAAGAGGAATCTCCTCGGGAAGAACCGGCGGAGGGGGACGTCGACGCTCTGGCGGCGGCGGCGCGTTCAAGATCCGGCGGCGAGGCACCTGCTCTCAGTGGCGACGGCGGGGTGTTGAAGATCCAGCGGCTGGGTGACGCTCTGTCTCGCGCGTCTTGCCCGTCCCGTTCCGCCCGGGTGCCCTCGAGGCTCGCCAACCGCGTGGATAGGAGGGGAACGAAGGGGAACGAAGGGGATCGAAGGGATTGGGCTGCGCAAACCCCGTGAAACAAATGGGCCGACGAGGATTAGCGAGGTTTCTGACCCCGCGGGGTTAATCCTCTATAAACCCTGTCGATCCACTTGTATCAAACGAGGCCTCAAGTTATAAGATTCCTCTCCCATCTTGTAGCTGTAATCGTTTAATACATGTTTCACCTACATGCAATAAAATCATTTAATCGTTTATTACAAGTTTAACCAAATCTCTGAGCAATGGTTCGACGGTTCTACACAAGCTCAAGTTGAGCTAAAAACCTGGCTTTCAGAAGCAACAACAGGACACCAAGAGGAGAAAGGCCAGCAATAACAATTAGTTTATCTCTGACAGCGCTTACAGTGATGTTTCATCCTTTCACAGCATAAACAAAGTGACATTCACTCAGATTTAGCGATTGAGCAACTTTGTTAAATACTTTCCTCAGTAGCTGGTCTCCGTCAGTACCCAGACAACATGCATGCTTCAAGGATCCGTGTTATGGCCGGTTTAGCTAGGCCACCGGTCAATTTTAGCCCACAAATTATTTTAAATTAATTCTTATGCAAGTTATTTTAGGTTAATTCTTCTTCAAGTTATCTAGGTTATAAATATAGGCTGTAAGACTCTTTTTGGAATTAAGCAATAAGAAGATTATTATCTCTATTGCCCGGCTCCCAGAGGAGCCGGAACCCTAGCCGCCTTTAACTCTAGGCGCCGCCGCCATCTCTCTCCTCTCCCGCGACGGCGCCCAACCGCCGGCGCGGCCGCTCACGCCTCACCCAGCTCCCTCCTTCCCTTACTGCTTACGCCCCAGGCCTGATAGGGTACAGGTTCCTACCAATTTGGTAACCAGAGACCAAGTTCCGATCATGTCGCTGCCACCACCACCGCCGGCGCTTTCCAGCGGCTCCACCGCACCGATGACGACGGCGCCGTCCCTCACCGCGCCGATGCTGCCGGTGCCACCCCTCACCGCGCCGACGACGTCCGCAGCCGGGTCAACCGCGCTGGCGGCCCCCCTCTCCACCGCAACCCCGGCCGCGCCGTCCTCCCCGATTCCTCCTGCGCCACCGCCGTCCGCCGTCTTCACCCCGGAGCAAACCATGGCCACCCTGCGGGACCTCGTCACCGTCGTCCAGAGCCTCCACCTGCAGCAGCCGCAGTACGCGGCCGGGCCCTACATGCCCCTGCCGACGGCAGCGGCTGCCGCCTACGGCCACACGCCGTGGCCGGCCCAGGGCGTCTCCCCGTACGGCGCCCCTCTGATGCTACCGCTCCAGGCGGCTCCACTGGGCGGCCCTCCGGCTGCCGCGGCGCCCCTCTGGCCCCTGTCGCCGACGCCGTCTTCGGGCCCCTGGCCGCTCTAGCAGATGCCGCAAGCGGCGGCCACCGGACAGCTGCAACCGTTCTCCGCGCCGACTTGCACCGGGCAGCCCCTGCTACCGTTCCAGG
>NC_041388.1:559443298-559458283 GCF_002162155.2 Triticum dicoccoides | reverse complement strand
ACCACCGGCACCGCCCCTGCCTAGCTCGGGGGCACCCTCGCCGACCGGCCTCCCGATTCATCAGGTCCGGTTCCCGTCCGCCCCGTCGCCACTTCCAGCGTGGGCGGCTGGGCCTTCGTCTTCGCCAGTCTACACCATGGCCCCCGAACAGCCGACTCCGTTCCCGCAGTTTGGGGGGCCATTTGGTTCCGCCGGTCCCTACCAGGAGTACTCCGACCAGGCGCCACCCGCCTCGCTGCTCCGCATCTCCGAGCCAGCTCGACACGACGCTCCGACCCAGACACCGCCACGGTTCGCCAAGATCGAGTTCACCACCTATGACGGCACGGAGGACCCCCCTCAACTGGCTCAACCAATGCGATCAGTTCTTTCGCGGGCAGCACACCCTCGCATCGGAGCGTACCTGGCTCGCCTCGTACCACCTCCGCGGCACGACACATACCTGGTATTACGCCCTCGAGCAGGACTAGGGCGCCATGCCCCCTTGGGAGCGCTTCCGCGAGCTCTGCCTCCTTCGCTTTGGGCCTCCGGTTCGCGGGAGCCGCCTGGTGGAGCTCGGCCGCCTTTCCTTCACCTCCATGGTGCAGGACTACGCCGACCGTTTCCAGGCCCTGGCATGCCATGTGTCGGGTGTAACGGCGCAGCAGCGGGCCGACCTATTTGTCGATGGACTTCCGGATCACATCCGCGTGGACGTGGAGCTTCGGGGACCCCCGGATCTCCAGTCGGCCATGTACTACGCCCGCACGTTCGAGCATCGCGCGATGGCCATCCAGCAGGAATCACCGTCCCGGACTGCCGGGTTGCTACCCGAGCCGGATTTCGCACAGGGTCGGCCTGCGCAGGCTTCTGCGACACCCCTCGTCGCGACCGTGGCGCGGCCGTTCCGCCGGCTCACATCAGCCAAGCTACTCGAGCGTCGTCGCCAAGGGTTATGCTTCAACTGTGACGAGCCCTACACGCCCGGCCATGCCTGCCCGCGACTCTTCTACCTGGAGGTTGCAGACTACATTCCGGAGGACACCGTCGCCGCCGACCTGGCCGCCCCAGCCATCGAGAAGGTGTTTGACGCTGGTTGATCGCCTCCACGAGTTCCGCAAGCGCTTCCCCACCTTACAGCTCGAGGATGAGCTGTCTGTGCAGGCGGGGAGAAGTGTTATGGCCGGTTTAGCTAGGCCCACCGGGCAATCTTAGCCCACAAGTTATCTTAGGTTAATTCTTATGCAAGTTATGTTAGGTTAATTCTTCTCCAAGTTATCTAGGTTATAAATATAGGTTGTAAGACTCTTTTTGAAATTAAGCAATAAGAAGATTATTATCTCTATTGCCCGGCTCCCAGAGGAGCCGGAACCCTAGCCGCCTTTAACCCTAGCCGTCGCCGCCATCTCCCTCCTCTCCCACGACGGCGCCCAACCGCCGTCGCGGCCGCTCATCGCCTCACCCAGCTCCCTCCTTCCCTTACTGCTTACGCCCCAGGCCTGGTAGGGTACAAGTTCCTACCAATCCGACTGCACACAAATTATTTATATCTACTTTTCTAGTTTTGTGCAAGTTGCATACATACACTACTATAAAAGTGGTACTTCGATAGGGGATTGCCAAGCGCCAGGGATGATTGTGATAGAGCTAAAAAATGCTTGATTTAGTTCAAGTCTTGACCTCCTCTTACTTGGAGCCCTCTTCCTTTGAGTCTTCTTCCCCTCTTTTTTCATCCGACTATATCACAAAGTCCTTTGCAGCATTTAATTTCCGATAAAAGTCATCCATAGACTGCATAGATTAAAAATTAATGTATAATTAATGATTGGCTAATGTTGACAATTTGACACAATTTAGCTAGGAACAATCTCTCAATCTCACCTTTGTTCCTGGAAAGAAGTCCAAAAGCAATTTCCTTAAGTGATTGACCTGGACACATCGTAGACTGTCTTCATGATCAAATACTATGCCAACAAGCTTGCAATCTTCATCGAATACAAGAGCTCCAGAATAATATCGAAGATCAGCCTTAGCACCCAATAGAAAGTGAAGTTCATCGGCAAAGCTGATTGAAAACCCGTACTAGTATGTAACCAATATAATTTATAGACAAAAAAACAAGGTTAGAAGACATACTTCACGATTCCTTTAGTAACTGTTGGAGTTCCGAATCTGAAATCAAATAGATAGAGTCTGCCCCCTAGTAGCATTCTGGACAAATACTACAGGCTGATAGGCATTTGGAGCGGTATTATAAGAAAAGGCAGCCAATGATATATAACTTCCAAAAATATCAATGCGATGTGATTCCAAAACCGCTCTGGACAACTTTACGATTTCTGAACCATTCAAGAACCTTAGCTCAAAAGATGGGATTTTCAAACGCCACATGATACCACATTCAAAGAGAATGCAATAGTTGCCTTGTTCAATCTCAAGGATGATACCGGGCACAAGAGATTCGTATTTACCGTTGTAATACGATATCTCTGCCATTGATTTGGTAATCTGATGATTACACATATCTTGATGGGCAAATTTAGAGCTAGGCATACTAAGAAAATATGCATGAAAAGTAGAACACGATTTATCCAGTTAGACAACTTCTAAGAATCTGCATCATTTTCAAAGTAATAATGCAGAGAAAGTCGAGACAAACCATCATGATGTTGGGGATCGTTGCAGAAATTTAAAATTTTCTACGCATCACCAAGATCAATCTATGGAGAAACTAGCAACGAGAGTGAGAGGGGGGGTGCATCTTCATACCCTTGAAGATCGCGACACGGAAGCGTTACAAGAACACGGATGAGGGAGTCATACTCGTGGCGATTCAGATCACGGTTGATTCTGATCAAAGCGCCGAACAACGGCGCCTCCGCGTTCAACACACGTGCAGCCCGATGACGTCTCCCACGCCTTGATCCAGCAAGGAGAGAGGGAGAGGTTGGGGAAGACTCCGTCCAGCAGGAGCACGACGGCGTGGTGCTGTTGGAGAAGCGTGGAACTCCGGCAGGGCTTCGCCAAGCGTCACGGGAGGAGGAGGAGGAGGAGGTGTTGGGGAGGGGGAGGGCTGCGCCTTGGATGTGGTGCGGCTGCCCTCCCACCTCCCCTCTATTTATAGGGGCAAGGGAGAGGGGGGCCGGCCCCCTCCAAATGGATCTAGAGGGGGGGCGGCGGCCAAGGGGGGAAGGCTTGCCCCCCCAAGCCAAGGGGGGGCCCTTTAGGGTTCCCCCAAACCCTAGGCGCATGGGCCCTAGGGGGTTTGGCGCCCAGCCCACCTAGGGGCTGGTTCCCCCTCCATATTTAGCCCATAGGGCCCTCCGGGGCAAGTGGACCCTCCCGGTGGACCCCCGGAACCCTTTCGGTGGTCCCGGTACAATACCGATAAACCCCCGAACACTTCAGGCGACCGAATAAGGACTTCCCATATATAAATCTTTGTCTCCGGACCATTTCGGAACTCCTCGTTATGTCCGGGATCTCATCCGGGACTCCGAACAACATTCGGTAACCACGTACAAACCTTCCCTACAACCCTAGCGTCATCAAAAACCTTAAGTGTGTAGACCCTACGGGTTCGGGAATCATGCAGACATGACCGAGACATCTCTCCGGCCAATAACCAATAGTGGGATCTGGATACCCATGTTGGCTCCCACATGTTTCACGATGATCTCATTGGATGAACCACGATGTCAAGGATTCAATCAATCCGTATACGATTCCCTTTGTCTACCGGTATAGCACTTGCCCGAGATTCGATCGTTGTTATACCGGTACCTTGTTCAATCTCGTTACGGCAAGTCTCTTTACTCGTTCCGTAACACATCATCCTGTGACCAACCCCTTAGTCACATTGAGCTCAGTACGATGATGTCCTACCGAGTGGGCCCACAGATACCTCTCCGTCATACAGAGTGACAAATCTCAGTCTCGATTCGTGCCAACCCAACAGACACTTTCGGAGATACCCGTAGTGCAACTTTATAGCCACCCAGTTACGTTGTGACATTTGGCACACCCAAAGCATTCCTACAGTATCCGGGAATTGCACAATCTCATGGTCTAAGGAAAAGATACTTGACATTAGAAAAGCTTTAGTAGACGAACTACACGATCTTGTGCTATGCTTAGGATTGAGTCTTGTCCATCACATCATTCTCCTAATGATGTGATCCCGTTATCAATGACATCCAATGTCCATGGTCAGGAAACCGAAACCATCTATTGATCAACGAGCTAGTCAACTAGAGGATCACTAGGGACATGTTGTGGTCTATGTATTCACACATGTATTACGATTTCCGGATAACACAATTATAGCATGAACAATAGACAATTATCATGAACAAGGAAATATAATAATAACCATTTTATTATTGCCGCTAGGGCATATTACCAATAGTCTCCCACTTGCACTAGAGTCAATAATCTAGTTACATTGTGATGAATCGAACACCCATAGAGTTCTGGTGTTTGATCATGTTTTGCTCGAGGAAGAGGTTTAGTCAAGGGATCTGCGACATTCAGGTCCGTATGCACTTTACAAATATCTATGTCTTCATTTTGAACATTTTCACGAATGGAGTTGAAGCGACGCTTGATATGCCTGGTCTTCTTGTGAAATCTGGGCTCCTTGGCAAGGGCAATAGCTCTAGTGTTGTCACAGAAGAGAGTTATCGGGCCCGCCACATTGGTAATAACTCCTAAGTCAGTAATGAACTCCTTCATCCAGATTGCTTCATGTGCTGCCTCCGAGGCCGCCATGTACTCCGCTTCACATGTAGATCCCGCCACGACGCTTTGCTTGCAACTGCATCAGCTGACTGCCCCACCATTCAAAATATACACGTATCCGGTTTGTGACTTGGAGTCATCCAGATATGTGTCGAAGCTAGCATCGACGTAACCCTTTACGACGAGCTCTTCGTCACCTCCATAAACGAGAAACATATCCTTAGTCCTTTTCAGGTACTTCAGGATATTCTTGACCGCTGTCTAGTGTTCCATGCCGGGATTACTTTGGTACCTTCCTACCAAACTTACGGCAAGGTTTACATCAGGTCTGGTACACAGCAAGTCATACATAATAGACCCTATGGCCGAGGCATAGGGGATGACACTCATCTTTTCTCTATCTTCTACCGTGATCGGGCATTGAGCCGTGTTTAATCTCACACCTTGCAATGCAGGCAAGAACCCCTTCTTGGACTGATCCATATTGAACTTCTTCAATATCTTGTCAAGGTACGTGCTTTGTGAAAGACCAATGAGGCGTCTCGATCTATCTCTATAGATCTTGATGCCTAATATGTAAGCAGCTTCTCCAAGGTCCTTCATTGAAAAACACTTATTCAAGTAGGCCTTTATGCTTTCCAAGAATTCTATATCATTTCCCATCAATAGTATGTCATCCACATATAATATGAGAAATGCTACAGAGCTCCCACTCACTTTCTTGTAAACACAGGCTTCTCCATAAGTCTGCGTAAACCCAAACGCTTTGGTCATCTCATCAAATTGAATGTTCCAACTCTAAGATGCTTGCACCAGCCCATAGATTGAGCGTTGGAGCTTGCACACCTTGTCAGCATTCTTAGGATCGACAAAACCTTCTGGCTGCATCATATACAGTTCTTCCTTAAGGAAACCATTAAGGAATGCCGTTTTGACATCCATTTTCCATATCTCATAATCATAGAATGCGGCAATTGCTAACATGATTCGGACGAACTTCAGCTTCGCTACGGGTGAGAAAGTCTCATCGTAGTCAACCCCTTGAACTTGTCGATAACCCTTAGCAACAAGCTGAGCCTTATAGATGGTCACATTACCATCCGCGTCTGTCTTCTTCTTAAAGATCCATTTATTTTCTATGGCTCGTCGATCATCGGGCAAGTCAGTCAAAGTCCATACTTGGTTTTCATACATGGATCCCATCTCGGATTTCATGGCTTTAAGCCATTTGTCGGAATCCGGGCCTGCCATCGCTTCTTCATAGTTCGAAGGTTCACCATTGTCTAACAACATGATTTCCAGGACAGGGTTGCCGTACCACTCTGGTGCGGAACGTGTCCTTGTGGACCTACGAAGTTCAGTATTAACTTGATCTGAAGTTTCATGATCATCATCATTAACTTCCTCTCTAGTCGGTGCAGGCACCACAGAAACATTTTCTTGAGCTGCGCTACTCTCCGGTTCAAGAGGCAACATTCATCAAGTTCTACTTTCCTCCCACTTACTTCTTTTGAGAGAAACTCTTTCTCTAGACATGATCCATTCTTGGCAACAAAGATCTTGCCTTTGGATCTGAGGTAGAAGGTATACCCAATAGTTTCCTTACGGTATCCTATGAAGACACATTTTTCCGATTTGTGTTCGAGCTTTTCAGGTTGAAGTTTCTTGACATAAGCATCGCATCTCCAAACTTTCAGAAACGACAGCTTAGGTTTCTTCCAAAACCACAATTCATACGATGTCGTCTCAATGGATTTCGACGGAGCCCTATTTAAAGTGAATGCGGCAGTCTCTAAAGCATATCCCCAAAATTATAGCGATAGGTCGGTAAGAGACATCATAGATCGCACCATGTCCAACAGAGTGCGATTATGACGTTCGGACACACCATTACGCTGAGGTGTTCCAGGCAACGTGAGTTGTGAAACAATTCCACATTTCCTTAAGTGCGTGCCAAATTCGTGACTCAAATATTCTCCCCACGATCTGATCGCAAGAACTTTATTTTCCCGTCACGTTGATTCTCTACCTCGTTCTGAAATTCCTTGAACTTTTCAAAGGTCTCAGACTTGTGTTTCATTAAGTAGACATATCCATATCTACTCAAGTCATCTGTGAGGGTGAGAACATAACGATAGCCATCGCGAGCCTCAACGCTCATTGGACTGCACACATCAGTATCTATGATTTCCAATAAGTTGGTTGCTCGCTCCATTGTTCTGGAGAACGGAGTCTTGGTCATTTTGCCCATGAGGCATGGTTCGCACGTGTCAAATGATTCATAATCAAAAGACTCCAAAAGTCCATCTACATGGAGTTTCTTCATGCGTTGACACCAATGTGACCAAGGCGGCAGTGCCACAAGTATGTGGGACTATCATTATCAACCTTACATCTTTTGGCATTCACACTATGAATATGTGTAACATCACATTTGAGATTCAATAAGAATAAATCATTGACCAGCGGGGCATGACCATAAATATCTCTCATAAAAATAGAACAATCATTATTCTCAGATTTAAATGAGTAGCCATCTCGCATTAAACGAGATCCAGATACAATGTTCATGCTTAAAGCTGGTACTAAATAACAATTATTGAGGTTTAAAACTAATCCTGTAGGTAAATGTAGAGGTAGCGTGCCGACGGCGATCACATCGACCTTGGAACCATTCCCAACGCGCATCGTCACCTCGTTCTTCGCCAGTCTCCGCTTATTCCGCAGCTCCTGTTTTGAGTTATGAATATGAGCAACCACACTGGTATCAAATACCCAGGAGTTACTACAAGTGCTGGCTAGGTACACATCAATAACATGTATATTGCATATACCTTTGGTATTGCCGGCCTTCTTATCCGCTAAGTACTTGGGGTAGTTCCGCTTCCAGTGACCGTTTCTCTTGCAATAAAAGCACTCATTCTCAGGCTTGGGTCCATGCTTTGGCTTCTTCCCGGCAACTGGCTTACTGGGCGCGGCAACTCCCTTGCTATCCTTCTTGAAGTTCTTCTTACCCTTGCCTTTCTTGAACTTAGTGGTTTTATTCACCATCAACACTTGATGTTCCTTTTTTATCTCCATCTCCACTGATTTCAGCATTGAATATACCTCATGAATGGTCTTTTCCATCCCCTGTATATTGAATTTCATCACAAAGCTCTTGTAGCTAGGTGGGAGCGACTGAAGGATTCTGTCAACGATCGCATCATCCGGGAGATTAACTCCCAGCTGAGATAAGCGGTTGTGCAACCCAGACATTTTGAGTATATGCTCACTGGCAGAACTATTCTCCTTCATCTTACAACTGTAGAACTTGTCAGAGACTTCATATCTCTCGACTCGGGCATGAGTTTGGAAAACCATTTTCAGCTCTTGGAACATCTCATATGCTCCGTGCTGCTCAAAACGCTTTTGGAGCCCCGGTTCTAAGCTGTAAAGCATGCCGCACTGAACTAGGGGGTAATCATCACTACGTGACTGCCAGACGTTCATAACGTCTTGAGTTGCTGGGAAAACAGGTGCATCACCTAGCGGTGCTTCAAGGACATATGCTTTCTTGGCAGCTATGAGGATAATCCTCAGGTTATGGACCCAGTCCGTGTAGTTTCTACCATCGTCTTTCTGCTTGGTTTTCTCTAGGAACGCGTTGAAGCTGAGGGCAACATTAGCGTGGGCCATTTGATGTATAAGACATATTGCAAAGTTTTAGACTATGTTCATAATAATTAAGTTCATCTAATCAAAGTATTTAATGAACTCCCACTCAGATAGACATCCCTCTAGTCATCTAAGCGATACATGACCCGAGTCAACTAGGCCGTGTCCGATCATCACGTGAGACAGACTAGTCATCATCGGTGAACATGTTCATGTTGATCGTATCTTCTATACGACTCATGTTCAACCTTTCGGTCTTCCATGTTCCGAGGCCATGTCTGTACATGCTAGGCTCGTCAAGTCAACCTAAGTGTATTGCGTGTGTAAATCTGGCTTACACTCGTTGTATGCGAACGTTAGAACCTATCACACCCAATCATCACGTGGTGCTTCAGAACAACGGACCTTAGCAATTGTGCACAGTTAGGGGGAACACAATTCTTAATATTTTAATGAGGGATCATCTTATTTATGCTACCGTCGTTCTAAGCAAATAAGATGTAAAAACATACATGATAAACATCACATGCAATCAAATAGTGACATGATATGGCCAATATCATTCTGCTCATTTTGATCTCCATCTTCGGGGCGCCATGATCATCATCGTCACCGGCATGACACCATGACCTCCATCATCATGATCTCCATCATCGTGTCTTCATGAAGTTGTCTCGCCAACTATTACTTCTTCTATATAGCTAATGGTTAGCAATAAAGTAAAGTAATTACATGGTGTTTTCATTGACACACAGGTCATACAATAAATTAAGACAACTCCTATGGCCCCTGCCGGTTGTCATACTCATCGACATGCAAGTCGTGATTCCTATTACAAGAACGTGATCAATCTCATACATCACATATATCATTCATCACATCCTTTTAGCCATATCACATCACACGGCATATGCTGCAAGAACAAGTTAGACGTCCTCTAATTGTTGTTGCAAATTTTTACGTGGCTGCTATAGGTTTCTAGTAAGAACGTTTCTTACCTACACCAAAACCACAATGTGATATGCCAATTTCTATTTACCCTTCATAAGGACCCTTTTCATCGAATCCGATCCGACTAAAAGTGGGAGAGATAGACACCCGCTAGCCACCTTATGCAACTAGTGCATGTCAGTCGATGGAACCTGTCTCACATAAGCGTACGTGTAAGGTCGGTCCGTCCGCTTCATCCCACGATGCCGCCGAATCAAGATAAGACAAGTAGCGGCAAGTAAATTGGCAAAACCGACGCCCACACCAATTTGTGTTCTACTCGTGCATAGAAACTGTGCATAGACCTAGCTCATGATGCCACTGTTGGGGATCGTTGCAGAAATTTAAAATTTTCTACGCATCACCAAGATCAATCTATGGAGAAATTAGCAACGAGAGTGAGAGGGGAGTGCATCTTCATACCCTTGAATATCGCGACATGGAAGCGTTACAAGAACGCGGATGAGGGAGTCGTACTCGTGGCGATTCAGATCGCGGTTGATTCCGATCAAAGCACCGAACAACGGCGCCTCCGCGTTCAACACACGTGCAGCCCGATGACGTCTCCCACGCCTTGATCCAGCAAGGAGAGAGGGAGAGGTTGGGGAGGACTCCGTCCAGCAGCAGCATGACGGCGTGGTGGTGTTGGAGAAGCGTGGTACTCCAGCAGGGCTTCGCCAAGCGTCACAGGAGAAGGAGGTGTTGGGGAGGGGGAGGGCTGCGCCTTGGATGTGGTGCGGCTACCCTCCCACCTCCCCTCTATTTATAGGGGAAAGGGAGAGGGGGGCCGGCCCCCTCCAGATGGATCTAGAGGGGGGCGGCGGCCAAGGGGGGAAGGCTTGCCCCCCAAGCCAAGGGGGGCGCCGCCTTTAGGGTTCCCCCAAACCCTAGGCGCATGGGCCCTAGGGGGTTTGGCGCCCAGCCCACCTAGGGGCAGGTTCCCCCTCCATATTTAGCCCATAGGGCCCTCCGGGGCAGGTGGACCCTCCCGGTGGACCCCCGGAACCCTTTTGGTGGTCCTGGTACAATACCGATAAACCCCCGAACACTTCCGGCGACCGAATAAGGACTTCCCATATATAAATCTTTGTCTCCGGACCATTCCAGAACTCCTCGTTACGTCCGGGATCTCATCCGGGACTCCGAACAACATTCGGTAATCACGTACAAACCTTCCCTACAACCCTAGCGTCATCGAACCTTAAGTGTGTAGAACCTACGGGTTCGGGAATCATGCAAACATGACCGAGACATCTCTCCGGCCAATAACCAACAGCGGGATCTGGATACCCATGTTGGCTCCCACACGTTTCACGATGATCTCATCGGATGAACCACGATGTCAAGGATTCAATCAATCCCGTATACGATTCCCTTTGTCTACCGGTATAGCACTTGCCCGAGATTCGATCGTCGTTATACCGGTACCTTGTTCAATTTCGTTACGGCAAGTCTCTTTACTCGTTCCGTAACACATCATCCCGTGACCAACCCCTTAGTCACATTGAGCTCAGTATGATGATGTCTTACCGAGTGGGCCCAGAAATACCTCTCCGTCATACGGAGTGACAAATCCCAGTCTCGATTCGTGCCAACCCAACAGACACTTTCGGAGATACCCGTAGTGCACCTTTATAGCCACCCAGTTACGTTGTGACGTTTGGCACACCCAAAGCATTCCTACAGTATCCGGGAGTTGTATAATCTCATGGTTTAAGGAAAAGATACTTGACATTAGAAAAGCTTTAGCAGACGAACTACACGAGCTTGTGCTATGCTTAGGATTGGGTCTTGTTCATCACATCATTCTCCTAATGATGTGATCCCATTATCAATGACATCCAATGTCCATGGTCAGGAAACCGTAACCATCTATTGATCAACGAGCTAGTCAACTAGAGGATCACTAGGGAAATGTTGTGGTCTATGTATTCACACATGTATTACGATTTCCGAATAACACAATTATAGCATGAACAATAAACAATTATCATGAATAAGGAAATATAATAATAACCATTTTATTATTGCCTCTAGGGCATATTTCCAACACATGAGTCATAGGTTGGTCCTCGGTCTCATCTTGACCAGACTATGTTAACTTCCCATCTCTTTTTGGTGCTATTGTTTAAGAAAAGTGGAGTTGTATTAGCAGCAGCGCTTTCCAATACAATACTTTGTGCTAAAATTAGATGGGCATGTATGAACAGCAAGCAACGCATTTTTTACTTTCACACTAAAGCACGACGTGGATCGAGACGCAACAACGGAGCGACGGACGGAGAAGTCCATGGAAAATTGGATGCAAAGAGTCCGGATTGGGAGGGGTGATGGGCCTAATGGACCAGAAATAAGGAGTCGTGTGCCAAACCACAGAGGCATTTAGCCCCTGGATGATTGCCTCCAAGAAAAAAAAAACCCTGGATGATGCGCATAATGTGCGTGAATGCGACTATGCGATTGCGAGGTTATTCTTTGCCGGTTTTCTCTTCTAAAAGAAAGCTTTGCGAGTTAATTTTTTAAAAATTGCGAATTTCTAAATCACAGACCTGAGGCAAAAATAACTTGGGAAATGATTTCCTGCAACCCACCAATCTTATGCGAGCGTCCACTGTTTTCTTGTCCATCGGATGGGTTCTTAATCGCACGGTCAGGAGCTAACCCCTCTGTGTCCACGTTCTGCAATGGGCCCATTGTTTCAAAATGGGTCTGCAATTAGCCCCTTATTGTAAACTGACCAGTGGCTAAATCACGCAGCGGCTGGGAACCGGAAGAGCAAAAGTAATATTTCTGCAACACGATTCATCTTGCAAAAAGAAATTTCCTACAACACAACGTATATTTTAGAAAAAACGGCAACATAATCTCCGTTACGAATGTTACTGTAACAGGACCTTTGTTGCAAAGTAGAGGAAGCCGTTTAGCTCATTTAGGGCTTGTACAATGCAAGATGCTTTAGAAGAGGTGTTTGGAGAAATAAACCAATCTTTTCTTAAACATCGGTGTTTATTTGTACAAGGCAAACGCTTAATTAGGCGTCTCTCCTGTAGAAATAGGCACCAATGCTTCAGAAATCTAGGTTTATTTTTCTAAGCACCTCACTAAACACATAACATTGTACAAGGCCTTATTGTGTTAGACTCGACGGCTCACGAGGCAGCGGATCTTTTAAAAAGATTCTTCGGCCGATGCATAGCACCCCCAAACAACTTATTAATTACCCTCAAAACTAACCTTTTTATTTGTTTAAAAACACCTTTCAAATTGTTTAGTTTAGCACATCTTGACTTCATGCCTTCCGACGAGCACCATATCATATGGCTTATGGGATTATCCTTTTTTTAGGAAAACCATCATAGTGGACTTTATTGATGATCTGACATCGAACACAATAAGCAATCGCGGTTATGGCGATCGCTCACACGTGCCATGTCATCACAAGTATGGCAAAAAAACAAACAGGTCGCTCGCTTCACATCGCTAGATGACTTTTGAAAGAGAAAGAAAAGAGGAGCGACTCATCTGGCGTATAATCTGGCGCCTTCCCTTCCTCATGAAGCAACCATCTCGAGGCCCACCCCTTTTCATTTCTCTCCTAAAATATTGCATCACGCAATCTCCCCTCCCCTCTCGTGCTTTTCTCTTCCCGGGTGGGTTGCCACCGTCGCCGTCCCATCGGCACATCCCAACTCCCCTGACGACCGCTCCTTCGTCTGGGTTAAGTTAGAGTGAGTTGGACTAGGGTTAGCTCAGCTCAGCTTATACTAAAATTAGAGCGAGCTTAAATTGAACGAAGCTCAAGTTTGAGCAATATAAAGTGGCTCGTGCTCAGCTTGTAACGATCTCGAGCTAGTTTCGAGCTAAATAAGATTTTTTTTGTTAATAATATAATGCAATTTTTCAAACAAGATAGGCCACAACACAACATAAGAAACCACTTTAAAATTGAACTTATTGAATACTAGTACCTCTGCTCTAAAACTATCACCAAGAATAACAGGATACTTAACACAAGGTTGACCACGTACCATATTGAGGCTAAATTATCTCCATGTTTAATTAAGTTTCCATGTTTGCTAGTAGGAGAAATTGGCGGTGAAACTTGCCCCATCTTTCCCGTGGCCGTGGGGTTCTCCCATATCAACTAGCGGATGGATGCAGCCACCGGGAGGGAGACGTGGATTGCGCTGGTGTGGGAGAATCCGAGGTGCGAGGGCAGCGGAAGAGGCAGGAGGGAAGATGGATGACATGGATCCGACCAAGCATACGTTGATGAAGAGTAAGAAGGGCGGGAAGAGGGGGGCAGGGAGCCCGCTCTTCTCCTCGGCATCATATTTATCGCTCGTTAACAAGTTTGCTGTGTGCGCATGAGATCAAACACGAGACTTGACACTTGAGAGACTTGGCACTTGAGAGAGCCTATGAGGACTATAAAGCGCATGCCGGTTGGGTACGTGTCAAGCTCAACCCTGCACGTAGCCTACTACAACAAGATTAGGAGGAAGACTCCTCGCAGTAACATCTTTTCTTCCGTACGTGACGCGTCTGCACCGCTTGCGAGAGTAGACTAGTGGGGAGACCATTTGGTAACCAAAGTCCTTGTCGCGCCGTGCACAGGCACAGTAGCATAGCATGCGGTGCGTACCTACATACTCGGTCGAAGCATGCAGATGCGCTTCCCTGCTACGCTGCACGTAAGGGGAATCAGGAGCGTCGAAAAATGGCGCTGGAAATTAATGTCCTTTGAAGAATGATGATTGCATTTCCAGCTGGCCTCTTGGACGGGGGCTTTTGAGGACTTTGGTCTGGCCACTGTTTGTTTTCCCTATTTCTCTCTCTTGCTCCCTGTATCTATCAGGTTCTTCTTTTTCCTTGTTTGTATTGGCCATCTTTTATAATGCATGCAAAGGCAGAGCTTCATGCAGACGATTTGGATGAAAGATCAAAGTACGACTGCAAGTAGTATCCATGCCTCCTTGCTTCATGCAAAGGATTTGGATCACAAACAATGCTCAGAACGAAGGAGTTGGAGGTAGAGGTGGCAGAGGAAGTGAAAGGAGTCACACATTTTATTTTATTTTCCGAAAAGGGGAGTACCCCAGCCTCTCCATTACGGGACGTGCACATCCATTTTATCAAAAGTAAACAAGTTCAACTCAACAAGTACCACAAACCATGTTTTTTACCCAACAAGAAAGGAGGAAAAATAGGATCGCTCCAGGCGATCAAGGGAGGTGAGAGGGTTCCCTTGCGCGCCGTCGGTGACGCCGCCGGTTCCCTCTCTCCCCGTCGGCCGCTCCGGCGGCGGGAGGGAGGGGGAACCTCGGGTCTGTTCGCTAGGTGGGTGTGTGGTAGGGTTAGGGTTCACTGGTAGAAAAATGACCTGTTGTCCCGGTTCGTAAGGGCCTTTTGTCCCGGTTCCTGAACCGGGACTAAAGGGTCGGTACTAATGCCCTGCCCCTTTAGTCCCGGTTCAATCCAGAACCGGGACTGATGGGCCTCCACGTGGCCTGTGCGCGGAGCCCAGGCAGGAGACTCATTGGTCCCGGTTGGTGGCACCAACCGGGACCAATAGGCATCCACGCGTCAGCATTTCTGTGGCTGGGGTTTTTTTTTTTG
>NC_041388.1:559437279-559443152 GCF_002162155.2 Triticum dicoccoides | reverse complement strand
GGGGGTTTGGGGGTTTTGGGGGGTTAATTTAGGTGTTTCATATATTGTGTTAGCTAGCTATAATTAATAGAGAGAAGTGTCCTCTCTTATGTCCGTGCTTGGTCGACGCTACGTACTATACATACGTATAGAGAGGACTAGACACGCTAGCTAGCTAGTAAGCAAACGAAGGAAACAGAAGATCGTCATGAACATATATGCATACAGAGAGAAGTGATATCGACCACCTCTCCTTCTCCGAGAGATTGGTCGAACAACAAATTCTCATATATCTATCCGACACTACCGGCTACATATATACAATAATTATCTCTTACAAATATAATCATACGGACTCATGGTCCACATAGTATTCTCCGTCTTCAGCGATCACGTGGTCAAGAAAGAATGCCGCCAATTCCTCTTGAATTGCTCGCATGCGAGCTGGTGCTAGGAGTTCATCCCGCTTCCGAAACATCTAATTTGAATAAGGGAGTCAATACATATATATATATGAATGAATGAAACTCAACACAAATGATGGTAATAAAATAAAATTGTGAATGTTGTTATGTACATACTTCATATTGTTCGTCAGTGTAGCCCCGCTCACAGGTCGTGTGGCGGATGGACTCGCAAACGTAGTATCCACATAAATCATTCCCTTTTTCCTGCCACAACCACTTTACAAGAAATAGAGGTCAATCAAACTGATAAGCAAGAATGCCAAGTCAATAGGAGATGCGCGGAACATGCTACTATAGTACTTACTTTCGGGTGTCTAAATTGCAGCTTCTTCGGGAGTCCTGGAGCCTTTTTGGAGAATTTTTTCCAAACCCTGCCAGACAAAGAAAACAATTACTTGATATATCAGGAAATGAACAAAGTTGCTGATATGGTGGATAATGATCGATTTAACTTCTCGAGCATTTGAGTCATGTCCGCATAGTCCTGGAGATCTTTTCGTTTTGAGTCTAAGACAGTTACCAGTCCCTGCTCAAGCTTAATCTCTAGGAGAATATAGTGGTAACTGCACACACATGCATAACTCATCAATTACATTACTATAACCTTGACTAATATATATATATATATATATATATATATATATATATATATATATATATATATGTATGTATATATAAGGGAAACCGAATACGCACAAGACAGTAACACTCACTTGAAGTTGTAAGGAAAGAGTATTATATCTTTGTTTTCATTTATTACCAACGATCGTAGCAAGTTGGCCTCGGTATCTGCGGCATGAAATTTAACCTGAGTTGCATCTATAAGATATGTGTTAATGAATCCAATAACACTGACTTGTCTTTTCTTCAATTCGGCGATCTTCAATCTGCATAATATAGTGAAGGTGATTATAAATACATGCAATGAAAGAGCTGAGCTATATAGAGAGACTTAATGACAGAAGTAGTACTACTTATAGACAGTAGCAGGTGACCGTTGTTTTATCGAGGGCCAATTGATTGAAAAACTGAAAGAACTCCTCAAATGGAACAGACAACAGTTCAATTCCAACGAGGTCATGCTCCTTTTTAACTTTCACATACAAAGTACTCCTCCCCCAGAGTCTCTGCAGATTTTCAAGTACCAATCATGCAATATTCGCATCATCGTTGATAGAGATCTTTCATCTTTGACAAGAGGCTTCCCGTACTCGTATCTTTGTATCTGCACCTCCATGGGTTCATAATGTACATCGTCGGGCAGGTAATCGGCAAGATTTCTATAACCGGGCACCATCCTCGGATCATTAGCGACGTTGTCGCTAGGCACCTTGAGCGGGGGGCACGATTGCTTCGCTTGTTCGCTGAGCTGGGCAATTTGTTTCCCAGCTCGTCGCTTTCAGCCTTTGATCACTGATAGTACTTCCCGAATGCTCCGCTTCGGCAAATTCCTTTCCAATAATTGGCTCATAGTTTCCTTTCGGCGGAGACTTGGGTGGTTTTGTCAGGGTAGCCAGAGTGCGCTTCGCTTTCACCGGATCTACCTTCTCCTCCGGAGGTGGATGTCTCTTTGCTTTCAACCCTTGAAACCAGTCATCCACTTCGGTTCGCGCGATCTCGGCGTTCTCCTCCGGGGTCCTCTCGTATGGTAACTTCTCTGGAGTCTTCAGAGAAGGACCGAATCTGTATGTCCTCCCGCCTCTGGCTGTACTGCTAGACGCCGGCCGAGAAGACGGAGCGGTTGTCTTCTTTACTTGCTTACGAGGCGGAGGAGAAGGACTACGACGCGCCGGAGCAGTCGGAGCGGCGGCGGGTCTCTTCCGCCCTTGCTGATGAGGCGAAGAAGGAGGAGGCTGGCAGCTCGGGCGCGTCGGCGCAGGCGGAGAAGGTGGCGGAGTGCCGCAACGCGCTGGAGAAGGAGCCGGTCGAGTGCCCTGATCGTCACTCGTCGAAGGAGGAGGCGGTGGAGAAGGCGGAATGCCCTGACTCGCCGGAGGAGGAGGCGGTGGAGGAGGCGGAGTGCCCTGACTTGCCGGAGGAGGAGGAGGCGGAGGCGTCTAGTTCGGAAGGTTGATGAGCTCCTTCCGCCATAGGCATGGAGTCTTTAGAGCAGACCCCAGCCTAGTCTCCCCTTCACCGGTAGGGTGGTCAAGCTGGAGGTCCTCAAATCCCTCCGTTATTTCATCCACCATCACCCTAGCATATCCTTCTGGAATCGGCCGGCAGTGAAAAGTTGCGTCGGGTTCAGTAGGATAAACAGAGCCAACAGCCGCCTTGACCTTCAAATTCATCCATTGCGTCATAAGGTGGCAATTTTGAGACTCCGTGATAGCATCCACGGGATAGCTGGCAGGAGCCGTCAAGGCAAGCTCCGGCTGAAGCAGCTCGGTGGAAGCCACGCTGCTTCTCCGCTGAGATGGCGGGGTAGCTTCGGGGGAAGCTTCGGCAGTACGTTTGCTGCGATTTGCTTCTCGTTCCTCTATCGCTTGTACCCTTGCTTGCAGCGCCTGCATTTGGGTCTGCTGCACTTTTTTTCTCCTCTCATGGGATTTGTAACCGCCTGCATCCGGAAACCCAACCTTCCACGGAATGGAGCCTGGTGTGTCTCGTGTCCGTCCAGGGTGCTCAGGATTCCCGAGGGCCATTGTGAGCTCGTCGTTCTCTCTGTCTGGAAAGAACGTCCCTTGCTGCGCTGCTTCGATATACTGCTGAAGCTTCCTGACTGGTATGTCCATTTGATCGTTCGTCCAAATGCACTTCCCTGTTACAGTGTCCAAGGTTCCGCCAGCCCCGAAGAACCAAGTCCGGCAACGGTCTGGCCAGTTAATTGTCTCTGGTTCGATCCCTTTATCAACCAGATCATTCTCAGTAATGGCCCACTTAGGCCGGGCTACGAGGTAGCCACCTGACCCCGTGCGATGGTGATGCTTCTTCTTCGCAGCATTTTGCTTGTTTGTCGCCGACATCTTCTTACTCTTTTCCGATGTCTTGTGGGCCACAAATGCGGGCCAGTGATCTCTGATCTTCTCATATCTTCCCGTGAATTCTGGTGTCTCATTATTTTCGACAAACTTATTCAGCTCTTTCTTCCACCTCCTAAATAGTTCTGCCATCCTCTTAAAAGCAAAAGACTTGATTAATTGCTCTTTAACTGGCTTCTCTGGATTATCCTCTGGCGGTAGGGTGAAATTTGACTTCAGCTCAATCCAAAGATCATTTTTCTGCATATCATTGACATAAGACACCGCAGGGTCTTCTGTAGCCGGCTTAAACCATTGCTGGATGCTGATCGGGATCTTGTCCCTAACCAAAACCCCGCACTGAGCAACAAATGCGCTCTTTGTCCGGAGGGGTTCAATCGGTTGGCCGTCGGGTGCGATTGCTATGATCTCAAACTTTTCATCCGAGCTCAACTTTTTCTTCGGGCCTCGTCTCTTTACCGAAGTTGTGCTCGATCCAGAGGGCTAGAAAAAAGAACAAAGACTTAATTAATATGTGTACATACCAAAACAATGAATGCATCAATTAGCTAGTCAGCAGAAGCTTAACTAATATATATACCTGGCAGGACTCGGTTCGGTCACCGGAGACGTCATCATGGTCTCCTTCTTGCACCGGCATTGGGTCACCGGAGCCGTCCTCGCGGTCTCCTTCTTGCACCGGCATTAGGTCACCGGAGCCATCATAATCATAGCCAGCTGCTTCCAGACCATCGGTGTCGTTGAGAAACAATGAGCAGACGGCATCACTTCCTCGTGCGATTATGTCCCCCAACAACTCTTCTTGTACTTCGTCTCGGGCGGTGTCCATAGTTTCTACAAATATTGACAACATGGAAATTATTATTCAAACATTACAGATGGATATATTAGTGGCAAACGTAAAACTAATATTAATTAGTGGCCTCGACGCTGCTACTCTAGGGTTTGGGGTGACCTCGACACTGCTTCTCTAGGGTTTGGGGTGGCCTTGACACTGCTTTTCTAGGGTTTGGGGTGGCCTCGACAACGCTTCAAGGATAAAAAAAGAGGAAGAAGAAGAAAAAAAGAGGAGAAGAAAGAATAGAGAAAAGTTCTCTATTCTTTCTTCTCCTCTTTTTTTCTTCTTCTTCCTCTTTTTTTATCGGGAACGAGGGTCGTCGAGGGTCGACGAGCGGTAGAGGAAACCCTAAATAGCAAGTATCGTGGGTGTGAGATACATGTGTCCGTCGGTGTCGGACACTACATCCACGTCCCACAAGTGACGTGGGCGTCGAAGCCCGCGCCACTTGTGGGACGTGGATGTAGTGTCCGACACCGATGGTACATGTATCTCACACCGACGATACTTTCTATTTAGGGTTTCTCCTCTACCGCTCGGCGACCCTCGACGACCCTCGTTCCTGATAAAATAAAGAGGAAGAAGAAGAAAAAAAAGAGGAGAAGAAAGAATAGAGGAGAAGAGGAAGAAGAAAAAAAAAGAGGAGAAGAAAGAATAGAGTTCTCCTCTATTCTTTCTTCTCCTTTTTTTTTCTTCTTCCTCTTCTTTTTTTATCCTCTTCTTCCTCTCATGTTCGACGACCCTCGACCCCTCGGTGACCCTAGACCCCCTCTTTCTTTCCTCTTCTTATTTTCTTCTTTCCTATCCTTCTTTTTCTAAAATTGTAACTTTTGCATATATAAAACTTTTCTAAAATTATAACTTTCTATATATGAACAAAAAACTTTCTATGAACAAAAAAACATTTTAACATATATATTTAGCAAATTCTAGCCACATACATCACATACACATATACATTATAGCCACATACACATATACATCACATATGAACAAAAAAATAAACTAATAAAAATAAAAAAACATATTGCAACATATGAACAAAAACATATAGCCACATACATACACATACATTATATATATATATATGAAAAAAATTAAACTAATAAAAAAAGTGGTGGCGCCGGTGGGGCAGAGGGGCATGGCGGCAGCGGTGGCGCCGGCGGGGCAGGGCAGGGCAGGGGCGCGGGAGCGAGGCAAGGCAGGGGCGCGAGGCAGGTGCTCACAGAGGGGTGGCGGAGCACGGCGGGCGGCGTCGGGGCGCGGGGACGACAGTGAGGTGGCGTTCGAGGGCGGCGGCGACGGCAAAGTTGAGCAGTCTGACGGCGTCGAAGGCGGCGACGACGGTGAGGTGGACCAGCCTGACGGCGTCGGAGGCGGCGGCGACAACGAGGTGGAGCAGCCTGACTGCTCGGCGGCGACGGCGACGAGGCAGAGCAGCGGGCGTCGAGCGGAGAAGAAAGGGATGGATTTTGGAGAAACTGCTAAGTGCTGCTTATATAGCAAAGCCTTTAGTCCCGGTGCGTATCACAAACCGGGACTAATGCCCCCCTTTAGTCCCGGTTGGTGCCACCAACCGGGACCAAAGGCCAATTTTCAGTAGCCCAA
>NC_041388.1:559386501-559437224 GCF_002162155.2 Triticum dicoccoides | reverse complement strand
GACGAACCGTGACCAACGCCCCTCTTTAGTCCCGGTTGGTGCCACCAACCGGGAGCAAAGGCCTTGTGTTGTCCCGCGCCCAAATGTTTACTCCCACCTCGCTAGTTGAGAGGGAGCCGCACCTGTTTATAAGGTGCGGTGCGCCTTCCCTCTCGAGCTCCTCTCTAAATCAGGCTTTCGGGTCTAACCGTGCAATGTGTGCCTGTGGGCCTACTGGGCCTCCCGCGGGCCTGAATCCTGGCCCATGGTAGGGTTTCTAGTCGTATTCAGGCCGTGGGTGCCCAGTAGGTGGCACTTTTTTTTTGTTTTTTTTTGTTTCTACTTACAACAAAATACTTATTGTTGCTATATTTAATTTTTTTCCAGTTTTTTTTGTTTTCTTTGTTGCTTTATTTATTTTATTTTGTTTCTACTTACAATAAAATACTTATTGTTGCTATTTTTTCCCCAGTTTTTTTGTTTTGTTTTCTGTATTATTTATTTTGTTTTGTTTTTTGCTTTATTTTTTTAATTCTTTTTGCTTTTAGGTCAGCGAAATTATAAACTTCCTGTTGCTTTATTTATTTTATTTTGTTTCTACTTACAACAAAATACTTACTGTTGCTATTTTTTTTCTAGATTTTTTGTTTTGTTTTGTGCATTATCTATTTTCTTTTGTTTTTTGCTTTATTTTTTTATTCTTTTTGCTTTTAGTTTTAGAAAAATTATTAAACTTGCTGTTAGTGCCATTAGTTTTCAAATTTGAAAACACTTTTTTAGTTTTTTTGTTTTCTTTGTTGCTTTATTTATTTTATTTTGTGATTAACTTTACTATAAAAATAGTTTTTTTCCTGTTTTTTTGATTTGTTTTTTGCATTATTTATTTTCTTTTGTTTTTTGCTTTAATTTTTAATTCTGTTTGCTTTTAGGTTAGCAAAATTATAAACTTTCTGTTAGTGCCATTAGTTTTAGAAAAATTATAAACTTTCTGTTAGTGCCATTAGTTTTCAAATTTGAATAGTTAAAATTTGAATTCTTTGAAAATTGTTTGAATCACAAGTTTGTGATTAACTTACTAAAAAAATGAGAATAGATGCGCTTATAGAGAAAATTCAACCTAAATTCCTAGTAAATTTCTATGAATTTTAGAGAAATTCACTATGAATTTAGGTTAAACTTTTCTCTATTAAGCCATCTATTTTCACTTTGAGAGGAGCTCAACAAGGCAGAGAGGGAAGGGCTTATAAACTGGTGTGAGGCCCCTTCGGTTGGCGAGGTGGGACTAAACTCTGCCCGCAACGAGGACCAACCCTTTAGTCCCGGTTTGTGGCACAAACCGGGACTAATGGTCATGGGCCAGGGGCGAGGAGCAAAATTATAAATTTTCTGTTAGTGCCATTAGTTTTAGAAAGTTGAAAGTTGGCATGGGCCAGGGACTAATGGTCATGGTATTACGAGGGCCGAACCATAAGACATGAAAGCATTTCAAATGAACTCTGAAAAAGTTGAAAGTTGGCATGGTATCATAATTTCACCCACATAGCATGTGCATGTACAAAACGGACAATGGTAGCATGTTCGTGTGTTACAAAGTTGGCATGGTATCATCATAATAGTTGCGGGAGAAAGTCTTCACTTTTTCTTCGCTTGTGTCATTTGCTTATTGCGCCGTAACCATGGATAATCTTCATTGTTTATCAGGATGCTTGGGTCAGCCTTGACATTGAAGGGAGGAATTTCATGTAACTTTTCATAATCTTCAGACATATCTGTCTTGCCGTCCACTCCCAGGATGCCCCTTTTTCCTGAAAGAACTATGTGGCGCTTTGGCTCATCGTATGATGTATTTGCTTCCTTATCTTTTCTTTTTCTCGATTTGGTAGACATGTCCTTCACATAGATAACCTGTGCCACATCATTGGCTAGGACGAACGGTTCGTCAGTGTACCCAAGATTTTTCAGATCCACTGTTGTCATTCCGTACTGTGGGTCTACCTGTACCCCGTCGCCTAACAGATTGACCCATTTGTACTTAAACAAAGGGACCTTAAAATCAGGTCAGTAGTCAAGTTCCCATATGTCCACTATGTAACCATAATATGTGTCCTTTCCGCTCTCGGTTGCTGCATCAAAGCGGACACCGCTGTTTTGGTTGGTGCTCTTTTGATCTTGGGCGATCGTGTAAAATGTATTCCCATTTATCTCGTATCCTTTGTAAGTCAATACAGTCAAAGATGGTCCCCTGGACAACAAGTACAACTCATCACAAACAGTGTTGTCACCTCTGAGACGTGTTTCCAACCAACTGCAGAAAGTCCTGATGTGTTCACATGTAATCCAGTCGTCGCACTGCTCCGGGTGTTTGGAGCGCAGACTGTTCTTGTGTTCATCGACATACGGGGTCACCAAGGTAGAGTTCTGTAGAACTGTGTAGTGTGCTTGAGACCAAGAATATCCGTCCCTGCATATTATTGAGTCTCTTCCAAGAGTGCCTTTTCCAGTCAGTCTCCCTCATACCGCGATTTAGGGAGACCTATCTTCTTAAGGCCGGGAATGAAGTCAACACAAAACCCGATAACATCCTCTGTTTGATGGCCCATGGAGATGCTTCCTTCTGGCCTAGCGCGGTTACGGACATATTTCTTTAGGACTCCCATGAACCTCTCAAAGGGGAACATATTGTGTAGAAATACAGGCCCCAGGATGACAATCTCGTCGACTAGATGAACTAGGACGTGCGACATGATATTGAAGAAGGATGGTGGGAGCACCAGCTCGAAACTGACAAGACATTGCGCCACATCACTCCTTAGCCTTGGTACGATTTCTGGATAGATCACCTTCTGAGAGATTGCACTGAGGAATGCACATAGCTTCACAATGGCTAATCGGACGTTTTCCGGTAGAAGCCCCCTCAATGCAACCGGAAGCAGTTGCGTCATAATCACGTGGCAGTCATGAGACTTTAGGTTCTGAAACTTTTTCTCTGGCATATTTATTATTCCCTTTATATTCGACGAGAAGCCAGTCATGACCTTCATACTGAGCAGGCATTCAAAGAAGATTTCTTTCTCTTCTTTCGTAAGAGCGTAGCTGGCAGGACCTTTATACTGCTTCGGAGGCTTGCCGTCTTTTTCGTGCAAACGTTGCAGGTCCTCCCATGCCTCAGGTGTATCTTTTGTCTTCCCATACACGCCCAAGAAGCCTAGCAGGTTCACGCAAAGGTTCTTCGTCATGTGCATTACGTCGATTGAGGAGCGGACCTCTAGGTCTTTCCAGTAGGGTAGGTCCCAAAATATAGATTTCTTCTTCCACATGGGTGTGTGTCCCTCAGCGTCATTCGGAACAGCTAGTCCATCGGGACCCTTTCCAAAGATTACGTAGTGTAAATCATTGATCATAGCAAGTACGTGATCACCGGTACGCATGGAGGGCTTCTTCCGGTGATCTGCCTCGCCTTTGAAATGCTTGCCTTTCTTTCGACATTGATGGTTGGTCGGAAGAAATCGACGATGGCCCAGGTACACATGCTTCCTGCATTTGTCCAGGTATATACTTTCAGTGTCATCTAAACAATGCGTGCATGCGTGGTATCCTTTGTTTGTCTGTCCTGAAAGGTTACTGAGAGCGGGCCAATCATTGATGGTCACGAACAGCAACGCCTTAAGGTTAAATTCCTCCTGTCTGTGCTCATCCCACGTACGTACACCGTTTCCATTCCACAGTTGTAAAAGTTCTTCAACTAATGGCCTTAGGTACACATCAATTTCGTTGCCGGGTTGCTTAGGGCCTTGGATGAGAACTGGCATCATAATGAACTTCCGCTTCATGCACATTCAAGGAGGAAGGTTATACATACATAGAGTCACGGGCCAGGTGCTGTGATTGCTGCTCTGCTCCCCGAAAGGATTAATGCCATCCGCGCTTAAAGCAAACCATACATTCCTTGGGTCCTTTGCAAACTCATCCCAGTACTTTCTCTCGATTTTTCTCCACCGCGACCCGTCAGCGGGTGCTCTCAACTTCCCATCTTTTTTCGGTTCTCACTGTGTCATCGCATCAACTTGGCATGCTCTTTGTTTCTGAACAGACGTTTCAACCGTGGTATTATAGGAGCATACCACATCACCTTCGCAGGAACCCTCTTCCTGGGGGGCTCGCCGTCAACATCACCAGGGTCATGTAGTCTGATCTTATACCGCAATGCACCGCATACCGGGCATGTGTTCAGATCCTTGTATGCACCGTGGTAGAGGATGCAGTCATTAGGGCATGCATGTATCTTCTCCACCTCCAATCCTAGAGGGCATATGACCTTCTTTGTTGCGTATTTACTGTCGGGAAATTCGTTATCCTTTGGAAGCTTCTTCTTCAATATTTTCAGTAGCTTCTCAAATCCTTTGTCAGCCACAGCATTCTCTGCCTTCCACTGCAGCAATTCCAGTACGGTACCGAGATTTGTGTTGCCATCTTCGCAATTGGGGTATAACCCTTTTTTGTGATCCTCTAACATGCGATCGAACTTCAGCTTCTCCTTTTGACTTTCGCATTGCGTCCTTGCATCGACAATGACCCGGCGGAGATCATCATCATCGGGCACATCGTTTGGTTCCTCTTGATCTTCAGCAGCTTCACCCGTTGCAGCATCATTGGGCACATCGTCTGGTTCCTCTTGATCTTCACCAGCTCCCCCCGTTGCAGCATCACCGTATTCAGGGGGCACATAGTTGTCATCGTACTCTTCTTCTTCGCCGTTTTCCATCATAACCCCTATTTCTCCGTGCCTCGTCCAAACATTATAGTGTGGCATGAAACCCTTGTAAAGCAGGTGGGAGTGAAGGATTTTCCGGTTAGAGTAAGACCTCGTATTCCCACATTCAGTGCATGGACAACACATAAAACCATTCTGCTTGTTTGCCTCAGCCGCATCGAGAAACTCATGCATGCCCTTAATGTACTCGCTGGTGTGTCTGTCACCGTACATCCATTGCCGGTTCATCTGCGTGCATTATATATAATTAAGTGTCCAAATTAATAGAAGTTCATCATCACATTAAAACCAAAGTGCATACATAGTTCTCATCTAACAACATATAGCTCTCCAGAGCATCTAATTAATTAAACCATATATTGAAACTATGTAAAACATTTCAATGCGAAAACAAATACAATCATAATCGCAACCAAGGTAACAATTGATCCAACGGCATAATGATACCAAGCCTCGGTATGAATGGCATATTTTCTAATCTTTCTAATGTTCAAGCGCATTGCATCCATCTTGATCTTGTGATCATCGACGACATCCGCAACATGCAACTCCAATATCATCTTCTCCTCCTCAATTTTTTTTATTTTTTCCTTCAACAAATTGTTTTCTTCTTCAACTAAATTTAACCTCTCGACAATAGGGTCGGTTGGCATTTCCGATTCACATACATCCTACATAAATAAAATCTATGTCACGTTGGCCGGCATAATTTTCATAAACAATAAATGAACCAATAGTTATAAAGATAATATATATACCACATCCGAATCATAGACAGGACGAGGGCCGACGGGGGCGGATACCAAAACCATCGCACTATATAAGATGTAATAATAAAAGTAAGAAAATAATACAAGTATCTATGTAAACATACAAGTAAGAATATTTTTCCTTTCAGAAAGAAGATAAGAACAAGAGGCTCACCACGGTGGTGCCGGCGATGAGCTCGGCGCGGGTGATCGACGGCGGTGAAGACGGGGACGGGGCGTGACGGACCGCTAAACCTAGACAAATATTATGGAAAATGGAGCTTGGAGGTCGAGCTTGGAGAGGAGAAAGTTTAAGTAGTGTGGCTCGGGCATTCCATCGAACACCTTGTGTGCATAGGAGGTGAGCTAGAGCACCACCAAGCCCTCTCCCCCTCGACCAGAGAAAAATAGAGCACTGGGGTGCTCTGCTCGCAAGCGAGGGGTATATATAGGCACCTCATTGGTCCCGGTTGGTGACATGAGCCGGGACTAAAGGGGAGCCTTTGGTCCCGGTTCAAGCCACCAACCGGGACCAATGGTGGTGGGCCAGGAGCGAGGCCCATTGGTCCCGGTTCATCCCACCAACCGGGACCAAAAGGTCCAGATGAACCGGGACCAATGGCCCACGTGGCCTAGCCGGCCACCTGGGCTCACGAACCGGGACCAATGCCCACATTGGTCCCGGTTCTAGACTGAACCGGGACTAATGGGCTGACCCGGCCTGGACCAAAGCCCTGTTTTCTACTAGTGGTTGAGGGAGACGCTACCGAGGCTGTTGCGGTGGTGTCGCGTCGGAATAAGTTTATACGAGCTCCGTTCGTGGTCAGGCGAGGATTTTTCCTTCGTCTAGGAGCCAGCGGGGTTGGGGATCCCCGGATCTCGTCTAGATCGCGGGCTATGGTGGCTGGAGGTCCATCGGCACTGGTCGTTTGGGTCCTCAGATGGGCGATGGATGCAGGGAGACGAAGACCTTTCTTCTTCCTTGTTGGTATGATTTGCTGCTGTTGTTCTTCTTCTTCCTCTGTGCTGATGCTGGTGGGAGATCCTGCTTTGTCCAGATGGATGGCCCGGCCACGGTGCTGGATCGGTCGGATGACTCGAGTTCTCTTTCTTTCGGAAGGGACACTTTTCGCGGTACTCAAAGCCAAAGATGACGACAGCTGTTGCAGGTGTGTTGGATTGATGTCTATGCCCTCTCAGCGCTGGTGTTAAGAAAGGAGGAAGCAGCATGGCGACAATTGTACCGTGGTCGAAGATGATGACCTATTTGCGACTGGTTGCAGATCCTTCTATTACAGGAGTCTTCTCTCAAGATTCAGGGGTGATGACACATGACTCCGGAGATCTTTTTGTGTTATGGTTGTCTTAGGATACTCTAGGTGTTCATGGTCCTTTGTATTTGCATTTCAGTGTGCTTGTAAGAGTCAACTACTTTGTACTGATTTGTGATATGAACGAAAAATTTCTCAAAAAGAAGTACCATAAAACATGAACACGATAGGTCAGGCTCGAGATTACATAACTTATACGCAATAATCTATTTTGACCGCGCCCAGGGAACTGGCCGAAGAAGGGTGGGTCATGGTACAGTTGCGCCGGTGGTGGTTGCCGGATAGGAACTCTCAACGATGGCTATTTTTTTCCTACTATGGTTTTCCTACAGGCTTCAAACGTCCAAACAGGTGGCCATGTACAGGCCCCGATTTTTTTATTAATATTAAATTTTAATTCTGTAATTCCGAAACTAGTAACACGATAAGTTGGAATTTTGAAAAATAGGAATGACGCAATGATTAGTAGCGTCCAGACCTGGCCGCTGTTGCGAATCACGTCCACACCCGGACGCTATTGTTAGCAGCGTCCTGTGTGCTAAACTTGGCCTACGTGTAACCTTTCAAATTGACGTGGATTTTCTCCTTTCTTTGTTCATTTGGGTTGGTCAGGTGGATGCCAGTGTTTGTTTTTGTCTGCCGGTTCGTAGGTGCGTCCAACACAGTCAGAATCATTTCACATTTGTGCTAGTTTTTGGAAATTTTAAAAAATAAAACAGCCAACAGAAGGCCTATTTATATTAATTAAATCTAAAAAATTAAATTAAAACTATGAAAACAGTCAGCGGCGGGCGGTAGATCTAGGTAGCATAATCGTTGTCCTCCTCCTCCTCCTTGGTCAGGTCGACGTAGACTGACGCCACCATCCTGGGGAACGCCTGCTGGAAGGCTGCCAGCTGCTGCTCCGCCTACCACGACCGGCAGTGGTGGTGGAGCGGCGAGTGCGTGGTGCACCAGACTCACACTCGAAGCACTACCGGCAGTGCTGGTTGTTCTCGGTGGCGAACCACGCATCCCCCTTTGGCGAATCCATCACGTACGTACGTTGGGTCGCGGCGAAGGTCGGCGGTAGTAGAGCACGGGCAGTGGTGGATCTTCGTCAGCTACGTGCGGCCTAAGGCAGGTAGAGCCGGCACCAGAACCCTATCGAGGTTGAGGTGCCAGCCGTGCGGTAGGTTCACATTGAGCTACTACGCTGGCATGCCATGCTCCCAGAAGAGTACTGGCAGCAGTACATCGGCATCTAGAGGCAAAAGCGCGGCCGCCGACTCAAGATCGACTTATCTATTCTCATAAACTAGCCAATTACCAAATCCATCCGCGAGAACCTCAAATGTACAGTTTTGAAGGTAGTATACAGTTTAGCCTGTAAACCGGTCAAACCTCGTTGGAGCAGACGCGCTGCCACGGAACTGGGCGGAATCTACCCAGAACTCACCAGAATCCGTCGCCGCACGTCGAAAGAAGCCGCCGCACGCTGGGATTTGCCGCCGCCGGTATGAATTGCGGTCGGCTCGACCTCCACTGCCGAGGCGAGGCCATCCACGGGCAGGGCGGAGCAGGCCACCGACAGCCCGAATCAGGGCGAGGCAGTGCCAGAGAAGGGCGGGGGAGGGGGAGGGGCGGGTCGCGCGCGGCGGCGGGGAGCTCGCGCGGCCACGCTGGGGGCGCCGAGGAGCTCGTGCGGCCATGCCGGGAAGCGTGCGTGGCGCGGCGGGCGGTGCCGGGCTCAATCGGGGACGGGAAGGCGCGCCAGGGAGTGCGCGGTCGGGGCGGACGGTGTCGGGGCGAGGCAGGGGCGACGCAGGCGGAGCCGGGGCTTCGGGGCAAGGCACGCCGTGGTCGGAGACGTGCTCTGCCGGGACAGGAGAAAAAGGAAAAAAAAAGAAGAAAAAAATGAACTACAGTGTCTGGGATAATTTCGCACCGTAAAAATGGTTTACAGTGCCCTTATACATGTTTTAAGGGTCAAGTTTTAAGGTGTTTGCTAAAGATGCTCTAAGTCATGAAACTTCTATCTATGAGTGGAAAATGACTTGATTAAGCCTAATCAGAGCATCAATGGAAGGACATAACTGGACGCCATCCATACTAGCGTCCAGACCTGGACGTTGTTAGCAATAGAGTTCACCCTGAACGCTGTTATTTATGGCGTCCTTCCTATTTTTACAATTTTCACGGGCCTTTACCAGTTTCGGAATTACAGAATTGTCATTTACTATTAATAAAAAATCGGGTACAGGCCAGCCAAAAAATCGAGTCCGGCGGGTACACGCTAGGAGGGACACGACGAGCGGGACATTCGATCTGAAAATAGAGGATATTGGTCGAAGTATTATACTTAGCGGTGGTACTTCTCTGTAGATTTCAGGAACTCCTATCAGATGGCTACAGACTATTGAGCTATACTGCACGAACAACTATAACAATCTGGAAAAAAATGACGTGGCTCATTGAGGTTTTAGGAAAATCAGTTATTCGAGATCGACATAAGGGCATGTACAATGATATACAGTCAGCCGTCTGTAACATCAGCCACGTAAGAAAAAAATGAAGGACGTGGGGAAAAAGAATAGGAAAAAAAGCAGGGTTCATCTGTAGAAATAACGACGATTGGTTGGGGTAGAAATCGCTGCCTATAAACGAGTTGTTTCCCGTATGAAGTCTATCGAGTATCGTGGGTGGTCCGGATGGATCTCGTGTTCCAGAAAATTAGCTTTCCCTTCGTCTTACATATGGAAATACACGGTTGACCACAGAGATATGATCTGAGTTGATCACCGTGATTTACAAATAACCCTCGGAAAGTTAGGGTATGTACAATCATTGATAAGATAGTTTTATCTTAAACTTTGCATCTAATTTAGAGATGATAAAAAAAAATATTTATAATGGGTCATCTCTTAGCTTTATCTTCAATAACTAGCAATTCCTAAAAATAAGGTGAGACATATATTGTGCTAAAAGATCATCTCTTGTCTTATTTTAAATAAAAGAAGACAAACATTTTCTTATAAGTTCTTCTTCCTCCATCTTATTATTTATCCTACGCGGCACTCCTAAAATAATATCATTGTACATGCCCTTACGGCCGGCCTACCAATCCACCCTGTTGTACGGGTTGCGTAAAACTATAGTCTATAACTGATATGGACGCATCCTACAGACGGTGGCCGACTGAACTAATGTACATCGCCTCGTTCCCTAAAAGTTTAGGGGAAAAAACACTGATCATATAGTCACTCGATCCTCCCGGCCTCCGCGCCGCTCCTCCCCGGGGGCGACAAGCAGTCCCGATCTGGGACCTCGCGGGCCGCGGCTGGCGCGGACGATGGTGCGGGTGGGGGGCGGTGGCCTTGGTCCGAGCTCTTGCGCGGCCTGGGCGTGGACGGCGGGTGCCGACGGCCGGTGTGCTCGAGGCGACTTCGGATGCGCGCATGGGCGCGGACCAGCGGCTGGCGCGGAGACGGCTTGTGCGCGACGGGCACGGCGACTGGCTGGGCGTGGCGGGCGACGCCCCTGGGGTGCGAGGTGTGCTGCGGGTGGAGGGCCTGCTCCAGTCCATGGTGGAGTTCGGGAACGGGACGGGAGGCTCTGCCCGTAGACATAGACATGGGGCATCATACAAGTGAAACACGTGAAATTGTTCGCGGTCGCTTCCAGGAAAGAGAAATTGGAAGTGAAGCTTGCCCCATCTCGCCCGTGGGGCTCCCACATAGCAACGAGCGGACCGGGAGGAAGACTTGGATTGCGCTGGAGAGGGAGAAGCAGAGGTGCAATGGCGGCGGAAGGGGCATGGTGGATGTTGGATGGCATGGAACCGACCAAGTAGACGATGAAGAAGAAGAAGCAGAAGGTCAGGAAGTGGAGGCCAGGGAGACGAGAGCTCGCTCTTCTTCTCAGCATCATCATATCTATCGCTGTTTAACCAATTGGTGTGCGTGTGTGCATGACATCAAGCACGAGACCTGAGACTTGCACTTGAAAGATTAGCGAGAGCCTACGAGGACTCCCTGCTACGCTGGAGGTAAGGGGAATCAGGAGCATTGACAAATGGCGCTCGAAATGTCCTTTCAAGAATGATTGCATTTCCAGCTGGCCTCTTGGAGCTGGAGGGGCCTTCAGGACTTTGGTGGGCGTCTGGCCATTGTTTATTTTCCTATTTTTCTCTCTTGCTCCATGTATCTATCAGGTTATTTATTTTTTGCGAGAAAACTTTCGATCAATTCATCTTCAATCATAGAAGTACAACAAACATAAAAAATAATAAAACTTACGGATTATAGTCATAGCCCTATAGATAACCTGCAAGGACTTATGAGTAGATGATCTGTTAGAAGCGCAGTCACTTCGGCAATTCCATATTGCTCAGAGAATGGTACCAACTCCCCACATGGATTTGGCCCTTCAGCTTATGATGAATACCACCAAATCAGTTTCCAAACAAATTTGAAAGAAATACTTGATGGCGGTGCTAAATTGTATGTAGCATGAATCGTGCACCAGATTAAGATAGTAAATGAATATGACAGGAATAAATTATGATTTTTCTCCTCTCAATCACAAAAACAACAATTTTTTTGTTGATCAATTTTTGCTACCATGAAAGAGTTACATGTTCAACTTTACAATTCATCAAGCTTGCTTTCTACATGCCCCAAACATGAATATATGTCCTTCAGTCTCACACTCAACACAGCGCTAAATGTACCTACCACATAACCCTTTTGCACCCATGGTCTGAATGTGTGCCTGCCGCATAGTCCACTTGCACCCACGATCTAGAAGACAAAGGGCCTGGTCTCAGCCCCTGTAGAAATGGTGTGGATTGTGGTAATCCAACTCCTCTTAGAGTATATCTAGTCTTTTTCCTAAAACATAACTCACCAAACTAACCTCCAAAACTTCACTCCTCAAATTTTGAGCGATTTAAGAGTTTTGTACCTAGCCCTTCTCCCCAGACATGGTTTGATTGGATCCAACGGTGGCATTAAAATAGATGTCCATCCAAGCTTCGCACAAAGCTACGTGGTCCTTAATCTTGTAGTTCACTGACCTTGTGAGCTTCCTCTTCATAGTTTGTGGGTCAATTCCTCCACCTCGGGACTACCCCCATCTTCTTAGCTTTGATCCTACATTGACAAGGCAATGTCATTGAGCCTGAGTTGTTACTACCATCCAACACCAAGATTAATTGCTCCAAGTCATCCAACTCATTTTGCACACCACAATGAAAAAATCATCACCTAGTATGTACATCATATGATCCTTGAACTACTGTTGCATTGCATCACCAAAATTCAACAACATAAAATAAGAAGAGCAAACCATTTTTACCTATTCAGCATTAGAACGATCATCCCTGTTGGCATCGATGAACATAGGGGGGCAGCAAAAGAGAAGTTGGGGTGACTAGAGGTGGAGGGGATGGTATCAAGGGGGTCGCTAGTACACATCCTTCGTCCTTGGTCTCCACTTTCTGCATTAACATTGCCGTATGGAGGCGGTGCCTCTCGTTAGCTAGCACCGACGAATGGCAGTGCCTCTTCTCATCGCCCGACATCATCGAAGGGTGGCAGGTTGCAGAGGAGGGGCCAGGGATGGCAGTGTTGGAAATATGCCCTAGAGGCAATAATAAATTAGTTATTATTATATTTCCTTGTTCATGATAATCGTTTATTATCCATGCTAGAATTGTATTGATAGGAAACTCAGATACATGTGTGGATACAGAGACAACACCATGTCCCTAGTGAACCTCTAGTTGACTAGCTCGTTGATCAATAGATGGTTACGGTTTCCTGACCATGGACATTGGATGTCGTTGATAACGAGATCACATCATTAGGAGAATGATGTGATGGACAAGACCCAATCCTAAGCCTAGCACAAGGATCGTGTAGTTCGTTCGCTAAAGCTTTTCTAATGTCAAGTATCATTTCCTTAGACCATGAGATTGTGCAACTCCCGGATACCGTAGGAATACTTTGGGTGTGCCAAACGTCACAACGTAACTGGGTGGCTATAAAGGTACACTACAGGTATCTCTGAAAGTGTCTGTTGGGTTGGCACGAATCGAGACTGGGATTTGTCACTCCGTGTAAACGGAGAGGTATCTCTGGGCCCACTCGGTAGGACATCATCATAATGTGCACAATGTGATCAAGGAGTTTGATCACGGGATGATGTGTTACGGAACGAGTAAAGAGACTTGTCGGTAACGAGATTGAACAAGGTATCGGGATACCGACGATCGAATCTCGGGCAGGTATCGTACTGATAGACAAAGCGAACTGTATACGGGATTGATTAAGTCCTTGACATCGTGGTTCATCCGATGAGATCATCGTGGAACATGTGGGAGCCAACATGGGTATCCAGATCCCGCTATTGGTTATTGGCCAGAGAACGTCTCGGTCATGTCTGCATGGTTCCCGAACCCGTAGGGTCTACACACTTAAGGTTCGGTTACGCTAGGGTTATAGAGATATTAGTATGCGGTAACCCGAAAGTTGTTCGGAGTCCCGGATGAGATCCCGGACGTCACGAGGAGTTCCAGAATGGTCCGGAGGTAAAGAATTATATATAGGAAGTCCTATTTCGGGCATCGGGACAAGTTTCGGGGTCATCGGTATTGTACCGGGACCACCGAAAGGGTCCTGGGGGTCCACCGGGTGGGGCCACCTGCCCCGGGGGGCCACATGGGCTGTAGGGGGTGCGCCTTGGCCTACATGGGCCAAGGGCACCAGCCCCTAGAGGCCCATGCGCCAAAGGGACAAGAGGAGGGGAGAGTCCTAAAGGGGGAAGGCACCTCCGAGGTGCCTTGGGGAGGATGGACTCCTCCCCCCCCTTGGCCGCACCCTTCCTTGGAGGAAGGGGCAAGGCTGCGCCCTCCCCCTCTCCCTTGGCCCTATATATAGTGGGGGGGGAGGGAGGGCAATCATACCTAAGCCCTAGCGCCTCCCTCTCCCTCCCATGACACATCTCCCTCCTCCCGCAGCGCTTGGCGAAGCCCTGTTGGAATCCCGCTACTTCCACCACGCCGTCGTGCTGCTGGATCTCCATCAACCTCTCCTCCCCCCTTGCTGGATCAAGAAGGAGGAGACATCGCTGCTCCGTACGTGTGTTGAACGCGGAGGTGCCATCCTTCGGCGCTAGGATCATCGGTGATTTGGATCACGACGAGTACGACTCCATCAACCCCGTTCTCTTGAACGCTTCCGCGCGCGATCTACAAGGGTATGTAGATCCACTCCTCCCTCGTTGCTAGATGACTCCATAGATAAATCTTGGTGACACATAGGAAAATTTTGAATTTATGCTACGTTCCCCAACAATGGCATCATGAGCTAGGTCTATGCGTAGTTTCTATGCACGAGTAGAACACAAAGTAGTTGGGGGCGTTGATTTTGTTCAATATGCTTACCGTTACTAGTCCAATCTTGATTCGGCGGCATCGTGGGATGAAGCGGCCCGGACTGACCTTACACGTACTCTTACGTGAGACTGGTTCCACCGACTGACATGCACTAGTTGCATAAGGTGGCTAGCGGGTGTCTGTCTCTCCCACTTTAGTCGGATCGAATTCGATGAAAAGGGTCCTTATGAAGGGTAAATAGCAATTGGCATACCACGTTATGGTTTTTGCGTAGGTAAGAAACGTTCTTGCTAGAAACCCATAGCAGCCATGTAAAACATGCAAACAACAATTAGATGATGTCTAACTTGTTTTTGCAGGGTATGCTATGTGATGTGATATGGCCAAAAGGAATGTGATGAATGATATGTGATGTATGAGATTGATCATGTTCTTGTAATAGGAATCACGACTTGCATGTCGATGAGTATGACAACCGGCAGGAGCCATAGGAGTTGTCTTTATTTATTGTATGACCTGCGTGTCATTGAACAACGCCATGTAATTACTTTACTTTATTGCTAACCGGTAGCCATAGTAGTAGAAGTAATAGTTGGCGAGCAACTTCATGGAGACACGATGATGGAGATCATGGTGTCATGCCGGTGACAAGATGATCATGGAGCCCCAAGATGGAGATCAAAGGAGCTATATGATATTGGCCATATCATGTCACTGTTATTTGATTGCATGTGATGTTTATCATGTTTTTGCATCTTGTTTACTTAGAACGACGGTAGTAAATAAGATGATCCCTCATAATAATTTCAAGAAAGTGTTCCCCCTAACTGTGCACCGTTGCGACAGTTCGTTGTTTCGAAGCACCACGTGATGATCGGGTGTGATAGATTCTAACATTCACATACAACGGGTGTAAGACAGATTTACACATGCAAAACACTTATGTTGACTTGACGAGCCTAGCATGTACAGACATGGCCTCGGAACACAAGAGACCGAAAGGTCGAGCATGAGTCGTATGGTAGATACGATCAACATGAAGATGATCACCGATGTTGACTAGTCCGTCTCACGTGATGATCGGACACGGCCTAGTTGACTCGGATCATGTAATCACTTAGATGACTAGAGGGATGTCTATCTGAGTGGGAGTTCATAAGATGAACTTAATTATCCTGAACATAGTCAAAAGGTCTTCGCAAATTATGTCATAGCTCGCGCTTTAGTTCTACTGTTTAGATATGTTCCTAGAGAAAATTTAGTTGAAAGTTGATAGTAGCAATTATGCGGACTAGGTCCATAAACTGAGGATTGTCCTCATTGCTTCATAGAAGGCTTATGTCCTTAATGCACCGCTCAGTGTGCTGAACCTCGAACGTTGTCTATGGATGTTGCGAACATCTGACATACACATTTTGATAACTACGTGATAGTTCAGTTAAACGGCTTAGAGTTGAGGCACCGAAGACGTTTTTGAAACGTCGCGAAACATATGAGATGTTTCGAGGGCTGAAATTGGGATTTCAGGCTCGTGCCCATGTCAAGAGGTATAAGACCTCCGACGATTTTCTTAGCCTGCAAACTAAGGGAGAAAAGCTCAATTGTTGAACTTGTGCTCAGATTGTCTGAGTACAACAATCGCTTGAATCGAGTGGGAGTTGATCTTCCAGATGAAATAGTGATGGTTCTTCGAAGTCATTACCACCAAGCTGCTAGAGCTTCGTGATGAACTATAATATATCAGGGACATATATGATGATCCTTGAGATATTCGCGATGTTTGACACCACAAAAGTAGGAATCAAGAAGGAGCATCAATTGTTGATGGTTGGTAAAACCACTAGTTTCAAGGAGGGCAAGGGCAAAAAGGGATGCTTCAGGAAACGGCAAATCAGCTGCTGCTCTAGTGAAGAAACCCAAGGTTGAACCCAAACCCGAGACTAAGTGCTTCTGTAATAAAGGGAACAGCCACTGGAGCAGAATTACCCTAGATACTTGGTAGATGAGAAGGCTGGCAAGGTCGATAGAAGTATATTGGATATACATTGTGTTGATGTGTACTTTACTAGTACTCCTAGTAGCACCAGGGTATTAGATACCGGTTCGGTTGCTAAGTGTTAGCAACTCGAAATAAAAGCTACGGAATAAACGGAGACTAGCTAAAGGTGAGCTGACGATATGTGTTGGAAGTGTTTCCAAGGTTGATATGGTCAAGCATCACACGAGATTGGTATTAAAACCTAAATAATTGTTATTTGGTGTTTGCGTTGAGCATAGACATGATTGGATTATGTCTATCGCGATACGGTTATTCATTTAAGGAGAATAATGGTTACTCTGTTTATTTGAATAATACCTTCAATGGTCTTACACCTGAAATGAATGGTTTATTGAATCTCGATCGTAGTGATACACATGTTCATGCCAAAAGATAGTAATGATAGTACCACCTACTTGTGGCACTGCCACGTAAGTCATATCGGTATAAAACGCATGAAGAAGCTCCATGTTGATGGATCTTTGGCCTCACTTGTTTTGAAAAGTTTGAGACATGCGAACCATGTCTATTGGTGTATATGCATGAAGAAACTCCATGCAAATGGACCGTTTGGACTCACTTGATTTTGAATCACTTGAGACATGCAAATCATACCACATGGGCAAGATGACTGAAAGCCTCGTTTTCAGTAAAATGGAACTAGAAAACAACTTGTTGGAAGTAATACATTTTGATGTGTGCAATCTAATGAGTGCTGAGGCATGTAGTCGATATCGTTATGTTCTTACTTCACAGATGATTTGAGTAGATGTTGACTATATTTACTTGATGAATCACGAGTCTGAATTATTGGAAGGTTCAAGTAATTTCAGGGTGAAGTTGAAAGATCGTCGTGACAAGAGGATAAAATATCTATGATATGATCATAGAGATGAATATCTGAATTACGAGTTTGGCACAGAATTAAGACATTGTGGAAATTGTTTCACAACTAATACAGCCTGGAACACCATAGTGTGATGGTGTGTCCGAACATCATAACTGCACCCTATTGGATATGATGCATACCATGATGTCTCTTATCGAATTACCACGATAGTTTATGGGTTAGGCATTAGAGACAACCACATTCACTTTAAATAGGGCACCACGTAATTCCGATGAGATGACACCGTATGAACTATGGTTTAGAGAAACCTAAGCTGTCATTTCTTAAAAGTTTGGGGTTGCGACGCTTATGTGGAAAAGTTTCAGGCTGATACGCTCGAACCCAAAGCGGATAAATGCATCTTCATAGGACACCCAAAACAGTTGGGTATACCTCCTGTCTCAGATCCAAAAGCAATAAGGGATTGTTTCTAGAATCGGGTCCTTTCTCGAGGAAATGTTTCTCTCGAAGGAATTGAGTGGGAGGATGGTGGAGACTTGATGAGGTTATTGAACCGTCACTTCAACTAGTGTATAGCAGGGCACAAAGAGTTGTTCCTGTGGCACCTACACCAATTAAAGTGGAAGCTTATGATATTGATCATGAGACTTCGGATCAAGTCACTCCCAAACCTCGTAGGATGACAAGGATGCGTACTACTTCAGAATGGTACGTAATCCTGTCTTGGAAGTCATGTTGCTAGACAACAATGAACCTACAAGCTATGAAGAAGCGATGGTGGGCCCGGATTCCGATAAATGGCTCGAGGCCATAAAATCCGAGAGAGGATCCATGTATGAAAACAAAGTGTAGACTTTGGCAGAACGGCTCGATGGTCGTAAGGCTATTAAGTACAGATGGATTTTAAAAGGAAGACGGACAATGATGGTAAGTATCACCATTAAGAAAGCTCGACTTGTCGTTAAGATGTTTTCCGACAAGTTCAAGGAGTTGACTACGATGAGACTTTCTCACTCGTAGCGATGCTAAGAGTCTGTTGGAATTATATTAGCGATTACTGCATTATTTATGAAATCTTGCAGATAGGATGTCAAAATATTGTTTCCTCGATGATTTTCTTGAGGAAAGGTTGTATGTGATACAACCGGAAGGTTTTGTCAATCCTAAAAGATGCTAATAAGTATGCAAAGCTCCAGCAATCCTTCTAAGGACTGGAGTAAGCATCTCGAAGTTGGAATTTATGCTTTGATGAGATGATAAAAGATTTTGAGTTTATACAAAGTTTATGAGAAACTTGTATTTCCAAAGAAGTGAGTGGGAGCACTATAGAATTTCCGATGAGTATGTGTTGTTAACATGTTGTTGATCGGAAATGATGTAGAATTTCTAGAAAGCATGCAGAGTTATTTGAAAAGTGTTTTTCAATGGAAAGCCTGGATTAAGCTACTTGAACGTTGAGCATCAAGATCTATAAGATAGATCAAAACGCTTAATGGTACTTTCAAATGAGCACATACCTTGACATGATCTTGAAGGTGTTCAAGATGGATCAGTCAAAGAAGGAGTTCTTGCCTGAGTTGTAAGGTATGAAGTTAAGACTTAAAGCTTGACCACGGCAGAAGAAAGAGGAAGGACAAAGGTCGTCCCCTATGCTTTTGTCATAGGCTCTCTACAGTATGCTATGCTGTGTGCCGCACCTGAAGTGAGCCTTGCCATGAGTCAGTCAAGGGGTACAAGAGTGATCCAAGAATGGATCACAGGACAACGGTCAAAGTTATCCTTAGTAACTAGTGTACTAAGGAATCTTCTCGATTATGGAGGTGATAAAGAGTTTGACGTAAAGAGTTACGTCGATGCAAGCTTAACACCTATCCGGATAGCTCTGAGTAGAGATACCGGATACATATAATGGAGCAACAATTTAGAATAGCTCCAAGTAGAACAGTTATTTGAAATGGCTCCAAATATAGCATAGTAGCTGCATCTACAAGATAACATAGAGATTTGCGAAGTACATACGGATCTGAAAGATTCAGACCCATTGACTATAACATCTCTCACAAGCATAACATGATCAAACCCAGAACTCATCGAGTGTTAATCACATGGTAATGTGAACTAGATTATTGACTCTAGTAAACTCTTTGGGGGTTAGTCACATGGGGATGTGACCTTGAGTGTTAATCACATATCGATGTGAACTGGATTATTGACTCTAGTGCAAGTGGGAGACTGTTGGAAATATGCCCTAGAGGCAATAATAAATTAGTTATTATTATATTTCCTTGTTCATGATAATCGTTTATTATCCATGCTAGAATTGTATTGATAGGAAACTCAGATACATGTGTGGATACATAGACAACACCATGTCCCTAGTGAGCCTCTAGTTGAGTAGCTCATTGATCAATAGATGGTTACAGTTTCCTGACCATGGACATTGGATGTCGTTGATAACGGGATCACATCATTAGGAGAATGATGTGATGGACAAGACCCAATCCTAAGCCTAGCACAAGGATCGTGTAGTTCGTTCGCTAAAGCTTTTCTAATGTCAAGTATCATTTCCTTAGACCATGAGATTGTGCAACTCCCGGATACCGTAGGAATATTTTGGGTGTGCCAAACGTCACAACGTAACTGGGTGGCTATAAAGGTACACTACAGGTATCTCTAAAAGTGTCTGTTGGGTTGGCACGAATCGAGACTGGGATTTGTCACTCCGTGTAAACGGAGAGGTATCTCTGGGCCCACTCGGTAGGACATCATCATAATGTGCACAATGTGATCAAGGAGTTGATCACGGGATGATGTGTTACGGAACGAGTAAAGAGACTTGCCGGTAACGAGATTGAACAAGGTATCGGGATATCGACGATCGAATCTCGGGCAAGTATCGTACCGATAGACAAAGGGAATTGTATACGGGATTGATTAAGTCCTTGACATCGTGGTTCATCCGATGAGATCATCGTGGAACATGTGGGAGCCAACATGGGTATCCAGATCCCGCTATTGGTTATTGGCCAGAGAACGTCTCGGTCATGTCTGCATGGTTCCCGAACCCGTAGGGTCTACACACTTAAGGTTCGGTGACGCTAGGGTTATAGAGATATTAGTATGCGGTAACCTGAAAGTTGTTCGGAGTCCCGGATGAGATCCCGGACGTCACGAGGAGTTCCGGAATGGTCCGGAGGTAAAGAATTATATATAGGAAGTCCTATTTCAGGCATCGGGACAAGTTTCGGAGTCATCGGTATTGTACCGGGACCACCGGAAGGGTCCCGGGGGTCCACCGGGTGGGGCCACCTGCCCCGGGGGGCCACATGGGCTGTAGGGGGTGCGCCTTGGCCTACATGGGCCAAGGGCACCAGCCCCTAGAGGCCCATGCACCAAAGGGACAAGAGGAGGGGAGAGTCCTAAAGGGGGAAGGCACCTCCGAGGTGCCTTGGGGAGGATGGACTCCTCCCCCCCTTGGCCGCACCCTTCCTTGGAGGAAGGGGCAAGGCTGCGCCCTCCCCCTCTCCCTTGGCCCTATATATAGTGGGGGGGGGAGGGAGGGCAATCATACCTAAGCCCTGGCGCCTCCCTCTCCCTCCCATGACACATCTCCCTCCTCCCGCAGCGCTTGGCGAAGCCCTGTTGGAATCCCGCTACTTCCATCACGCCGTCGTGCTGCTGGATCTCCATCAACCTCTCCTCCCCCCTTGCTGGATCAAGAAGGAGGAGACGTCGCTGCTCCGTACGTGTGTTGAACGCGGAGGTGCCGTCCGTTCGGCGCTAGGATCATCGGTGATTTGGATCACGACGAGTACGACTCCATCAACCCCGTTCTCTTGAACGCTTCCGCGCGCGATCTACAAGGGTATGTAGATCCACTCCTCCCTCGTTGCTAGATGACTCCATAGATAGATCTTGGTGACACGTAGGAAAATTTTGAATTTATGCTACGTTCCCCAACAGGCAGCAGCCATGGTGCCACTCTTCTGGATGGTGAGGTCGTGCGTCCTGGCGCTGCTTTTTGCAGGGTGGTCGACACCTCTGACGTCCTCGCCCTTGGTAGTTGAGGCCTGTAGAGGGTTGGGATAGGGAGTTGGGTGTCCTTTCCCAGGGCGGGGTAGAAGGCATGGAGGCAACTGTGGCAGTGAGAGCAAGAGGAGGACAAGCTTCCTGCGCGGGGGCTCGGTTTTGAAGAGGCGTTTGAGAAGCTTCTCAAATTCCGAGCCATGTTTGAGGGGCAACTCCTCGAATTTTGAGGGTCTAAAGAATTTGAGGGAAGATCTAGTTCTGTGTTAAATCCCTCCGTAAAGAAATATAAGTGCATTTATAAATTACTAACGTAGTGATTTAAACGCTAGCTCTTATATTTATTCACAGATCGAGGGGGTATATGGCATTGAATTATGTGAATCTGCGGACAAGATGTTTGTTTGAGCTTATGACAAAACTTGGTTAACCACGTCTAAAAAATGTCTAACCTCGCTTGCCCTGTACTTTTTAAAAGAAGATGGAGTTCCCTGTTTATTCTAGTACAAAGCATTGTATCATGGGAGTTAGTTAGATGGTTTCCTCAACGCACGGGCGTCTTGAAGTCTTAACTCATAGAGGAGATAAACCCAGTTGCTTAGATCAAACGACCACCACGTTTTTCAATAGAATCTTGGATCACCATGTGGCCACAACAACACATTAATAGATTCAAGCGTGCATGGGAAACTGGACACGCAACGTGATCCAGTGAATTGGCAAAACACAAACACTAAGGCTGGCTGTAATGGAAGTATCATAGGTAGTATCATGCATGCCAACTAGAATTAAATGAAGAAAGAGAGGACAAGGTATTTCCATCTGTTTTTCCAAAGATCTACTTCACTGTTTACACAAGATTGATTCACATTCATTGTGCAACAAAAAGATCCGACAACTCAAGCAACACAAAGGTTGGAGTGGAGGTCAGACAGCCAACCAACAAGAACACATGATCAATACCACTAGCACTAGCAGGACTAAAAAGCACAGTGCATCCTAATCAGCTTGTAGAAATCCAATGTTGTAGGTTCAGGTATATCAGCAGGGAGCACATATGGCTCAGGCAACGGCCACCTGTGATGAATAAAAAAAGTATACAAATCAGTGAAAAGATTTAAAAAATAACCAATGTATACTAGATAGTATAAACAAATGTAAGAAAGAATACTTGTTTACACCACCCTCTGCAATAGTATCAGCATCTCCATGGGACCAACATGGACCAGGCAACAGGCATCTGTTGTTGAGTAACCATTTCAGAAACCATAAAAGTTACTGAATACACATTTATCTGAAACAATGTATGGTACGGTATGGTATCATGATGAGTAAGAAAGAATACCTCTTTTCGGCACCCTCCACAATAGTATCACCTGCTCTAGTCCTACAGGTACACCCAAAAATATTTTTACTATGAGAAAATGAGATAGTTTAACCAATGCACAGAAAATAGACAAGGCAAGAGGAGAGTGGGGGGAGATGGTGAAGATAAGAACTGTATGATAATGACAAAGAAATACCCGATGAATTAAGTTATTTCTGAATCATGCACTATTACATCACTTCATCAGTACTAAGTAGCACACTTTCTCACATTCGTACACACAAAAGTGCATAACGCATACACATTAATTGTCATATCAAGCCAAGCAAAATTAGGAAACTAGAGAAGATTGTGCAGAGATCCTAATGGACGGGACAACTTCCCTAAAACCTATACATATTAGACCATGAAAAAGTCAGGTGTAAACAAGAAGACATACCATCAATTATTTAAGTTCAACAATAGGCGGTGAATAACATCCCTCGACAGGAACGGAGTTTCTTCCTCATGGTAAAAGTTCATACCAAGAAAATTCCCACCGGTGTCAATAAGAGGGCCCCCAATCCCAGCCTAGCAAAACAAAAGCAACATCATATACAAGGCTTATGTTACAATTCCATTGCTATAAAAAAATTCCATGTTGAAGGTACTGGATAAGTCCACACGAAATACCTTGGTGATTTTACAGGTGGAGACACAAAGTTCTATGCAATCGAGTTTGCTTCGTTTGCCAATCAACATCTTCCCCTTTGCAGCCATTATATTGTGATGAGTAAAAGACGACCCACAGCTATTACCTTGTTACATGAGGTAACTTGATGCCGGATGATTTTTATTTCAAGAGGACCCCAGTACCCCATGATGTCAACAAGAGCAATGTTGTAATGTAAATTATAGCGGCTCAATATCCCTACAACTCGAAATTCGTTTGGAAGGCAAACTTCAATCTGCAATAATAAGGTCATGTTAACCAATATCCTAAATGGGAAGGCAAAAGAATAGAAAAGCAATTAGCAGTAACAACCCTCAGGTTATCATTAATCATGTGTGCATCACCAGAAACTCTAACCAAACTTGCTGAAGTCAGAATTGTTGCAGAGCATGCATTGCACTTTATAAATACACCAGTGCAAGCAAAGAATTTTGCAACTCCTACATAGATAATCATTCAGTTATTAATCATCACCCACTTATTAAAACATGGAAAAGTAATGACTACAACAGAACCATCACCATTGAATGAAGCAAGTGAGACAACACTTGGAGACATTTTTGAAGCAATGCCTTTGGGTAGTTTACTCCAGATATTGTCGACGAATGTTGTTTCAAGAAAATGAATCTTACGATTGCCTAGCACGATACACAAGTTAAAAGTGCTTGATAAAGTATTAAAAGTGTGGATGTGAAACATAAGGAACTACTCAGCAACACAGGTACAGTGTATGCTAGTTGCAAGGTTGTAGGACCCCTTACAAGGTCCACGAAGTTAGCAGACGGTATCCCCATAATCACCCAGTTAAATCGTTTATAAATTCAAATTGACAATCTCCAAGTTAGGTTGTTTATCAATTATTAAAACTGGGAGATATCTTTCAGCTTGGCCATGTAACCAATTAGAGCTGAAACCTTTGATTGTTTATTTGTTGGATTGTTGGGCTTCTATACAAGGAGGACCCACTACGAGGAACTATCTAAGCAAGAGGAAATGATTCTGACTTCCTATGTCGTCAGAAAGGCACAGCCATGCCTCTTGGGTCCAGGGGCTGCATTATGCTGGACTTACGGTCAATATCCTATGAAATAATTTTGCTCACCTCCTGGAATGCTGCAAAATAGTTGTCTCATCTCACTTTCGATTCCCGCTTCTTCAGCATCATCAATCTCTTCCTTAGCTCTAACACTGCAGCATGATGTAGAGAGCTCACCATGATAAATCCACAAAGACAAGATACCGAAGACCATACACAAAATAAGCTATTAAACAAGGGAAATACAGAACAAGGGAGCAAGATCATTACAGAAATTTCACAGCAGAGAAATTTAATAAAATCTTAAACAATTTCCCCATGGCCATGGGTCTTCTTAAATGTAAGTTCAAATATAGCAGCAATATATATTAGTGCCAGCATTGAAATAAAGACCTTAATTTAGTATAATGCAGAGTTAAATTATTAAGAAAAAACACACTAGTAAAAAAAACTAGTATGCCAGTTTTTTTGGGAATGTAAACTCATCAACCTCAGAAGCTGCTGTTAGGCTTTCACAAAATTATACACGTTACACACAAACTCAATTAAAAAAATGAGGGAGACGCATGGGTGGGCCAAACAGAGAAGGGCAGTTCATGAATATTGAAAGTGTACATACCAGACCATCCGGTGATACCGCAAGAATTGAAGAATTTGCTCCCTTCGCACGTAGGGGGTCTTTTTCATTCTGGTACGAGAGCAGTTCATCCCAACAAAGTTACCATCAAAATCAACAAGGGGGCCTCCAATCCCAGCCTAGCACAAAAGTGGCAATGAAGTTACACAAGGAAACTGCTATCCACAATGCCTGAAACAAAGGATATACCATCAGACAGTTATTTGTTTCAACTGTACAAAAGGAGCTCACCTTGTCGATCCGGCATGTGCTCAACATTGTCTCACTGGTTAGAGCGCTTAGAGAGGCAAGATCTACTCCGCTTGTGGCCCTCAAAAATCCTGAACTGAAATCGCGCCATACAGCTGCTACCTTCCTATAAGGCTCAAACTGTATGTCACGATCAAGGCTTACAGGCGCGGCATCAAAACCAGACAAGTCCTTGACGTTGACGATGAAAAAATCAGCATATCTCCCAGGATGCTCTATCCAGCCAGTGACAATCTGATCATTCGGAAGGCGCACTTGAATCTGAGACAAGCGCAAGGCGAATCAATGGTTACAGGGGCAGCATATTAGCATAATAATCCAGGAAAGTAGAGAAAAAGTTGCCATTAAATTTTCAGTGATCTCCCTTGTAGGCCACGTAAGTGGAATCAAACGTCTTGATGTCAGGAAACTTGTAGCATCAGGACGTGAGGTTTCGATGCATATGCCTGTGTATTCCCCTAACTTTGTATCACCTACAGAGAGAAAATAAAACTCGCAAACTGAATAGCCGATGATTATAAAAACAGGTAATGTGAGGAAGCACTAACAGTATAATCACGAACCATGGAATGAGGCGAGCAACACAAGACTCCTACGCAATCTTGAAACCACTTGCTCACTGAGTCCACCCAAGGCGCCTGGGCTAGATTGGCTCGAGCGATCCAAAGCTAGTTGATTGAAAATAAAATCAATTTTATTATTATGAATTTGTACTTGTAGTGAAAAGGGAAACAGGCATGCATGCATGGACTCACTTGCCCTAGTTGCTCTTTTGTGAGGGCGTTGTTGCCCTTCATCGCGTCTCATCAGCCGGCGCTTGGTTTTCGTCTCGGTCTTTTCAAGCCAGCCTGAACAGAAGGAACAAAATTAAACTAACACTGGTCGATCTGATCACACAGCTAGTAGATTGATATGGCTGCCAAAACCGATGGAGGGATTGGACTATCCATATGGTTGCCAAAACAGATGGAGTAAAATAGATCGACAAAAATAAAACGGCACCGGAATCGCTGTGGGCAACTGGGTGGGTTGAAGAATCCATACACCGGAGATACCTTGGAAACAAACTCAACAGCCGCAGCTGGATTCGTCGACGGAAGGACCCCCTGCTCCAACCTTTTTTCTTTTTTCCTTTTGAGCCGACCTCTGCTCCAACTTTTAGTCCAGCCAAGAGACGGATCGAGAGCTCTCGCCAAAGCCGCGTTTTATCTGGGCCGGCCCACTAGCTTCCGGTCAGTTTTTTTTTCAATTTTCAGTTTATCTAGTGGGGGCCCTACACAGCTCACGCAATTCCGCCCCATAAGTCTTTGTAACGTTCTTTACAAGATTGCTTCAAAGGTTTTGTCCAATAGACTTAAAATCATTCTTCCTATATTATCTCCGAGGAGCAATCTGCTTTTGTTCCAGGAAGATTGATCACCGACAATATCATAACGGCATATGAATGTTTGCACTTCATGAAAAGGAACAAGGCACAAAGAAACCGGTTTTGTGCAGTTAAGCTGGACATGATGAAAGCCTACGACAGAGTCGAGTGGAGCTACCTGGAGGCTATAATGTTAAAGATGGGGTTTGCTCCCTCTTGGGTGGCTCTGATCATGAGAATGGTGAGTTCGGTAAAATTCTCAGTTTTATTCAATGGCAGCAAACTTGAAGAATTCTTGCCATCCAGAGGGATCCGACAGGGGGACCCAATTTCTCCATACCTATTCTTGCTTGCAGCGGAGGGCCTTTCGTGCCTCTTAAAAACTAGAAATGAATCATCGCACCTCAGTGGTATTCGAGTAGCTCCATCGGCACCGCCGGTAAGCCACTTGCTTTTCGCAGATGATAGCCTGCTGTTTGTCAAGGTCAGTGTTGACGGAGCAAATGAGTTGTCCTCCTTGTTAGACTCTTATTGCCATGCCTCGGGTCAAAGAGTCAATCTTTCTAAATCTTCGTTATTTTTCAGTAAGGGATGCCCAAACTGTTGGAAATATGCCCTAGAGGCAATAATAAATTGGTTATTAGTATATTTCTTTGTTCATGATAATCATTTATTATCCATGCTAGAATTGTATTGATAGGAAACTCAGATACATGTGTGGATACATAGACAACACCATGTCCCTATTAAGTCTCTAGTTGACTAGCTCGTTGATCAATAGATGGTTACGGTTTCCTGACCATGGACATTGGATGTTGTTGATAACGGGATCACATCATTAGGAGAATGATGTGATGGACAAGACCCAATCCTAAGCCTAGCACAAGATCGTGTAGTTCGTTTGCTAAAGCTTTTCTAATGTCAAGTATCATTTCCTTAGACCATGAGATTGTGCAACTCCCGGATACCGTAGGAGTGCTTTGGGTGTGCCAAACGTCACAACGTAACTGGGTGGCTATAAAGGTACACTACAGGTATCTCCGAAAGTGTCTGTTGGGTTGGCGTGAATCGAGACTGGGATTTGTCACTCCGTGTAAACGGAGAGGTATCTCTGGGCCCACTCGGTAGGACATCATCATAATGTGCACAATGTGATCAAGGAGTTGATCACGGGATGATGTGTTACAGGACGAGTAAAGAGACTTACCGGTAATGAGATTGAACAAGGTATCGGGATACCGACGATCGAATCTCGGGCAAGTATCGTACCGATAGACAAAGAGAATTGTATACGGGATTGATTGAATCCGCGACATCGTGGTTCATCCGATGAGATCATCGTGGAACATGTGGGAGCCAACATGGGTATCCAGATCCCGCTGTTGGTTATTGACCGGAGAGTTATCTCGGTCATGTCTGCATGGTTCCCGAACCCGTAGGGTCTACACACTTAAGGTTCGATGACGCTAGGGTTATAGGGAATAGATATACGTGGTTACCGAATATTGTTCAGAGTCCCGGATGAGATCCCGGACGTCACGAGGAGTTCCGGAATGGTCCAGAGGTAAAGATTTATATATGGGAAGTCCTGTTTTGGTCGCTGGAAAAGTTTCGGGTTTTATCGGTAATGTACTGGGACCACCGAGAGGGTCTCGATGGTCCACCAAGTGGGGCCACCAGCCCCGGAGAGCTGCATGGGCCATGTGTGGGAGGGGACCAGCCCCTGGTGGGCTGGTGCGCCCCCCACCAAGGCCCAAGGCGCAAGGGAGAGTGGAAGGGGGCAAACCCTAGGTTCAAATGGGCCTAAGGCCCACCTAGTTGTGCGCCCCCCTCTCTCCCCCTTGGCCGCCCCCCCTAGATGGGATCTAGGGCTGGCCGCCACCCCTAGGGGTGGAAACCTAGGTGGGGGCGCAGCCCCTCCCCTCCCCCTATATATACTTGAGGTTTTGGGCTGCCATAGACACGATTCAATCTCCTTCTTGGCGCAGCCCTACCCCTCTCCCTCCTCGTCTCTTGCGGTGCTTGGCGAAGCCCTGCTGGAGTACCATGCTCCTCCACCACCACCACGCCGTCGTGCTGCTGCTGGATGGAGTCTTCCCCAACCTCTCCTTCTCCCCTTGCTGGATCAAGGCGTAGGAGACGTCACCGTGCTGTACGTGTGTTGAACACGGAGGTGCCGTCCGTTCGGCACTAGGATCATCGGTGATTTGGATCACGACGAGTACGACTCCATCAACCCCGTTCACTTGAACGCTTCCGCTTAGCGATCTACAAGGGTATATAGATGCACTCTCCTTCCCCTCGTTGCTAGATTACTCCATAGATTGATCTTGGTGATGCGTAGAAAATTTTGAATTTTTGCTACGTTCCCCAACAGTGGCATCATGAGTTAGGTCTATGCGTAGTTACTATGCACGAGTAGAACACAAAGTAGTTGTGGGCGTCGATATTGTCAATTATCTTGCCGTTACTAGTCTTATCTTGATTCGGTGGCATCGTGGGATGAAGCGGCCCGTACCAACCTTACACGTACGCTTACGTGAGACCAGTTTCACCGACTGACATGCACTAGTTGCATAAGGTGGCTGGCGGGTGTCTGTCTCTCCCACTTTAGTCGGATCGGATTCGATGAACAGGGTCCTTATGAAGGGTAAATAGAAATTGGCAATTCACATTGTAGTTTTGGCGTAGGTATGAAACGTTCTTGCTAGAAACATATAGCAGCCACGTAAAAACATGCAACAACAATTAGAGGACGTCTAACTTGTTTTTGCAGCAAGTGTTTTGTGATGTGATATGGCCAAAGGATGTGATGAATGATATATATGTGATGTATGAGATCATGTTTTTGTAATAGGAATTACGGCTTGCATGTTGATGAGTATGACAACCGGCAGGAGCCATAGGAGTTGTCTTTATTTTTTGTATGACCTGCGTGTCATTGAGAAATGCCATGTAAATTACTTTACTTTATTGCTAAACGTGTTAGCCATAGTAGTAGAAGTAATAGTTGGCGAGCAACTTCTTGGAAACACGATGATGGAGATCATGATGATGGAGATCATGGTGTCATGCCGGTGACAAGATGATCATGGAGCCCCAAGATGGAGATCAAAGGAGCTATATGATATTGGCCATATCATGTCACTATTATTTGATTGCATGTGATGTTTATCATGTTTTTGCATCTTGTTTACTTAGAACGACGGTAGTAAATAAGATGATCCCTCATAATAATTTCAAGAAAGTGTTCCCCCTAACTGTGCACCGTTGCGACGGTTCGTTGTTTCGAAGCACCACGTGATGATCGGGTGTGATAGATTCCAACGTTCATATACAACGGATGTAAGACAGATTTACACATGCAAACACTTAGGTTGACTTGACGAGCCTAGTATGTATAGACATGGCCTCGGAACACAGAAGACCGAAAGGTCGAACATGAGTCGTATAGAAGATACGATCAACATGAAGATGTTCACCGATGTCGACTAGTCCGTCTCACGTGATGATCGGACACGGCCTAGTTGACTCGGATCATGTAATCACTTAGATGACTAGAGGGATGTCTATCTGAGTGGGAGTTCATAAGATGAACTTAATTATCCTGAACATAGTCAAAAGGTCTTCGCAAATTATGTCGTGGCTCGCGCTTCAGTTCTACTGTTTAGATATGTTCCTGAAGAAAATTTAGTTGAAAGTTGATAGTAGTAATTATGCGGACTAGGTCCGTAAATTGAGGATTGTCCTCATTGCTTCATAGAAGGCTTGTGTCCTTAATGCACCGCTCAGTGTGCTGAACCTCGAACGTCGTCTGTGGTTGTTGCGAACATCCGACATACACATTTTGATAACTACGTGATAGTTCAGTTAAACGGTTTAGAGTTGAGGCACCGAAGACGTTTTGAAACGTCGCGAAACATATGAGATGTTTCGAGGGCTGAAATTGGGATTTCAGGCTCGTGCCCATGTCAAGAGGTATAAGACCTCCGGCGATTTTCTTAGCCTGCAAACTAAGTGAGAAAAGCTCAATTGTTGAGCTTGTGCTCAGATTGTCTGAGTACAACAATCATTTGAATCGAGTGGGAGTTGATCTTCCAGATGAGATAGTGATGTTTCTCCGAACTCATTACCACCAAGCTGCTAGAGCTTCATGATGAACTATAATATATCAGGGACATATATGATGATCCTTGAGATATTCGCGATGTTTGACACCACAAAAGTAGAAATCAAGAAGGAGCATCAATTGTTGATGGTTGGTGAAACCACTAGTTTCAAGAAGGGCAAGGGCAAGAAGGGATACTTCATGAAACGGCAAATCAGCTTCTGCTCTAGTGAAGAAACCCAAGGTTGAACCCAAACCCGAGACTAACTGCTTCTGTAATAAGGGGAACAGCCACTGGAGCAGAAGTACCCTAAATACTTGGTAGATGAGAAGGCTGGCAAGGTCGATAGAAGTACATTGGATATACATTGTGTTAATGTGTACTTTACTAGTACTCCTAGTAGCACCATGGTATTAGATACCGGTTCGGTTGCTAAGTGTTAGTAAACTCGAAATAAAAGGCTGCGGAGTAAACGGAAACTAGCTAAAGGTGAGCTGGCGATATGTGTTGGAAGTTTTTCCCAAGCTTGATGTGATCAAGCATTGCACGCTCCCTCTACCATTGAGATTGGTGTTTGCATTGAGCATAGACATGATTGGATTATGTCTATCGCAATACGGTTATTCATTTAAGGAGAATAATGGTTACTCTGTTTATTTGAATAATACCTTCAATGGTCTTGCACCTAAAATGAATGGTTTATTGAATCTCGATCGTAGTGATACATATGTTCATGCGAAAAGATATAAGATAGTAGTGATAGTACCACCTACTTGTGGCACTGCCATGTAAGTCATATCGGTATAAAACGCATGAAGAAGCTCCATATTGATGGATCTTTGGGCTCACTCGTTTTTGAAAAGTTTGAGACATGCGAACCATGTCTATTGGTGTATATGCATGAAGAAACTCCATGCAAATGGACTGTTTGGACTCACTTGATTTCGAATCACTTGAGACATGCAAATCATACCACATGGGCAAGATGATTGAAAGCCTCGTTTTCAGTAAAATGGAACTAGAGCTTTCTTACTTCACAGATGTTGAGTATATTTACTTGATGAATCACGAGTCTGAATTATTGAAAGGTTCAAGTAATTTCAGGGTGAAGGTGAGAGATCGTCGTGACAAGAGGATAAAATATCTATGATATGATCATAGAGATGAATATCTGAATTTCGAGTTTGGCAAAGAATTAAGACATTGTGGAAATTGTTTCACAACTAATATAGCCTGAAACACCATAGTATGATGGTGTGTCCGAACATCATAACTACACCCTATTGGATATGATGCATACCATGATGTCTCTTATCGAATTACCACGATAGTTTATGGGTTAGGCATTAGAGACAACCACATTCACTTTAAATAGGGCACCACGTAATTCCGATGAGATGACACCGTATGAACTATGGTTTAGAGAAACCTAAGCTGTCATTTATTAAAAGGTTTGGGGCTGCGACGCTTATGTGAAAAGTTTCAGGCTGACAAGCTCGAACCCAAAGCGGATAAATGCATCTTCATAGGACACCCAAAACAGTTGGGTGTACCTCCTGTCTCAGATCCGAAAGCAATAAGGGATTGTTTTTAGAATCGGGTCCTTTCCCGAGGAAAAGTTTCTCTCGAAAGAATTGAGTGGGAGGATGATGGAGACTTGATGAGGTTATTGAACCGTCTCTTCAACTAGTGTGTGGCAGGGCACAGGGAGTTGTTCCTGCAGCACCTACACCAATTGAAGTGGAAGCTTATGATAGTGATCATGAAACTTCAGATCAAGTCACTACCAAACCTCGTGGGATGACAAGGATGCGTACTACTTCATAATGGTACATAATCCTATCTTGGAAGTCATGTTGCTAGACAACAATGAACCTACGAGCTATGGAGAAGCGATGGTGGGCCTGGATTCCAAAATGGCTCGAGGCCATATAATCCGAGAGAGGATCCATATATGAAAACAAAGTGTAGACTTTGGAAGAACTACTTGATGGTCGTAAGGCTGTTAGGTACATATGGATTTTAAAAGGAAGACGGACAATGATGGTAAGTATCACCATTAAGAAAGCTCGACTTGTCGTTAAGATGTTTTCCGACAAGTTCAAGGAGTTGACTACGATGAGACTTTCTCACTCGTAGCGATGCTAAGAGTCTGTTGGAATTATATTAGCGATTACTGCATTATTTATGAAATCTTGCAGATAGGATGTCAAAACATTGTTTCCTCGATGATTTTCTTGAGGAAAGGTTGTATGTGATACAACCGGAAGGTTTTGTCAATCCTGAAAGATGCTAATAAGTATGCAAAGCTCTAGCAATCATTCTAAGGACTGGAGTAAGCATCTCGGAGTTGGAATGTATGCTTTGATGAGATGATCAAAGATTTTGGGTTTATACAAAGTTTATGAGAAACTTGTATTTCCAAAGAAGTGAGTGGGAGCACTATAGAATTTCCGATGAGTATGTGTTGTTAACATGTTGTTGATCGGAAATGATGTAGAATTTCTAGAAAGCATGCAGAGTTATTTGAAAAGTGTTTTTCAATGGAAAGCCTGGATTAAGCTACTTGAACGTTGAGCATCAAGATCTATAAGGATAGATCAAAACGCTTAATGGTACTTTCAAATGAGCACATACCTTGACATGATCTTGAAGGTGTTCAAGATGGATCAGTCAAAGAAGGAGTTCTTGCCTGAGTTGTAAGGTATAAAGTTAAGACTTAAAGCTTGACCACGGCAGAAGAAAATGGAAGGACGAAGGTCGTCCCCTATGCTTTTGTCATAGGCTCCATACGGTATGCCATGCTGAGTACCACACCTGATGTGTGCCTTGCCACATATTTGGCAAGAGGGTACAAAGGTGATCTAGGAGTAGATCACCAGATAGCGGTCTAAATTATCCTTAGAGGAATAAGGATATGTTTCTTGGTTATGGAGGTGATAAAGAGTTCGACGTAAAGAGTTACGTCGATGCAAGCTTAACACATATCCGGATAGCTCTGAGTAGAGATACCAGATACATATAATGGAGCAACAATTTAGAATAGCTCCAAGTAGAACAATGATTTGAAATGGCTCCAAATGTAGCGTAGTAGTTGCATCTACAAGATGACATAGAAATTTGCGAAGTACATACAGATCTGAATGCTGCAGACCCGTTGACTGAAACCTCTCTCACAAGCATAACATGATCAAACCCAGAACTCTTGGGTGTTAGTCACATGGGGATGTGACCTTGAGTGTTAATCACATATCGATGTGAACTGGATTATTGACTCTAGTGCAAGTGGGAGACTCTTGGAAATATGCCCTAGAGGCAATAATAAATTGGTTTTTATTATATTTCCTTGTTCATGATAATCGTTTATTATCCATGCTAGAATTGTATTGATAGGAAACTCAGATACATGTATGGATACATAGACAACACCATGTCCCTAGTAAGCCTCTAGTTGACTAGCTCGTTGATCAATAGATGGTTACGGTTTCCTGACCATGGACATTGGATGTCGTTGATAACGGGATCACATCATTAGGAGAATGATGTGATGGACAAGACCCAATCCTAAGCCTAGCACAAGATCGTGTAGTTCGTTTGCTAAAGCTTTTCTAATGTCAAGTATCATTTCCTTAGACCATGAGATTGTGCAACTCCCGGATACTGTAGGAGTGCTTTGGGTGTGCCAAACGTCACGACGTAAGTGGGTGGCTATAAAGGTACACTATAGGTATCTCCGAAAGTGTCTGTTGGGTTGGCGTGAATCGAGACCGGGATTTTTCACTCCATGTAAACGGAGAGGTATCTCTGGGCCCACTCAGTAGGACATCATCATAATGTGCACAATGTGATCAAGGAGTTGATCACGGGATGATGTGTTACAGGACGAGTAAAGAGACTTGCCGGTAACGAGATTGAACAAGGTATCGGGATATCGACGATCGAATCTCGGGCAAGTATCGTACCGATAGACAAAGGGAATTGTATACGGGATTGATTGAATCCGCGACATCGTGGTTCATCCGATGAGATCATCGTGGAACATGTGGGAGCCAACATGGGTATCCATATCCCGCTGTTGGTTATTGACCGGAGAGTTATCTCGGTCATGTCTGCATGGTTCCCGAACCCGTAGGGTCTACACACTTAAGGTTCGATGACGCTAGGGTTATAGGGAATAGATATACGTGGTTACCGAATGTTGTTCGGAGTCCCGGATGAGATCTCGGACGTCACGAGGAGTTTCGGAATGGTCCGGAGGTAAAGATTTATATATGGGAAGTCCTGTTTTGGTCGCCGGAAAAGTTTCGGGTTTTATCGGTAATGTACCGGGACCACCGGGAGGGTCCCGGTGGTCCACCAAGTGGGGCCACCAGCCCCGGAGGGCTGCATGGGCCAAGTGTGGGAGGGGACCAGCCCCTGGTGGGCTGGTGCGCCCCCCCACCAAGGCCCAACGCGCAAGGGAGAGTGGAAGGGGCAAACCCTAGGCTCAGATGGGCCTAAGGCCCACCTAGTGGTGCGCCCCCCTCTCTCCCCCCTTGGCCGCCCCCCTAGATGGGATCTAGGGCTGGCCGCCACCCCTAGGGGTGGAAACCTAGGTGGGGGCGCAGCCCCTCCCCTCCCCCTATATATACTTGAGGTTTTGGGCTGCCATAGACACGATTCAATCTCCTTCTTGGCGCAGCCCTACCCCTCTCCCTCCTCGTCTCTTGCGGTGCTTGGCGGAGCCCTGCTGGAGTACCACGCTCCTCCACCACCACCACACCGTCGTGCTGCTGCTGGATGGAGTCTTCCCCAACCTCTCCTTCTCCCCTTGCTGGATCAAGGTGTAGGAGACGTCACCGGGCTGCACGTGTGTTGAACACGGAGGTGTCGTCCGTTCGGCACTAGGATCATCGGTGATTTGGATCACGATGAGTACGACTCCATCAACCCCGTTCACTTGAACGCTTCCGCTTAGCGATCTACAAGGGTATGTAGATGCACTCTCCTTCCCCTCGTTGTTAGATTACTCCATAGATTGATCTTGGTGATGCATAGAAAATTTTGAATTTCTGCTACGTTCCCCAACACAAACAATCTTAGAACCGAAGTAAAACAGGTACTCAATATAACCAACGAATCTCTATCAGAAAGATATTTGGGTATGCCCTCTGATGTAGGCAACAACAAGAATGGTACTTTCAAGTTTTTGAAGGATAGAGTGTGGAACAAAGTTAAAGGTTGGCTTGAAAAAATTCTTTCCGTAGGGGGGGGAGAAGTCCTGATCAAATCAGTGGCTCAGGCCGTTCCGGTTTACTCAATGTCATGCTTCAAACTCCCTCGGGGACTTTGCGAGCATTTGAATTCTCTCATAAGGAAATTTTGGTGGGGCAGCAAGGACGGCAAGAGAAAGGCGCACTGGGTTTCTTGGAGTACCATGACAGCAGTGCGGGGGTCTTGGCTTCCGAGATATCGAACTGTTTAACCTCGCCCTTCTTGCGAGACAGGCGTGGCACATCTTATCGGAACCGCACACCCTAAGCGTGAGGATTCTAAAGGCCAAATATTTCCCAACAACAGAATTTCTTCATGATGAACTTGGATCTTCTCCATCACAAGTGTGGAGAGCCATATTGGATGGGAGGGACACATTGTCACAAGGTCTTATACGTCGGATCGGAGACGGCCAGACTACGGAGATATGGCACCACAACTGGTTGCCGCGTGCCCACAATATGAGGCCGATCACGAGAAGGATCCCTAATCCACCGCAGCTAGTTCGTGAATTGATTTTGCCGGATGCGTCATGGGATAGACAGACTATCACTCAAGTTTTCCTGCCAACTGATGCAGCAGCCATCTTCTCAATCCCACTATGCACCAAGCATATTGATGATTTCTGGTCTTGGGCTCACGAGAAAAACGGAGTTTTTTCAGTCCGTTCGGCGTATCGCATGCTAGTCACCACAAAACACAGTCGCGAAGCTTGGCTGGAGGGGCGCTCAGATTCTTCCAACTCTCAAGGTGAACAAAAGTCGTGGTCCAAGTTATAGAAAGTAGATGTGCTTTCAAAGGTCAAAATTTTCCTCTGGAGATTAGCCCAACAGTTGATTCCGACAGCGGACGTGTTACATCATCGAAACATGTCGACAGTGGACACTTGCGGGCTGTGTGGTGCAACAGATTCCTGGCAGCACTCCTTCTTCATTGCCATGTTGTTCGTTCTGTTTGGGCTTTGCAACAGCCGGAGATTTTCCAGGTACTAACTGAAACAACTGAACCAGATGCAAAGAGGTGGATCTTCTCCCTCCTGGACACGCTCCCGGCGGCGGAGTTTACACAAGTCCTGGTTACTCTCTGGGCTCTCTGGTTTTCTCGACGACAAGCTTTACACGAGCATATTTTCCAGAGCATGTTATCAACCCACCAATTTATCATGAAGTATATACGAGAGCTCAATGATTGCAAGCCAATTCAGGTGAAGCAAACTCCAGCAACCCGATCCAGTGTGAGGAATCCCAGATGGATAACGCCTCCGGAGAACTTTGCAAAAATCCGTGTTGATGGGGCCGTCAATAGAGCTAATGATGAAGGTTCTTACAGTGCAGTGTGTAGCGACGGAGAAGGCAACTTTTTGGGCACGTCGGCCATCAGATGTGCCGGCCTCACTGACCCTGCTACGCTTGAATCATTAGCTTGCCGGGAAGCTCTTGCGCTTGCCCAAGATCTCTCGTTATCCCATCTTATAGTTGCTTCTGACTCCAAAGGGGTGGTGCAGGATATCAAGCTAGGCACTGGTGGGATGTATGCAACCATTGTGAGGGAAATTAGAGAGACGATGGAGCTTTTCCATCAATGTTCCGTCATCTTTGAAGGACGGGAAACCAATCAAGAGGCACATAGCCTTACTAAGCATGCTTTTGGTATGGATCTGGGGCGCCACCTGTGGATTTTAAACCCCCCAGATTTGAATTGTATCCCTATGAACATTATTCAATAAAGTAAAGTGTGTTTAGACTGAAAAAAATATCTAGTGGGGGCTGCTACGCATCGGCCGGTGAATCTTTGCCGCCTGCGAACCATCGGATCTGATAGAATTTGAGGAAAAGCTTAACATCATCCCGCAGATCGCAGTGGCCGCGTCCGCCACCTCCCCTGCATGACACGCGTCCAAGTGAGGGCTCACATGCCGTCCTTTGTCAACGCGCTTCCGAATCAGAGGCTATGTTTTTGAAATATACGTGGGCAATGGTATCCTCAGCTCACCAGGCTTCAAGGTTGGATGCTCGCATTTATTCTTGAATTTTTTTTGAAGGATTTTCAGCGATGCACGTTCAGTGGGAGGGGATGTTACTGTCAACTACGAGGTGCCATTGGTGACTTGGTCAATCTCAAGATGAGATGTCAGAGGTGCTCATAAAGGTACGATGTGTGTGTTCATAGGGATGAGTGTATGCGGGTATATATGAGTGTGTGCATCTGTACTATGTTAAAAATCATAATGAAATTAGCATCCTCCCAGGATGCCTCATCAGGGGCTAACTAGACGTTCATCGGGCCCAAACGTAGCAATCCGTCTTGGTTTGAGTCACATTAGCAAAAGGGCCCGTGCGTTGTAATGGGAGATACAAATTAAATCCTCTAACACTCAAGTGACCCTTCTGTGTTGCCACTTCTCTTTGCCAGTATCATTGATGTTGGTCATGTTGTCCACCTATTCAAGACCTAGATGATCAACCCCAAGGTGACGAGGTTGTTTATCACATTCTAGCACACCACTTCCACGAGCCCCTCCTTGCACCCTATTATAATTTTGCAGACTTTGTAATGATGGTGTGCGACACCCCTGGCTCGTGGTGCATGCACTATCTCCGCACTCCTGCACAAAAATTTAATGACACACCTTGTGTGTAGTATAGACAACCAAAAATCAAACCGTTGAGATTGGTACAGATATAGTAATGTCATGCATGGAAACTTGAGATTCAGTTTGGGTTTCAGTTGAGGGACTCGAACTTGCTAGTGAATTGCTTATTACAAACCTTTCAATCAACTCCTACAGGGAACCAAGATAATGTTGATGGATGTGTGATGGTATTGAATGGATACTTTGGAAGTTGAGAGCGCAAAATAGAGTAAAAAAGGAACTTATCTTTGATTGAGCGTTGACTGTGGTAAAAAAGTAGGAACTACAAGTTACAGGTGGAGTCATATGTTGTCTTAGAGTAGCAACCATGTTCATGGCATAACTCGAGTCCAATGTACATAAAGGCTTGACGCACCGACAAATCCAATGTGGTGGAAAACATTTGCCAAGGTGGAGTTTGTTGGAATTGTGTCAAATATTGTATATAAGATAAATTACAGTTGGACTCTCAGTTGTATTGTGTTCATAGGGTATGAAGTCATCATGTTCTAGTAGGACACTTGTATCCTAGACCCCTTATAGAATGAGGGGATAGACATACGATGTAATCTATACCAATATAATAGCACAAGCACGCAGGAGGGGGGTGGCGGTGTGTGCCGGAGCCTGGGCGATCTCGGTGCAGTATTGTGACGATGTCTCATGGGAGGAGCGGCTGTAGTCAGGCCCAAAAAATGTAGCTATATCGATGAACCTTGTTAATAAATCTTGATGTCGTGAATCGTGTGATTGCTTGGTGCTCGATGAATAGACCACTCGCCTCGGATATTCTAACACAAGCAACACAAAGCATTACACTTTCAAACGAGTACTGGTAGGATAAAAAAGGTATGGCATAGAAAAGCATTATTACTAGGACTCGTCACAAGAAGGTATGTGGGAATGGAGATCCGGCAACCAACCAACAAGAAAACATCACCAATCCTAGTACAAATCATTGGGTAGACCCACGCCTCGAAAACCAACGGTACGTGGCTCAGGCAATGGCCATCTGTCATGGGCAAGAAAGTACCAAGTCAATGAATCTGTTTATCTTAAACAAAGTATAGACATATAGTACTCCCTCTGTATTATAATATAAGTATGTGTAAGAAAAAATACTTGTTTCCATCGCCGCCCAAAATAGTATCAGTGTTTTTGTATGTCCTGCCAGGCAACAACCATCTGTTGTTGTTGATCAACCATGTCAAAAAGCACGCAAGTTATTGAATAAATTTATTTGAAACAATATGTATATGTATAAGTACTAAAATATATAAGAAAGAATACATGTTTTCATCACCCTCAACAATAGTATCATGTCCACAAGTCCTGCAAGCACACCCAAAAATAATTTTACCACGAGAAAACATATTAACTTAAACCAATGAAATATCACATTAGTGCATTAAAATATACACAAAGCAGGGGAAGAGCGTGAGGAGATGGTACAGATAACTACGGTGTGAAGTATGATAATATAACAAATAACAACATGACACACTGATGAATTGCTACCCGAATCGTACAGTGTCATCTACATCAGTACATAGTACTACACCTATGGCACACAGACAAGTGACATCACATACATCTTGTCATATCAGCCCAAAATCCAATTGGGCACCAGTAATGTTTAAGTGAAAATAACTGAACCATGTGAAAACTAGAGATGAATGTTCACAGAGATCCTAACTGACAGGATAACTTCCCTAAAACCTAGAAACTCCTTTATTTTAAAAAAAAGACATACCATTCTTTATTTAACTTCATCAAGAGGCGGTGAATAACATCCCTCGGCAGGAATGGAGTTTCTTCCTTATCATAAAAGTTCATTCCAACAAAATTCCCATCAGTGTCTATAAGAGGGCCCCCAAACCCAGCCTAGCAAAACAAAAGTAACATCATACAAGGTTTACACACAGATATCGTTTTAATAGATGTAGTGATAGCCTTACTATTGCAATGCTAATAATTTTGGCATGTTCAAGGTACCGGGGAACTCCACAAGAAATACCTTGGTGATTTTACAGGTGGAGACGCAAAGTTCTGTACAGTCGAGTTCGCTTTGTTTGCCAATTAACACCTTCCCCTCAACAGCCATTAGTTTGTGATACGCAAAAAGACAACCCACAGCTATTACATCCATAGAAGAGGTAACTGGATGCTCACTGATTTGTATTGCATGAGGATCCCAGTATCCGATGATGTCAATAAGAGCAATGTTGTAATGTAAATTATAAAAGTTCAATATCCCTACAACTCGAAATTTATTTGGAAGGCAAACTTCAATCTGCAATGAAAAGGTTATGTTAACTAGTATCCAAAATGAGAAGGAAATAATAATAATAATAATAATAATAATAATAATAATAATAATAATAATAATTAGCAGTAACAACCCTCAAGGTCTCATCAATCCTGTGTGCATCACCCGGAACTCAAACCAAACTTGCTGAAGTCAGAATTGTTGCAGAGCATGCATTGCACTTTATAAATACACCTGTGCAAGCAAACTTTTTTGCAAATCCTACAGAGATAGTCATTTCAGTTATCAATCATTGACCAATTAAAACATGAAAAAGTAAGGACTTTATAACAGAGTCGTCACCATTGAATCAGTGGCGAGGCCACGTTATAACTGTGTAGTCGCTTGACTACACAGGATTTTTGTACGACATTGACCCCCACGTCTACGTACCACGTCGTTGAACCAGCAATTTAACTTACAGCCCATCTATTCTCTTATCCCCCTGCTTGTGTATCAATTAGTTGGGTCATTATTGGGCCGTACAGCAAAAAGAAAGTCCAAAATCCCTTAACTGATCGCACTGTATCGCTTGATCTACAAATTACGTGATATCTTTGGCTCCCCTTCACGCATGCCTCTTCAATGACCGTGGATGGCCGCCGCAGCGCCGTCTTCAGACTTCACGTCCCGACGCCGGTGATCTTTTACTGGACTCTGGACGTGAGACACGAGGAACGACCACCTTGGGCCGTCCGGCGAGCCGCGAGCGACGCACCCGCGGCTGCACATAAATTGTTCGTCTGGTACTCTGAATCAATCGACCAATATTATTGTACTAGTCTGCACTCTGTATCTGATCCAACACAAGGCAAGGCCCTCCACTTTTCTACTTCTACTTGTTTGTTTTATGTAATGCTTGACATCACAAGGTTTTGATCCTGACACCGCCACTGCATTGAATGAAGCAAGTGAGACAACACTTTTATTCATTTTTGAAGCAAGACTTTTGCTCGATTCTGAAGCAAGTTCGGCAGCAGTTTTCTTCAAAAGAGAGCCATCACTTCGCTTCATTTCTGAAGCAACACCTTTGAATGGTTTATGCAAGATATCCTCGTCGAATGTATCTTCGAGACGATTAATGATACATTTGACTAGCATGAAACACAAGTTAAAAATGCTTGATAAAGTTTTTAAAGTGTGCATGTGCAACATAAGGAACTACTCAGCAAAACAGGTACCACTAGTAGAAAAACGATTTTTAGTACCGGTTCGTAAGAACCAAGGGTGGGCACTAAAGGTCCCCCCTTTAGTCCGGGTTCAGCACGAACCGGGACCAAAGGCTCACCACATGGCACAAGGCGTGCCGTGGTCTTGGGGACCTTTAGTCCCGGTTGGTGGATTTTTTTTATTTTTTTGAAATAAAGCAAAAACAGCCCGCCTACTGGGCCGGCACGGCCTGCATACGACTAGAAACCCAACCTTTAGTTGGGCCAGGATGCAGGCCCGTACAGCCAAGTAGGCCCCACAAGGCAGAAAACTTGCAATAGGCCCACAAAGGCCTGCTTAGAGAGGAGCTCAACACGGTAGCCGTGGCGGGGCTTATAAACCGGTGCGAGCTCCTCTCAACTAGCGAGGTGGGACTAAACATTGTGCACTGCGGGTGGCCGCGCACCACCTTTAGTACCGGTTGGTGGCTTCAACCGGTACTAAAGGGGGGGGTCTTTAGTACCGGTTGGAGCCACCAACCCGTACTAAAGGCCACCACCTCTTTAGTACCGGTTTATGCCACGAACCGGTACTAAAGTTTCGCCACGAACCGGTACTAATGAGCGCCGCCCGCCTAGCCGTTAGAACCGGCACTATTTGTCACATTAGTGCCAGCTCAAATACAAACCGGGACTAATGAGCTGAACATTTGACCCTTTTTCTACTATTGTGCAATGCACATTGGCAGCCAAGGGGTCATGGTACGACATTGCACTAGTGCAGAACCGGGCAATAGCACCGGTTCGTAAGGTCCTTTAGTGTTGGTTCCATAACCGACACTAAAGTGTGGGCACTAAAGCCCCCCCCCCCTTTAGTACCGGTTCAGCACGAACCGGTGCTAAAGGGAAACCACGTGGCACGAGCCAGCTCCGGGGGCCGGGAGCCCTTTAGTACCGGTTGGTAACACCAACCGGTACTAAATGTTTGTGGACTTTTGTTTTATTTTGTATTTTTCAATTAAATTTGTGTTATCAATTTAATTTAGGATTGTTTTACGTTATAATGAGTTGTAGTCGTCATCATCATCATCATCATCATCGTATATTAATAAATAAATAAACTCTAGCTAGCTAAAAATCATCGTAGTCGTCTAATTACCACTATTTAATCATCATAGTCATTACCGCTAGCTATCTAATCATCACCAACACTGGCTAGCTTAAAGAGGAAACATTCACTTTGTAACAGAAGCAAAGATATCATCGAGTTCAACATAATCATCACCAACATCGAAGTTCAGGATACGGACATGAGACACTAATTAAGAGCATGAACTAGTGCTGCTCCCTCTCAGGTAGAATAGCATAGAACATGTATAGCTCTCTTGATTCATCATACTGGAGCATGCAGATGAATCTGTCTCCTAATCTTGGGTTGCGCTTCTCCTTGCTGCCCCCTAGTATTTCTCTGCGATCGTTAACAATTTTGCTCCAATATTTCACTATTAAGCATTCTCCGCTTTCAGAAATCCTGAATGCACTCATGTGCAATGTAGGATATCTTGGCCGTAAGCTAACCATTGACATGTCACCTTTAGTCTCGATCCACTGAGGCACAACCGTCATCGGAAGTCCCTGTTGAAGAACATCGTATAGTAATTAATATACTAAGCAATGAAAGTTTAGCTTCAAAAATAATGTATGCAAAAGATGCACTAATTAAGGACAAATAGTTAAAATCTTACCATCTTTCGATTATAGATGTGACCGTAGTTCAATACGATCACCATTGTCGCACGTTTTGAGTACTAACATTTCTAAGTCCAGGAATTTTTTTTGTCTTGACAGTATTAAGATCCTCAAGCCATGAAACATAATGACTTATCTCCTCGTAGTTTAGTTGAGCCCCGGGGCAGTAGTAGGTCCTGTCTACCAAGCACCGGACATGTTTGCTTGAATCGAAATAAGCTGACAATACAAATTAGTTGTCAACTATTTTTGAATAAACTGTATCAAAGACATAAACATATGCATGCATGGTTGAGAAAAACTCACATAATGGTAGAACTGGAGGCGTTTGCACATCGACCCAGATATCTATATTACCTTCAATATCATCTTTCGGACGAATATCAAAGGTGACAACCATACCAGGCTCAAATGCATAAGCCTTGCATAGTGCTTGCCAAGTTTTGCATTCAAAATGGGTGTATGTGTCTCCATTATATAATTTGACCTTGAAAGTATACCCATGCTCCGTCTTCAAGTAAACTCTCTTTACCTCCATATCATCTATAGCACTAAAACTTATCTTATCCAAGACAAAAATTGTTGCATGGCAGGGGATGCGCTAGTAGAATAGTGAAAATTTAAAATTATAAATTGAAGCAAATGAATCATAAGTTTTGCATTCAAATAATAATTGACAAAGTGACTTACTGTGTCAACTTCGAATGTCTACCATCAACAAGGAAATTTTTGTCGCACAGGCCGCGCTGGTCTTCACAGTGTTCGCACATAATGAAATCTTTTTCATCGTCAGATGACATTTCCTATGTTCATATAGGTGAAACATTAAACACCTATTACAAATTAGTTGTCAACTATTTTTGAATAAACTGTATCAAATCTCAGATACCTAAATTTTCTTACTAAAAATAAACTAGTTATATTAATTATTGAACTAGTTCAAATCTCATATACCTAAATAAACTAGTTCGATAATTTTCTTACTAAAAATAAACTAGTTATATTAATTATTCAACTAGTTCAAATCTCTAGTTCGACAATTTTCTATCTATCTAACATTCGACATTAATCAAACATTCGATCATCTAATTAACTTTTCTAAAAAACAGAAAATAAGTAAAAAAAAAATGTGTGTGTGTGTATGTGTGTGTGTAGTGTGTACGTATATATGTGTGTATGTGTGCGGCCCCGTATTTCACCGCCCCATACGTACGAGCGGGGGCGCCGGCGTACGGGGCGGGGGCGGCGGAGTACGTACGGGCGGGGGCGCCGCCGTACGGGCCGGGTGCGACGATGACGGACGGCGGCGCGGCGGGTATACGCGAGAGCGAGAGACGTACGGGACCGCGGCGGGACGACAACGGACGGCGGCGCGCGGCGTTCGGGGCGGCGGCGCGAGACGGCGACGACGACGGGCAGCGGCGGGGACAGCGACGATGGGCGACGGGCGGCGAGGACGGGTTCGAGCGGCGCGCAAGAGGTTGGAGATGAAAGAAGTGGGGAGATCTAACTGAATTTTCGTAAGTGTTGTATATATAGGAGATGCCTTTAGTACCGGTTGGAGCCACCAACCGGTACTAAAGGCCAACTTTGGCCAGGCCAAGAGGCGGGAAGAGCAGGCCTTTAGTACCGGTTGGTGGCTCCAACCGATACTAAAAGGTGGTCTTTAGTACCGGTTGAAGCCACCAACCGGTACTAAAGGCCTCGCACTGCCACCCCAAAGTTTAGTCCCACCTCGTCGGGCGAAGGGCAGCCGCACTGGTTTATAAACCCAGCCGCGGCTACCTCTTCGAACTCCTCTATATAGCAGGCTTGTTGGCCTAAACTCTGCGCACTGCCCTGTGAGTCTGCTGGGCCTTTAAGGCCTGTAACTGCACGTCTGTGACCTAGCAGGCCCACAGGCCAGCGCACCAATTTTTTTATAGTTTTTTTCTTTTCTGCTTTATTTTCTTCTATTTATTTCTACGTAGTTTTTTTGTATAGTTTTTACTTTTCTGTTATATTTATTTTCTTCTATTTATTTATGAGTAGTTTTATTCATCTAATTTGCCAAAATTCAACATTTTCAGAGTTCATTTTGTAGTGATTTTCAATTTCACGATCATTTTGTGAACGATAGAAAAATAGAAAATATAATTTTTTTTCTTTTCTGCTTTATTTTTTCTTCTATTTATTTCTGAGTAGTTTTTTCTTTTCTGCTATATTTATTTTCTTCTATTTATTTCTGAGTAGTTTTTTTATATAGTTTTTTTCTGCTATTTTTTCTTTTCTGCTATTTGTTCTTTTCTGCAAAACTTGATGGTCAAAGTCTGGAGTTATAACCAAATTTAAAAAAAAAAAGAAATGCCGACGTGCAATTAGTTTTTGCCATAACAGAAGAAGTCCGGAGTTGTAATAAGTTATTAAAAATAAAAAAGAGGTGCAATGCTCGTTAATTTGCTTCAAGCCTTTCGGAATAGTGTAAACTGCACTACGTGTAACTCCGTGCAATCTACCATATTCCTGAAGGCTTGAAGCTAAGCAACGTGAGCATTGAGCCTCTTCTTCATTGTCTCTGCACTCAGGGCTTATAAACCGCTCCTAGTCCCTCTCTCTTGGCCAGGTGGGACTAAAAACAGCTTGCCATAACCTCATTAGTACCGGTTCGTGGTACGAACCAGCACTAAATGGTGATGGTGGGGCCATAGCCTGACCGCAGGCTGACACAGCCTCTTTAGTACCGGTTCGTGGCATGAACCGGTACTAAAGGTTCGCCACGAACAGGTGCTATTGATCACCGCCACGAACCGGTGCTATTGTACACATTAGTGCCGGCTGAAATTCAAACCGGCACTATTGTGCTTCACGTTTGACCCTTTTTCTACTAGTGTTGTAGTTTCAATCTGTAATCCTAGAAAATATTGGAGTAGATGGTGATGATCTATCGTCATTCATCTTCCATGAAACCTACCCTCCAACTTCATGACTAGGGGGGGGTCATAAATTCACCATTTCCGCATCTTGTTTTAGGGTTTGCCAAATATGTCATATATGAGTTCATCGCAGTTTTGATGTTACTAAGTTATCTTGTTTTGCTAACGCCAAGTCAACTCCTCTGGCCATGGATTTGCAGAGACCGACACTGATGAGCCACTTGCATGATTAGATTTATTTTTATGAGTTCCATAGCAGCAAGTGGGCATTCACCTAGTTTATATCGAAAAATATATATGTTGCCTGTTGCAAGAAGGTGAAAACATAAGTGACCATACATGTTAGTACTAGTTTGTCAGTATGTTTTTGCCATGTCGTTTATCTCAGAAAATTATGAAGATGTCGTTCAGCTTGGCCATTTAGCCAGGTAGAGATGAGACCTTCGATTGGTTATTTGTTTGGACTGTTAGACCTCTACACAAGGAGGACCCACTATGAGGACCAATGTAAGCTGACTTTGAGACTTGACGTCTGTCAAAGGCACAGCCGCGCCTCTTTGGTCCATGGCTGCCCCATGCTGTCCTTACACCTAATATCCTGTGAAGTAATTTTGCTCACCTCCTTGAATGTTGTAACATGGTTCTCCTGCCAGACTTTTGAGGAATGCTCTTGTAGCATCATCAACCACTTCCTTAACACTGAAGCACAATGTAGAGAACTCATTGTGATAAATCCAAAATGACAAGATATCGCAATATGAGGTATTAAACCAAATGAGCTATTAAACAAGGGAAATATAGAATAAGGAGCAAAATAGTTGCAGATATTTCACAGCAGAGAAATCTAAGGAAATCTAAAACAATTTCTCCATGGATCTTCCTAAATGTAAGTTTAGGGTCCAGCAGAAACATGTTATTAGCGCGAGGATTGAAATAACAAGCTTCGATCTAGTAGAGTGCAACGGGACAGTTTTTGGGATAGTTGCCATGTTTCCGGTACGGTGGGAACGAGGAACGGGAACGGGGGACGAGAGTCGGGGGTCGGAAAAAATAGGGTACAGTGGGGGTATACATCTCTAGAACGATTTTTCTAAAGCGGAAACGTGATCCAATCAATTCCGGTACGATGAATCCGGTACGGTACCATGGAACGAGGAACGTGAATCTTTACGGATGCGGGGAGCAATTGGCTGGGAGGGACCGAGGGAGTACTTATACATGGAACTGGCTGGGCTGGGAGCAACTGGCTGCATCGTCGATTCATGAAGACTAAAATACATCATCTCATTCCCAATGGAAAATTTATTAGCAGCCTTGGAGTAATTGGAGAGCAGAACGAGGAGTTATTTAGGGGAGTGAAAAAGAACGGGGCAGAGAGTAAAACGAGGAGTTCGTGATTGATATGGCTAACCTTTTGCTTACTCGATCGATTCAAGAACCAAGACTGTCGAGTCGCCGAACCTGAATCGACGATCCGACTGCGGAAACGCCGAATCCGCATCGAATCTTACCGAATCGGCCCTCGTTCCCGAATCTGATTCCGGGTCGATGAATCCGGATCGAGGGATGGCCCACCGTTCCCCGTTTCCGGCTACTATGGTTTTTGGGATAAATTCGTAAACCAGGGAAGCTTCTGTTTGGCTTTCAGAATGATACACCACACGTACTTAAATAGAAATAGGGGAGGGAGATGCAGTATATGAGGCAGTAAAGAGAAACATGGCAAGCCAAACGGAGTGTGTGGTTCATCAATACTCAAAGTGTGCGTACCTGACCATCCCGTGAACCCCCAAGAATCGAAGAATTGCAGACCTCCGTACATAGCGGGTCTTTTTTTCTTTGGTACAAGAGCAGTTCAGCCCAATGAAGTTGCCATCAAAATCAACAAGGGGACCTCCAACCCACACCTAGCACAAAAGTCAGGATGAAGAATATGCATCATTGCATACCATGATAGAATATAGATTAAGCAATTCATGCCATCATACAGTTATTTATTTGAACTGTACAAACTAAAGCAGCTAGCTCACCTTGTGGATCTGGCATGTGCTGAACATGGTCTCATCAGTTCGAGCGCTTGGAGAAGCAAGATCTACCCCGCTTGTGTCCGTTAATAGTCCTGAATTGAAATTGCGACATATAGCCGCTACCTTCCTATAAGGCTCAAACTGCATCTCATGATCAAGACTTACATGAGCGGCATTAACACCAGCGACGTTGACTATGAAAAAATCAACATATATCTCAGGATCCGCTATCCACCCAGTGACAATCTGATCATTCGGAAGGCGTACTTTAATCTCAAATGAGCACAAGGCAATGGTTGTACTGAATTAATGATTAGCATAATACACAGGAAAGGAGTACAGAAAATAGTTACCGTCAAATTTTTAGTGATCTTGCTTGCATGCCAAGTAAGTGGAATCAAATTTATCGATGTGAGGAAGCTTGTAGCATCGGGACATGAGCTTTCGATGCATATGCCTGTGCATTCGCGTAACTTGGTATCACCTGCAGAGGGCAAGAGAGTCATACGTGCAAACTGAATAGCTGATCATCAAAAACAATGTAACATGAAGAATAATTAGCAGTATAATCGCCAACCATGGAATGAGGCCAGCGCCACAACACTCATACTTAATCTGGAAAGTACTTGCTTACTCAAGGCGCCTTTTCTGGATTCACTCAATTTCGCTATGGAGGTAGCATCCAAACCTAGTTAATTGAGATAAAATCATGTGTGAGTGTGATACAGTTAATTGAACGGTCAATTATGAATACTCAGGAAAACGGAAGCAAAATGGACTCACTACTTGGCCTAATTGCTTTCATCTCACTGTTCATTCTTGCTCTCGTAGCATCATCAACCCCTTCCTTTACTTTAACTCTGCACCGCAACATAGAAAACTCACCATGATAAATCCACAAAGGAGATATTGCAGACCACACACACAAGATGAGCCATTAAACAAGGGAAATATAGAACTAGAAGGGAGGCAAATAGTTACAGATATTTCACAGCAGAGAAATTTAAGAAAATCTTAAACAATTTCCCCATGGGTCTTCTTCTTGAACGTAAGTTCAAGTGTAGCAGACATATGTATTAGCACTGGCACTGAAATAAGAGCCTTAATCTAATACAGTGCAGATCTAAACAATTTAAGGAAAAAGAGCAAATGAGTACAAACTGGTAACTAAAATAGGAGGGATCGATATGTAGAATAGGATGCAATGAGAGAGGGGCATGGGTGAGCCAAAGAGAGAAGGTCGGTTCATCAATACTGAAAGTGTACATACCTGACCATCCTGTGAAATGCCAAGAAATGAAGAATTTGCTTCCTTGGCAAGTAGGCAGTCTTTTTCATTTTGGTACGGGAGGAGTTCATCCAAACAAAGCTCCCATCAAAATCAACAAGGGGTCCTCCAATCCCTGCCTATCGCAAAAGTAACAGTGAAGTTACACAGGGATAATGCAATTCATAATGCCTGAAACTAAGGATACAAGGACAGAATATGCTCTTAAGCCACTGACAGTACCATCATACAGTTATTTAATTTGAACTGTACAAAAGCAGCTAACTCACCTTCTGGACCCGGCATGTGCTTACAATTGTTTCACTGGTAAGAGGGTTTGGAGGGGCAAGATCTACTCCGCTTGTGGCCGTTAAAAATCCAGAACGGAAACAGCGAGATACAGCTGCTACCTTCGTATGAGGCTCAAACTGCATGTCACCGTCAAGGCTTGCGGCATCAAATCCAGACACGTTCTTCATGATGACAATGCAAGAATCAACACATGAAGCACGTATCCGCCCAGTGACAATCCGATCATTAGGAAGGCGCACTTTAATCTGAAATGAGCACAGGTGCAGCATGTATATATTAGCATGCATAATTAATAATCCAGGAAAGGAGTAGATAAAAAAGTCACCTTCAAACTTGCAGGCCAAGTAGGTGGAACCAACCGCGCCGATGTCAGGATCGTAGCTTCGGAAACAGAACACAAGGTTTCAATGCATATGCCTGTGCATTCACGTAACTTGGTATCACCTATGCACAGAGAGAAAGTTTTTTTTCTCGAATACGCACGAGTGTGCGTATCATTTTATAAAGAAGCGCACAGAGAGAAAGTCACTTGTGCAAACTGAATAACTGGCCATTTA
>NC_041388.1:559365066-559386309 GCF_002162155.2 Triticum dicoccoides | reverse complement strand
CATCGAATGAAGCGAGCGACACGACACTCCTGTGCAATCTTGAAACTACCTGTTCGCTGAGTGCACTAAAGGCGTCTGGTAATAAGGAGATACCATCCAAAGCTGGTTTATGGGAGCAAAATCATGCTGTATGTGGTATATATATACAGCTAACAGAACCGTCAGTTTTATTACTACCTCTGTTCATTTTTATAAGACGTTCTAGACATTCAGACATTGTTTAAAACAGTACAAAGCAACCTGTCTGAAACGTCTTGTAAAAACAAACGGAGGGAGTATTATGAATATGTAATTGCAAGAAAAAGGGAAACAGCATGGACTCACTTGGCCTAGTAGCTCTTTTGTGAGGGCGGTGTTGCTCTTCGTCGCATCTCATCAGCCGGCGCTTGTTTTTCGTCATCGATCTTTAATTACAAGCCAGCCCTGAACTGCAAGGAACGAAATTCAGCTAACACTGATCGATCTGTTTTCGAGTGTGTTGAGTGAATCTTTCTTAACCGGGACTCTCTCCTGGTTGGATCTTGTATTGTACTGCATGTTTCCTTTCTCCGCCTAAAATGCAAAAGCAGAGCTCCGGCTGTTCCCGTCAAAAAGATTGGAGAAAGAAACTACGAACAACAACAACAAAAAAAAAAACTAGAAACGGATCTGGATTACTGTGGCGGAGTCGCTCTACGAAACAGGATGGGTTGAAGAATCCATACACGATCCAAGCAACCAAAAAGTCCCCCGTCGGTGGAGAAGGATACCTCCGAAACTGGCCGCCGCTGGGTTCGTCGCCGGTAGGACCTCTGCTCCAACTTTGTTTTTTTGAGGGGTACCTCTGCTCCAACTAGTTCCTGTACCTCTGCTCCAACTTTTTTTAGGTGTTGGCATCCGTGCTGCTGCCGCGAGAGGGGACGTTTTATCTTGACCGGCCCACTAGTTCCTGTTTAAGATCTAGTATTCGGTATTCTTTTTTTTCTTTATTAGGGTATAGGGTAAGCCATCGTGGTGGTTTATATTCCATGGGAAAATAAAGATACATCATTTGCCAGTAAATCACTGATAAAATGAGGAGGCTCAGTTTTGTTAGTTTTTACATTTGTTCGCACGCATCAGTTTGAATATTTGTGAATTGAAAAAGTCTGTCAATTTGAAATATATCCGCGAATTATAAAAATCATGAAATCGAAAAAGGTTTGCCAATTCAAAATGGTCGTGAATTTGAAAAAGACCACTAATTGAAAAAAGTTCACGAATTTGAATAAAGTTTGTGATTTAAAAAAAGTTTGCAAAGTCTAGTAAAGATGAAGAATTACAAAAAAAGTTCACGAATTCGTAAAAAGTTCAAAAATTCAAAAGCAAATTACGAATTTGTGTAAAGATAGCGAAGTAAAAAACTCACAAATCCGACAAAGTTTTAAAAAAATTAAAAGTTCGGATTGTGAAGAAATTCACGAAGCCGAAAATTATTCATGGATTTGAAAAAGTCATGAATAAAAACTGTTCACCAAATTGAAAAGATTGTGAACTTGAAAATTGTTTGTGATTCCTAAAAGAGTTCATGAATTTTAGAAAATACGTTCATGAAATTTAATTTGAAAAATAAAATAAAATAGAAGAATTAAAAAAGAAAAAGAATATAGAAGAGGAAGAAAAACAAATAAAGAAGAATTTCCGGTCGTATGTGCGTGCAGGTGCATCACGTTACTTGGGCCTTGAGCCCGTGAACTTGGGTCGTTAACAATTTCTCAAGAAAAATAAAATTGGTTCGTTAACAACCGAGGCGACTCAGTCAAGCACTGTAGCGAACGCACGCAGGCAGGCAGTCACGCCCCGACGAACTCATGGAGCTACGGGATGGCAAAAAAAAAAACTCATGGAGCCACAGAACCCTAACGATGGCGGCAGCGGCGGGCAGACAGACGAAGCACCCGCGCGCCGCCGCCAGCCAGGAGCAAGCAAAGCAAGGTTACTTCTCTCCCAATCCCAATCCCAATCCCTGCTCTGCTCCGGTCCTCCTCCCGTGCTTGCTACTGCTGCGCGCTTTGCTTGCTGTTTGCTGGCCTGCGGCTGCACGCTGGCTCTGTTCGTCCTAGCACTACCTCAAATTTTGTTCGTCCTAGCACTACTAGCACAAAGGCCCGCATTCCGACCAATGCCGGCCGGGCGGCTGGCGAGCCAAGGTTCACGTACACCCTCATCCAGTCATCCTCCACCTCTGGTGGAATTTTTAGTTGCTTGCAGTATTCTCCGGCCTCATCAAATCTTTCTTTATTGGTTGTATTTGTGTATGGAATTATGGATACTTCCAATCTTTCAACCCATCCAATTTGGTGGAATATAGAGAGATTGGTGGAATTGATTGCTATATTAGAAAAAAAACCTAGTCTATTATATATTTCCTAAACAATCAAGATATATACTCAACAACTGGGTTGCGCCGCAATACTCCAGTGCCGTTTCTAGGGTATATTGGCTCGTAATTCTTCCTACGATCTATTGGATACGGATATATAGTCCAATCCCTCCAATTTGTTTGCCAACCATATAGATCCACTAGTTGTGCATGCGATCAATCAGTGTTTGTTGAATTTTGTTCCTAGCTATTCAGGCTGGCTTGAATATAGATCGATGACAAAAAACAAGCACCGTCTGATGAGAGGCGATGAAGAGCAACAACGCCCTTATAAAAGAGCAACTAGGCCAAGTGAGTCCATAGCTGTTTCCCTTTTCCCTAAAACGTACACATTCATAATGGTAAATTGACGCTTCTGTTAGTTATATCACACATGATTTTATTTTGAAATTAACTAGGTTTGGATGGTACCTCCATAGCCACAGGCACATCCGGCAGCTCGAGTGAATCCAGTGCAGGCTCCTCGATTGAACTCACTGATGCAAGCTCCTTAGCGATATCGGGCAGCTCGAGTGAATCCTTTCCAGGGGCCCTGAGTGAACTCAGTGAGCAAGTTGTTTCAAGATTGCGGAGGAGTGTTGTGTCGCTTGCTTCATTTGATGGTTGGTGATTCTACTGTTAATAATTTCTCATATTACCTTGTTTTAAGATCAGCTATTCAGTTTGCACGTATGACTCTCTCCCTCTCCAGGTGATACCAAAATACGCGAATGCACCGGCACATGCATCAAAAGCTCATGTCCTGATGCCACGTGTTTCCTGACATCCATAAATTTGATTCCGTATACTTGCCCTAGAAGGAAGATCACTGAAAGTTTGACGGTAACCTTTTCTGGATTATTAATTATGCTAATGTATATGCTGCACCTGTAATGATAATTCAGTACAGCCATTGCCCTGTGCTCATTTCAGATTAAAGTACGCCTTCCCGATGATCAGATTGTCACTGGGTGGATAGAGAACCCTGAGTTATATGTTCATTTTTTCATCGTCAAAATCAAGAACGTTGACGTTATTGATCCCACCCATCTATATCATCTAAGTCTTGATCGTGCCACGCAGTTTGAGCCTTATAGGAAGGTAGCAGCTCTATGGCGCTATTATGATTCAGGAGAATTAAAGACCAGAAGCGGAGTATATCTTGCCTCTGTATTTGCTCGTACCGATGAAAGGATGTTAAGCACATGCCGAATCCATGAGGTGAGCTAGCTGCTTTAGTTTGTATAGTTCAAATAAATAACTGTTTGATGGTGTGAATGGCTTAATCTATATTCTATCATTGTGTGCGCTGATGCATATCCTTAGTTTCAGGCGTTATGAATTGCATTTTTCATGCATAACTTCATCCTCATGTTTGTGGTAGGTGGGGATTGGAGGTCCCCTTGTTGATTTTGATGGCAACTTTGTTGGGATGAACTACTCTGGTACCAAAGAACGAAAGACCCCCTATGTACGAAGGCCTTCAATTCGTGAATTCATGTGGTTTCACGGGATGGTCAGGTATGCGCACTTTCAGTATTGATGAACCACACTCTGTTTCTTCTCTCTGACTGCATCCTACAGTACATCTCCCTGACCTATTTCTATTTGAGTTTGTGTAAGGTGTATCGTTCTGTACGCCAAAGAACAGCTTTCGAGGCTTACAAATTTATCCCCAAAACTGCTCATTAGCTATTTTGTACTTGTGTTTTTTTTTTTACATCTCCTGTTGCTCTGCATCTGTGACCATCTCTTTTCCTTGTATCCAACAAGCTGCATTTGCAATGTACTCCCTTCGTAAACTAATATAAGAGCATTTAGAATACTAAAGTAGTGATCTAAACGCTCTTATATTAGTTTACAGAGGGAGTACTAGATTACGGTTGTTATTATTAATCTGGCGCTAATAAATATTTCTGCTACACTCTAAACTTGCATTTAAACAGACCCATGGAGAAATTGTTTTAAATTTTATTAAGTTTATCTGCTGTAAAATATATGCAACTATTTGGTGCTCCCTTCTTTTTCTATATTTCCCTTGTTTAATACTCTCATTTTGTGCATGGTCTGTGTCTCTTGATATATTCTCCTTTTGGATTTATCACAGTGAGTATTCTACATTGTGCTGCAGTGTTAAGGAAGAGGTTGACGAAGCTGCAAGTGCAAGAATTAAAATTCGTTTTGGAGACCCAGGTCTCCTCATGGCAGCAGGTGAGCAAATTTATTTCATAGGATATTGGTTGTAAGGCCAGAATGAGAGCCCTGGACCCAAGAGGTGTGGCTGTCCCTTTGACAGCCGTTGAACCACAGGGAGGAAGAGGAGACGGGAAATTAGATTATATTGTGTTCCTCATACTGGGTCCATGGTCATTTGTCAAGCTGAATGGGAGATTATGGGGATCCTATCCATTAATTTGGTGTGTGGTCATATACTGTTAGTACATAGAAAAAACATACTGACTAAACAGGACTGGCATTATGTCTTCACACTTTTATTTATTTGATAAACCAGGTGAATGCCTGCTTGTTGCTATGGAAATCATAAAAATATATTGAATCATGCATGTGGCACATCAGTCTGCAAATCCGCAGTCACAGAAACTGATCTGTAGTTAGGAAAACAAGATGATATAGAAACATCAAAACTCTGAGGAATACTCATATGACATAATTGGCAAACCCTTAAACAAGATGTGGAAATGGTGCGGTGGAAGAAGGAAGATGGATCATCACCATCACACTCCAATTTTCTTGGATTACATATTGAAGCTACAATGGCACGCACACACTTTGAAAACTTTATGAAACACTTTTAACTTGTGTATCATGCTAGGCAGGCAATACATAAATCTTCTCGATGATATGTTCAAGAAGGATATCTTGAGGAAACCATTGGGAGGTTTTGGTTTAGAAATGGATCGAAGTGCCTACTCACTTGCTTCAGAATCAAGCAAACATCTTGCTTCAGAAATGGATCGTAGTGTTGTCTCACTTGCCTCATTCAATGGTGATGACTCTGTTATACAGTCCTTACTTTTCCATTTTTTTAATTGTTCAATGATTGATAACTGACATGACTATCTCTGTAGGATTTGCAAAGAAGTTTTCTTGCACAGGTGTATTTATAAAGAGCAAAAAATGCTCTGCAACAATTCTTACTTCAGCAAGTTTGGTTAGAGTTCCTGGCAGTGCACACATGATTGATGATAATTTATGGGTTGTTACTGCTAATTGCTACTATCATTTGTTTTTGCCTTTTCATTTCAGATACTGGTTATTAACATAACCTTATTATTGCAGATTGAAGTTTGCCTAACAGGCGGATTTCGAGTCGTAGGGATATTGAACTGTTATAATTTACACTACAATGTCGCCCTTGTTGACATCATGGGATTCTGGCATCCAAGGACAATAAAAATCCGTGGGCATCCAGTTACCTCATCTATGGACGTAATAGCTGTGGGTAGTCTTTTTGCGTGTCGCAAACTAATGGCTGTCGAGGGGAAGGTGTTGATTGGCAAACAAAGCAAACTTGATTGCAAAGAACTTTGTGTCTCCACCTGTGTAATCACCAAGGTATTTCTTGTGGACTTCCCCAGTACCTAACATGCCAAAAAGTTACTAGCGTTGGAGTACTAACATAAGCTATCACTACATCTATCAAACGATATCTGTGTGTAACTCTTGTATGTTGTTCCTTTTGTCTTGCTAGGCTGGGATTGGGGGGCCTCTTATTGACAATGATGGGAATTTTGTTGGAATGAACTTCTATGACGAGGAAGAAACTCCGTTCCTGCCGAGGGATGTTATACACCGCCTCTTATTGAACTTAAGTAAAATACGGTATGTCTTTAAAAAAAAAAGCTTGTAGGTTTTAGGGTTGTTGTCCTGTATGTATATTCATCTCTAGTTTTACATCATTCAATCATTTTCACTTAAACATAATTTTGGCCCAATTATTTTGGGCTGATATGACAACTTGTGTGTGCCCCGAAGTGTAAAACTGTGCACTGATGTAGTGATGTAATGGTACATGATTCCAATAACTTAATTCATCAGTGTGTTCTGTTGTTATCTACGGATCTACCATTATCATACTTGATACCATACTTACCTGCACCCTCTCATTGTGCTCTTATCCTTTCTATTTTTAATGCATTAAGCTGGTATGTCATTGGTTAAACTTGACTAGCTTGTTCCCTCATGGTAAATTTGATTTTGGGTGTACTTGTAGGGCTGGTGCAGATGATACTATTGTCAAGGGTCTTGAAAACAGGTATTCTTTCTTAAGTACGGCATTGTTTTGAAATAATTTAATCAGCAACTCTTATGCCTTTTGAAATGACTGTCAACAACAGATGGTTGTTGCCTGGTGGGACACACGGAAACTCTGAAACTATTGCAGCAATTTATGGAAACAAGTATTCTTTCTTGTACATGTTAATATCTATCTGTAACGTTGTTTAAAGTAGATCTCTTCATTGACGTGTACTTTGTTGCTCATGACAGATGGCCGTTGCCTGAGCCACGCTTCCTTGGTTATAGAGACATCCCTTTGCCACTTCAGAAATGGCCTCTGCCTCGCCGAAAGCCTCTACCTTAATGTTATGGTGTTCTGTATATGTAGATGGGTAAACCCTGTCACAAGCCCATGTGCTCTAAACATAGTGGTGTCCAGTGATTTATGTTCTTGACTCGTCTCCCAGGTAGGAACAGCAGTAGCCAGAGGCATCTCCAGGAGCCATCGGTAACGCCAAAATCAAATAAGCTTGCCGTCGCTAATACGTATGAATGATTGCATGCAGAGGCGTTGAAAATGCTTTCAGTTGCCGCATCGGCAAAAGGAAGATGAAGGTTGTGCCATGGCTTTTCCGCCTCCATCCAGTGCTGCCCAGGGTTTTGAATTTCGGCCGTAAAAAATGGATTTCGGCCGAATTTCGGCCATCTCGGCCTAGGGCGAAATCTATCTTCCGCCGAAGTTGGTCAAATTTTAATCAAATTTCAGTCAAAATTTGGTCAAATTTTGGCCGAAATTTTTAAAAACGACCGAAATTCGGCCATCTCGGCCTAGGGCGAGAAAAATCACAAAACGAAAATCAAAACGCTGGTGCTGCCACTGCAAGCGAAGCTTTAGTGTGTCGATATCTGCTTTGATGCAATGGATTGCAAGCCCACGCAACTCTTTGCATATCCATTGCACAAGGCACTTAGAGCAACTCCAACGCGCCTACCCAAACTCTCCGCATGTGCCTATTTGGATCGAACCGGACACCAAAGTCGGCCGAACGTGTCGACACAAATGGACTAGCGTCCGCCTTTTGTTCGTGCGTGACCCATTTCAGGCCCAATTTTGAGACGCGTTTGCGTCGGTACGGACACGCAATGGATCGGCGCCACGCCCGCCCTTGTCCTCCCCTTGGCCCGCTGGTCGGTGACACATTGGACATTCCCTCTTCCTCCCATCGACACCTAGCACACCTGGCAGCCCCACCCAGGTGCCCAGGCTGGCTGCCCGCACCCACATACCTCCCCCAGCAGCACGTCAGCTCCTCGGCGGCCACATACTCTGGCGTTTGGTAGACCATTTTCAACGTCGTCGCAGCACCTCGACGTCGACGCCACCACCCCCTCACCTCCGTCTGCCGGCAGCACACAAGTGTGGCTACCTCGCTCGCCGGACGCCGCCACGTATGCCTCCACGCCGACAGACCTGCTATCTGGTCTTGGAGAGGCCCGAGGCTCTTCACTGGCCGGCTTCTTCCACGATACCTGCAAGGTGTTCGACGGTCTGCCCACAAGGTACATGTGGACTCCGGCTACAAGTACTGTTTCCACAATGTCATTTGCAATTCAGTTGATTCTTCATCCGATGATGAGGAGATTGTGGCTACTGCTTTGGTCGTTCATGACCACATTAGTAGGTAGCGGCCGATGTTCAGGGGCTCGATCCCGGGGCATACTCCGGAGTTGAACCGGAACCAAGAGAGTCGCCATCGCTGACTCTGGTAGGACTACTTCGAGTCCCTTAACCTGCTCTTCAAACACCACCTATTCCGGCATCGTTTCCGGATGGCTAGACATGTGTTCAAACGTATCTTGGAGGGGGTGATGGCGTACGATAACTATTTCGAGTGCAAGGAGGATGCCGTGGGAAAGATTGGCTTCTCCTCTTATGGAGTACCCGGAGATCTCATTGATGAGTATGTCTGAATGAGTGATTCCACATGCCTAGACTCCATCTATAAGTTATGCAAGGCTGTGGTACCAGTGTTTGGCCTGGAGTACTTGAGAGAGCCAACCGATGTAGATATAGCCCGACTATTGACGATCAATGTGAGTAGGGCTTTTCGGGGATGCTTGGTAGCATAGATTGTATGCACTGTCAGTGGAAGAACCACCCTTCTGCTTGGCAGTGGCAGTATAGGGGCCATATCAAAACTTGCACTGTCATACTCGGGGCCACGACTTTACCAGATCTCTAGATTTGGCACTCTTTCTTCGGCATGGCTAGATCTAACAATGACATCAACGTGCTTCAGCGCTCTCCGTTGTTTGCAAGGCTTGTAGAGGACAAGTGCCCGGAGGTCAATGTTGAGATCAATGGCCACCACTACAACAACGGATACTACCTAACTGACGGTATCTATCCTCAGTGGAGTACTCTTGTGAAAACAATCCCCAGCCCTATACGAGAGAAGAGAAAGAGATTTAACCAAGAACAAGAGAGTGCTAGGAAGGATGTGGAGTGTGCCTTTGGTGTTCTTCAATCTCGATGGGGCATCATTCGGTATCCCGCTACAACTTGGTGAACCAAGAAGTTGTGGGAGGTGATTACCGCTTGTGTGATCATGCACAACATGATCATAAAGGATGGGTGTCCGGATGATATCAACGACCAAGGGTTTCAATTTCAGGGTGACAATGTCGTGCTTGAGCATGAAGGAGTGGCAATGTTTGCATACTTCACCGAATTTCATCATCAAATATGTGATTGGAAAACTCACATTCAACTGCAAGATGATTTGGTTGAGCATATGTGGCTCACGTGAAGGAAATATGCCCTAGAGGCAATAATAAAGTTATTATTTATTTCCTTATATCATGATAAATGTTTATTATTCATGCTAGAATTGTATTAACCGGAAACATAATACATGTGTGAATACATAGACAAACTTAGTGTCACTAGTATGCCTCTACTTGACTAGCTCGTTAATCAAAGATGGTTATGTTTCCTAACCATAAACAAAGTGTTGTTATTTGATTAACGAGGTCACATCATTAGTTGAATGATCTGATTGACATGACCCATTCCATTAGCTTAGCACCCGATCGTTTAGTATGTTGCTATTGCTTTCTTCATGACTTATACATGTTCCTATGACTATGAGATTATGCAACTCCCGTTTATCGGAGGAACACTTTGTGTGCTACCAAACGTCACAACGTAATTGGGTGATTATAAAGGAGCTCTACAGGTGTCTCCAAAGGTAGATGTTGGGTTGGCATATTTCGAGATTAGGATTTGTCACTCCGATTGTCGGAGAGGTATCTCTGGGCCCTCTCGGTAATGCACATCACATAAGCCTTGCAAGCATTGCAACTAATGAGTTAGTTGCGGGATGATGTATTACAGAACGAGTAAAGAGACTTGTCGGTAACGAGATTGAACTAGGTATTGGATACCGACGATCGAATCTCGGGCAAGTAACATACCGATGACAAAGGGAACAATGTATGTTGTTATGCGGTCTGACCGATAAAGATCTTCGTAGAATATGTAGGAGCCAATATGGGCATCCAGGTCCCGCTATTGGTTATTGACCGGAGACATGTCTCGGTCATGTCTACATTGTTCTCGAACCGTAGGGTCCGCACGCTTAACGTTACGATGACAGTTATTATGAGTTTATGCATTTTTATGTACCAAAGTTAGTTCGGAGTCCCGGATGTGATCACAGACATGACGAGGAGTCTCGAAATGGTCGAGACATAAAGATTGATATATTGGACGGCTATATTCGGACACCGGAAGTGTTCCGGGTGATTTCGGAGAAAACTGGAGTACCGGAAGGGTTACCGGAACCCTCCGGGGAAGTAATGGGCCTTATTGGGCCTTAGGGGAGAGAGAGGGCTGCGGCCTAGGAGGTGGCGCCCCCCCCCCACATGGGGAGTCCGAATTGGACTAGGGAGGGGGGCGCGGCCCCTCTTTCCCTCTCCCTCTCCCCCTCTTTCCTTCCCCCTTAGGGTTTCCTAATTGGATTAGGAAACGGGAGTCCTACTCCCGCTAGGAGGAGGACTCCCCCTCCCCTTGGCGCGCCCCATAGGGCCGGCCTGCCTCCCCCTTGCTCCTTTATATACGGGGGAAGAGGGGGCACCCTAGGACACACAAGTTGATCATTGAGATCGTTCCTTAGCCGTGTGCGGTGCCCCCTGCCACCATATTCCACCTCGATCATATCGTTGTAGTGCTTAGGTGAAGCCCTGCGTCGGTAGAACATCAAGATCGTCACCACGCCGTCGTGCTGACGGAACTCCTCCCCGAAGCTTTGCTAGATCGGAGCCCGGGGATCGTCATCAAGCTGTACGTGTGCTAAGAACTCGGAGGTGCCGGAGTAACGGTGCTTGGATCGGTCGGATCGGGAAGAAGACGTACGACTACTTCCTCTACGTTGTGTCAACGCTTCTGTTGCGATCTACAAGGGTACGTAGATCATACTCTCCCCCTAGTTGCTATGCATCTCCATGATCTTGCGTGTGCGTAGGAATTTTTTTGAAATTACTACGTTACCCAACAGTGGCATCCGAGCCTAGGTTTTATGGTTTGATGTTATATGCATGAGTAGAACACAAGTGAGTTGTGGGCGATATAAGTCATACTGCCTACCAGCATGTCATACTTTGGTTCGGCGGTATTGTTGGATGAAGCGGCCCGGACCGACATTACGCGTACGCTTACGCGAGACTGGTTCTACCGCCGTGCTTTGCACACAGATGGCTGGCGGGTGTCAGTTTCTCCAACTTTAGTTGAACCGAGTATGGCTACGCCCGGTCCTTGCGAAGGTTAAAACGGAGTCTATTTGACAAACTATCATTGTGGTTTTGATGCGTAGGTGAGATTGGTTCTTGCTTAAGCCCGTAGCAGCCACGTAAAACTTGCAACAACAAAGTAGAGGACGTCTAACTTGTTTTTGCAGGGCATGTTGTGATGTGATATGGCCAAAGACATGATGCTAAATTTTATTGTATGAGATGATCATGTTTTGTAACCGAGTTATCGGCAACTGGCAGGAGCCATATAGTTGTCGCTTTATTGTATGCAATGCAATCGCGATGTAATGCTTTACTTTATCACTAAGCGGTAGCGATAGTCGTGGAAGCATAAGATTGGCGAGACGACAACGATGCTACGATGGAGATCAAGGTGTCGCGCCGGTGACGATGGTGATCATGACGGTGCTTCGGAGATGGAGATCACAAGCACAAGATGATGATGGCCATATCATATCACTTATATTGATTGCATGTGATGTTTATCTTTTTATGCATCTTATCTTGCTTTGATTGACGGTAGCATTATAAGATGATCTCTCACTAAATTATCAAGAAGTGTTCTCCCTGAGTATACACCATTGCCAAAGTTCGTCGTGCCCAGACACCACGATTATGATCGGGTGTGATAAGCTCTACGTCCATCTACAACGGGTGCAAGCCAGTTTTTGCACACGCAGAATACTCAGGTTAAACTTGACGAGCCTAGCATATGCAGATATGGCCTCAGAACACGGAGACCGAAAGGTCGAGCGTGAATCATATAGTAGATATGATCAACATAACGATGTTCACCATTGAAAACTACTCCATCTCACGTGATGATCGGTTATGGTTTAGTTGATTTGGATCACGTGATCACTTAGAGGATTAGAGGGATGTCTATCTAAGTGGGAGTTCTTAAGTAATTTGATTAATTGAACTTAAACTTATCATGAACTTAGTACCTGATAGTATCTTGCTTGTTTATGTTGATTGTAGATAGATGGCTCGTGCTGTTGTTCCGTTGAATTTTAATGCGTTCCTTGAGAAAGCAAAGTTGAAAGATGATGGTAGCAATTACACGGACTGGGTCCGTAACTTGAGGATTATCCTCATTGCCGCTCAGAAGAATTACGTCCTGGAAGCACCGCTGGGTGCCAGGCCTGCTGCTGGAGCAACACCAGATGTTATGAACATCTAGTAGAGCAAAACTGATGACTACTCGATAGTTCAGTGTGCCATGCTTTACGGCTTAGAATCGGGACTTCAACGACGTTTTGAACGTCATGGAGCATATGAGATGTTCCAGGAGTTGAAGTTAATATTTCAAGCAAATGCCCGGATTGAGAGATATGAAGTCTCCAATAAGTTCTATAGCTGCAAGATGGAGGAGAACAGTTCTGTCAGTGAGCATATACTCAAAATGTCTGGGTATAATAATCACTTGATTCAGATGGGAGTTAATCTTCCAGATGATTGCGTCATTGACAGAATTCTCCAATCACTGCCACCAAGCTACAAGAGCTTCGTGATGAACTATAATATGCAAGGGATGAACAAGACTATTCCCGAGCTCTTCGCAATGCTGAAAGCTGCGGAGGTAGAAATCAAGAAGGAGCATCAAGTGTTGATGGTTAACAAGACCACTAGTTTCAAGAAAAAGGGCAAAGGAAAGAAGAAGGGGAACTTCGAGAAGAACGGCAAGCAAGTTGCTGCTCAGGAGAAGAAACCCAAGTCTGGACCTAAGCCTGAAACTGAGTGCTTCTACTGCAAGCAGACTGGTCGCTGGAAGCGGAACTGCCCCAAGTATTTGGCGGATAAGAAGGATGGCAAGGTGAACAAAGGTATATGTGATATACATGTTATTGATGTGTACCTTACTAGAGCTCGCAGTAGCACCTGGGTATTTGATACTGGTTCTGTTGCTAATATTTGCAACTCGAAACAGGGACTACGGATTAAGCGAACACTGGCAAAGGACGAGGTGACGATGCGCGTGGGAAACGGTTCCAAAGTCGATGTGATCACGGTCGGCACGCTACCTCTACATCTACCTTCAGGATTAATATTAGACCTAAATAATTGTTATTTGGTGCCAACGTTGAGCATGAACATTATATCTGGATCTTGTTTGATGCGAGACGGTTATTCATTTAAATCAGAGAATAATGGTTGTTCTATTTATATGAGTAATATCTTTTATGGTCATGCACCTTTGAGAAGTGGTCTATTTTTGATGAATCTCGATAGTAGTAACACACATATTCATAATGTTGAAACCAAAAGATGCAGAGTTGATAATAATAGTGCAACTTATTTGTGGCACTGCCGTTTAGGTCATATCGGTATAAAGCGCATGAAGAAACTCCATACTGATAGACTTTTGGAACCACTTGATTATGAATCACTTGGTATTTGCGAACCGTGCCTCATGGGCAAGATGACTAAAACACCGTTCTCCGGTACTATGGAGAGAGCAACAGATTTGTTGGAGATCATACATACAGATGTATGTGGTCCGATGAATACTGAGGCTCGTGGCGGATATCGTTATTTTCTCACTTTCACAGATGACTTAAGCAGATATGGGTATATCTACTTAATGAAACATAAGTCTGAAACATTTGAAAAGTTCAAAGAATTTCAGAGTGAAGTTGAAAATCATCGTAACAAGAAAATAAAGTTTCTACGATCTGATCGTGGAGGAGAATATTTGAGTTACGAGTTTGGTGTACATTTGAAAAATTGTGGAATAGTTTCGCAACTCACGCCACCCGGAACACCACAGCGTAATGGTGTGTCCGAACGTCGTAATCGTACTTTACTAGATATGGTACGATCTATGATGTCTCTTACTGATTTACCGCTATCATTTTGGGGTTATGCTTTAGAGACGGCCGCATTCACGTTGAATAGGGCATCATCAAAATCCGTTGAGACGACGCCTTATGAACTATGGTTTGGTAAGAAACCAAAGTTGTCGTTTCTTAAAGTTTGGGGCTGTGATGCTTATGTGAAAAAGCTTCAACCTGATAAGCTCGAACCCAAATCGGAGAAATGTGTCTTCATAGGATACCCAAAGGAGACTGTTGGGTACACCTTCTATCACAGATCCGAAGGCAAGATATTTATTGCTAAGAATGGATCCTTTCTAGAGAAGGAGTTTCTCTCGAAAGAAGTGAGTGGGAGGAAAGTAGAACTTGACGAGGTAACTGTACCTGCTCCCTTATTGGAAAATAGTACATCACAGAAAACTGTTTCTGCGACATCTATACCAATTGGTGAGGAAGCTAATGATGATGATCATGAAACTTCAGGACAAGATACTACTGAACCTCGTAGATCAACCAGAGTGAGATCCGCACCAGAGTGGTACGGTAATCCAGTTCTGGAAATCATGCTACTAGATCATGATGAACCTACGAACTATGAAGAAGCGATGGTGAGCCCAGATTCTGCAAAGTGGCTTGAAGCCATGAAATCTGAGATGGGATCCATGTATGAGAACAAAGTATGGACTTTGGTTGACTTGCTCGATGATCGGCAAGCAATTGAGAATAAATGGATCTTCAAGAAGAAGACTGACGCTGACGGTAATGTTACTGTCTACAAAGCTCGACTTGTCGCAAAAGGTTTTCGACAAGTTCAAGGGGTTGACTACGATGAGACCTTCTCACCCGTAGCGATGCTTAAGTCTGTCCGAATCATGTTAGCAATTGCCGCGTTTTATGATTATGAAATTTGGCAAATGGATGTCAAAACTGCATTCCTGAATGGATTTCTGGAAGAAGAGTTGTATATGATGCAACCTGAAGGTTTTGTCGATCCAAAGGGAGCTAACAAAGTGTGCAAGCTCCAGCGATCCATTTATGGACTGGTGCAAGCCTCTCGGAGTTGGAATAAACACTTTGATAGTGTGATTAAAGCATTTGGTTTTATACAGACTTTCGGAGAAGCCTGTATTTACAAGAAAGTGAGTGGGAGCTCTGTAGCATTTCTGATATTATATGTGGATGACATATTACTGATTGGAAATGACATAGAATTTCTGGATAGCATAAAGGGATACTTGAATAAGAGTTTTTCAATGAAAGACCTCGGTGAAGCTGCTTACATATTAGGCATAAAGATCTATAGAGATAGATCAAGACGCTTAATTGGACTTTCACAAAGCACATACCTTGACAAGATTTTGAAGAAGTTCAAAATGGATCAAGCAAAGAAAGGGTTCTTGCCTGTGTTACAAGGTGTGAAGTTGAGTCAGACTCAATGCCCGACCACTGCAGAAGATAGAGAGAAAATGAAAGATGTTCCCTATGCTTCAGCCATAGGCTCTATCATGTATGCAATGCTGTGTACCAGACCTGATGTGTGCCTTGCTATAAGTTTAGCAGGGAGGTACCAAAGTAATCCAGGAGTGGATCACTGGACAGCGGTCAAGAACATCCTGAAATACCTAAAAAGAACTAAGGATATGTTTCTCGTATATGGAGGTGACAAAGAGCTCACCGTAAGAGGTTACGTTGATGCAAGATTTGACACTGATCCGGACGATTCTAAATCGCAAACCGGATACGTGTTTATATTAAACGGTGGAGCTGTCAGTTGGTGCAGTTCAAAACAAAGCGTTGTAGCGGGATCTACATGTGAAGCGGAGTACATAGCTGCTTCGGAAGCAGCGAACGAAGGAGTCTAGATGAAGGAGTTCATATTCGATCTAGGTGTTATACCTAGTGCATCGGGTCCAATGAAAATCTTTTGTGACAATACTGGTGCAATTGCCTTGGCAAAGGAATCCAGATTTCACAAGAGGACCAAGCACATAAAGAGACGCTTCAATTCCATCTGGGATCTAGTCCAGGTGGGAGACATAGAGATTTGCAAGATACATACAGATCTGAATGTTGCAGACCCGTTGACTAAGCCTCTTCCACAAGCAAAACATGATCAGCACCAAGGCTCCATGGGTGTTAGAATCATTACTGTGTAATCTAGATTATTGACTCTAGTCCAAGTGGGAGACTGAAGGAAATATGCCTTAGAGGCAATAATAAAGTTATTATTTATTTCCTTATATCATGATAAATGTTTATTATTCATGCTAGAATTGTATTAACCGGAAACATAATACATGTGTGAATACATAGACAAACTTAGTGTCACTAGTATGCCTCTACTTGACTAGCTCGTTAATCAAAGATGGTTATGTTTCCTAACCATAAACAAAGTGTTGTTATTTGATTAACGAGGTCACATCATTAGTTGAATGATCTGATTGACATGACCCATTCCATTAGCTTAGCACCCGATCGTTTAGTATGTTGCTATTGCTTTCTTCATGACTTATACATGTTCCTATGACTATGAGATTATGCAACTCCCGTTTACCGGAGGAACACTTTGTGTGCTACCAAACGTCACAACGTAACTGGGTGATTATAAAGGAGCTCTACAGGTGTCTCCAAAGGTAGATGTTGGGTTGGCGTATTTCGAGATTAGGATTTGTCACTCCGATTGTCGGAGAGGTATCTCTGGGCCCTCTCGGTAATGCACATCACATAAGCCTTGCAAGCATTGCAATTAATGAGTTAGTTGCGGGATGATGTATTACAGAACGAGTAAAGAGACTTGCCGGTAACGAGATTGAACTAGGTATTGGATACCGATGATCGAATCTCGGGCAAGTAACATACCGATGACAAAGGGAACAACGTATGTTGTTATGCGGTCTGACCGATAAAGATCTTCGTAGAATATGTAGGAGCCAATATGGGCATCCAGGTCCCGCTATTGGTTATTGATCGGAGACATGTCTCGGTCATGTCTACATTGTTCTCGAACCGTAGGGTCCGCACGCTTAACGTTACGATGACATTTATTATGAGTTTATGCATTTTGATGTACCGAAGTTAGTTCGGAGTCCCGTATCTGATCACGGACATGACGAGGAGTCTCGAAATGGTCGAGACATAAAGATTGATATATTGGACGGCTATATTCGGACACCGGAAGTGTTCCGGGTGATTTCGGAGAAAACCGGACTACCGGAAGGGTTACCGGAACCCTCCGGGGAAGTAATGGGCCTTATTGGGCCTTAGGGGAGAGAGAGGGCTGCGGCCTAGGAGGTGGCGCCCCCCCCCCCACATGGGGAGTCCGAATTGGACTAGGGAGGGGGCGCGGCCCCTCTTTCCCTCTCCCTCTCCCCCTCTTTCCTTCCCCCTTAGGGTTTCCTAATTGGATTAGGAAAGGGGAGTCCTACTCCCACTAGGAGGAGGACTCCCCCTCCCCTTGGCGCGCCCCATAGGGCCGGCCGGCCTCCCCCTTGCTCCTTTATATACGGGGGAAGAGGGGGCACCCTAGGACACACAAGTTGATCATTGAGATCGTTCCTTAGCCGTGTGCGGTGCCCCCTGCCACCATATTCCACCTCGATCATATTGTTGTAGTGCTTAGGTGAAGCCCTGCGTCGGTAGAACATCAAGATCGTCACCACGCCGTCGTGCTGACGGAACTCCTCCCCGAAGCTTTGCTGGATCGGAGCCCGGGGATCGTCATCAAGCTGTACGTGTGCTAAGAACTCGGAGGTGCCGGAGTAACGGTGCTTGGATCGGTCGGATCGGGAAGAAGACGTATGACTACTTCCTCTACGTTGTGTCAACGCTTCCGTTGCGATCTACAAGGGTACGTAGATCATACTCTCCCCCTCATTGCTATGCATCACCATGATCTTGCGTGTGCGTAGGAAATTTTTTGACATTACTACGTTACCCAACATCACGTTGGCAATCAGTAGATGTGTCGGCTATTTTTTCTTTCAAATGTATTTTAGACAATCTGAACTTTATTTGGCTTGTAAACTATGAGATATTTGTATTTTGTTTGAATTATGTGAACTTGGAACGATTTTATTTTATATGTCGCAAAAAGAGCTAAAGAGAAGGCCGCAAACCAGTTGTGAGGACGAAAATGCGTGTGCGCGTTGGGCGCACTACCGAAAAAGGCTTTCGCCCCGCTTTATATATAAAGCAACGACCAACAACAACCCGGTACAAACGCACGCCACCACAACACACGCACACACCCGAGGCAAGATACATAAGCGCTGAGTGCAGCAACACCACTCCAAGCACTACAAGAGCAACTGGGTCCTCGACCGTGAACACGCCACCGCGAAGAGATGAAGCCGCATATGACGAACCGTGGGCTCCAAGGCGGTGCCTTCAGGAAGGATACGACACCAGAGCGCCGCCACCGCCCGACCCGAGAGTCAGAGTTTCCCCTGGAGCAACACGACGGACAATGATGGTCGCGACGACGCCTTCAGGAAGGGAACGAGCTTCGCCGCCGCCGGTCCGTCCGAAGATGGAACAGGTTTTCACCCCGGCCAATACTCACCGCCACCGAACGCCACACCCCGGCGACCATGCCGCCCACATGACCATGGTCACAGGGCAGCGCCCAGGCATGGGCTTTGCCCATGAGCACCGTGACACCACCACCAGGGCCGCCGCCCCGGCATCCACGACCTCGACGCCACCTCACCAGTTACCCAGCGCCACGCCATCTATAGAGACGGGTGGAAAGGCCTCACCTTTCGCACCCCTAAGCTGCCCCCAACCAGCCGCCATCGGCCCGTCCTGCTGCCGGGCGCGAGACTAGCGCGGTCCTTCTACCGGGCGCGAGACGGCCACGGTCCTGCTACCGAGCACGAGACGGCCGCGGTCCTGCTGCCGGGCGCGAGACGGCCGCGGTCCTGCTGCCGGGCGCGAGACGGCCGCGGTCCTGCTGCCGGACGCGAGACGGGTGCGGTCCTGCTGTCGGGCGCGAGACGGGCGCAGTCCTGCTGCCGGGCGCGAGACGGGCGATGGACCACGGCTGGGAAAAGCCCAGTCCATCAACGGAAGTGGATCGCGGGCGACGGGGAGAGGAATCGAAGGCCGCCGCACGCCGCCTACGGACGAACCGACGCCGAAACATGCCAGCCGCCGCCGCAGCCGACTTGCCAAGCTACCGTGGAACCCTCACGGCCGGAGCAGCAGCCACACCAGGCCACTGCCCATCCCACGCCGCCCGCCAGACTCCAGGCATTGAATCCGCAGGGCACGCAGCCACCAGATCGGCCAGCGCACCGGTCGCACCACTTGCGCCGCCGCACACACCACCGCACCTGCGCCGCCACCTCCCCCAGCCAGGATGGCCAAGGCAGAGGAGGCCGCCCGTAGCCGCGCCGCCCACGGCCCGCGTTGCCCGGAGGGCCAGATCCGGTCGAACCGCCACCGCATCCCGCCCCCAAGCACGCCCCCCACACGACGCCCGTCACGCTGCCGCCACGCCACCGCCACTGCACCAGCGCGCCGCCGCGCTGCCGCGCCCGCCGTCAAGCGGGGCTCCCCGACCCGCCGGCCTCGGCCCACCCCGAGCTCGACGCGAGAGGGGACAAGGACTCCCCGCCTCCGCCAACGACGACCAGGCTTCGCCTGGCCACGCCCTCGGGCGGCGGCGAGGGGAGAGGGGAATAGGGAGGGGGGACCCGGCTGGCGGCGGCTAGGGTTTCCTCCCGGTCGCGCGTGGGGCGACTCGGGAGGGGAACGGGGAAGGAACCCTGGGGGCGCACTACCAACCCAAATGCGAAAGGAAGCAGACACACCGACCCAAACATACAAAAAACGAACAAAACAAGCGTCCTTTTGGGTCTGCGCGTTGGAGTCTCTCTTACCCCTGACCACATCTGAACCGCCCTAAAGGAAGCTGCGCTCTAGCTTTTGGACCTTCTAAATGAGCGAAATGGGTTGGTCAATTATCATCATCTAATTCTAATATAGAGGCGTGGCCAGAAATTTGCTTCTAGCTAGCAACCAGCTAACCTGTTCCGCATCAGTTCTATCAAAGCTTGGTAATCAGCTCTAGTTAGTCTTCTATCTGAGAAGGGAAATTCAGGAACTTGGCATCCAAAGGTTGTCGCAAGGTAAAGGAGATCCACACCATCGTCACATGCAATAGGCGATAAGGAGACCTTATGGCGAATTTGATATGTTGTCCAGCAGCTTCACCTAATAAAGAGAGAATGGTTCTACTGTGCTCGCATCTTATCAACGTTGATCTTTAACTAGTAACCTTAGCTCTGCTGGTGGTGGACTATGGTGACTGACTAACTATAGTGTACATACATGGGATAAAGAGAATAGCAAGGAACCCCGCATGACCATGGTGACTGACATGTAACACAAAAGCCATACTGCCATATAGTATTAGATTCTCTATAAAAGGGTGTTATTGCAGGACTAATGGCACATAAAATCTATGAAAAAGAATTAATTACTATTGTGCCACATAAAACTCAGGAATGCAACAAAAAAACACCCGATATTATGGTATGTACTGAAAAAAACTGGAGAACTGACAGAAAATGAGATCCGAACTACCACAGTATAAACATCAGATATTATCTAGTGCATACCCAGCCAAACATCATACTCACACAGTGATCCACATGACACATCCAAGTCCGCAAAAAAGAGTTTCATAATAGTCATTGTGGCCAAGAGTTGGGCATGTTGCTTAATTACCGATGGGAGAAGACAAACGGAATTGACATGACGAAGGCTACTGGAAAAAATTTCATATGGTAGTATCAAAACAGAGCGAAGACTGATTTCTTTATCATGTAAAAGGCGAACACAAATCACAACAAGCATTAAAAGGGAAACCAAACAAGGTATTCTATGAACAATCACGAGGATTTGGATCATTTGCCCCACTTTACATAGGGTTTGATGATTTGCCCCTGGGTTATGTCAATGACTAGTGGTTGCGGCACCAACCCTCAAATC
>NC_041388.1:559335714-559364855 GCF_002162155.2 Triticum dicoccoides | reverse complement strand
AAAAGATACAAGTTCTCGAACAATCACTCCTTAGTGTATCAGGAAGCCTGTCATCCACTGCCCCATTACGACCACTACATAAAAATGTGTAATAGGTTTGTTAGTACATTATAAACGCAAAATATTTCTTGTTTTACCCTACAGTATGATTACGGTATATAAAATACTGGGATCCTACAATATCGATTCCCCATTCTCCAGGATCCCAATTCATCCACCAAACTCTACTTCGATTATCGGGGCATGACAGCATCCTCCTGCACTATATAGCTTAATGTTTCAGTCTGACCAGAAGTGTTGATACACAACAACTATCTGACCAGTAAGTAGTGATGATGGCATCCCAATCCGGCATGGACAGCTTATATATATGTCAAGTCTCAACTACTAGAATTCCAAAAACGTTTGCATTATTCAATCATCTGCTGCCGCAATCAAACATTCTTGGATGCTTTAGTCAAATTAAGTATATCTTGCTTGTAGACCAAGGATTGGTATGATTATGTACTTACTCCTAGTTTTTTGTTTTGCAGGAAGTACTTTATTACTCTCAGTTAGCCTAACTAGGCTACTCATAGTGGGAAGTATCATATACTAGTATCATACTATCATGTATATGATACTAGCATGTTTGCTCGTCTGGAGTGCATGATACCGGCTAAGATACCACCACTATGGTCAGCCTTAGTTGAACCCTTAGTTAGTACTCGGATCTAAGCTTAGTCAACCCATGGATTGGCCGCCTCTCACCAGCTACACCATGGTCATGATCCTCTTCTCCCTGCCACTGAGCGCTTCCCAAGACCGTCTCGTCCCCGGCAATGTGTTGTACCCTGGTAACACGATCGTCTCCGATGATGGTGGATTCATCTTGGGCTTCTTCAATCCCTCCAACTCCACTCCGGCATATGGTATAACGACATTCCTCAGCTCAGTGTTGTGTGGGTCGCCAACCGAGACACCCCGGGAACCAACACAACTTCCTCAACACCGAAGCTCTCCCTCACCAACAACTCTAATTTGGTTCGCTCCGACGATGGTGGCGGGAGCTGCATCATTTGGGCAACAACTAACGTGACCACTAGTCTGGTCGTCTACCCTGACGGCGGTGGTTCTGAACACGAGTAATCTCGTAGTCCGATCGTCAAAACGGCACCATACTGTGGCATAGCTTCGACCACCGCACAAACATGTTCCTTCCTAGCATGAAGGTCGGCATAAACTACAAGACACGCACCACGACCATGCCTTCTCCCTTCACTAGCTTGATGCCGGCTTATAACTTGTCCCTAACTTTCATGTCTTTGTTTGAGTAGTTATACTAGTTCTTGACGATATGGTTGAACCCTATATGATTTTTTAGTTGGAAACAGGAAAAATAAAAGGAAAAAAACTGACCGGAAGCTTCCACTAGTGGGCCGGCCCAGAAAAAACGAGCTCAATCCCTCTCGCGGCTGGACTAAGTTGGAGCAGATGTCGTCTCAAAAAAAAAAGGTCGGCTAAAAAAACAAAAGTTGGAGCAGAGATCCTTCCGTCGACGAATCCAGCGGCGGCCGGTGAGATCTGCTTGTTTCGAAGGTATCCCTTCTCCACCTCCAGTCGAATTTTGGTTGCTTGGATTGTCCGAGATCTAATTCAAAATCTTTCTTTCTTGGTTGTACTATACGGATACTTCAACTAACCCACCCAGTTTCTTGGAGCGATTCCACCACAGTAATCTGGCGCAGTTTCTATGACCTAGTTTCCAACTCCGATCTATTGTGTACGGATAGCCCAATCCCTCCATTTGTCTGGCAACCATACCGATCCACTAGTTGTGTAATCAGATCAATCAGTGTTAGCTGAATTTCATTCGTTGCTGTTCAGGCTGGATTGAAAAGATCGATGATGAAAAACAAGCGCCGGCTGGTGAGAGGCGATGAAGAGCAACGCCCTTACAAAAGGGTAGCTAGGCCAAGTGACTAAGTGAGTCCATGTTGTTTCCCTTCTCCTGCAAGTACATATTCACAATAAGTAGTAGTAAAATTGACGCTTTTGTTAAGGTAAAGTTTCTCTGTAGGTCGAGCTACATGGAACCTCTTATCTTCAGCCCTCCAACATTGCTTTGAGATCCTCTTCTATTAACTGTATCACACATGATTTTATTTTCAATTAACTAGCTTTGTGTGGTACCTTTGCAGCGAGATTGGACAGCTCGAGTGGATCCAGTCCAGGCGCCCTGAGTGAACTTAGTGAGCAAGTAGTTTCAAGATTGCGCAGGAGTGTCGTGTCGCTTGCTTCGTTCGATGGTTAGTGATTTTACTTGCTGTTAATACTTTCTCATATTGCCTGTTTTTAGTGACCAGTTATTTTGTCTGCACGCTTGACTTTCTCTCTGTGCGTACGTAGGTGATACCAAGTTACGTGAATGCACAGGCATATGCATTGAAACCTCATGTTCTGATTCTGAAGCTACAATCCTGACATCGAGACGGTTGATTCCACCTACTCGCCCAGCTGCAAGTTTGAATGTAATTTTTCTCTCTACTCTTTTCCTTGGTTATTAATTATGCTTGTATATATGTTGCACCTGTAATCATTAATTCACCTTGCGCTCATTTCAGATAAAAGTACGCCTTCCGAATGATCGGATTGTCACTGGGTGGATAGAGGATCCTAAGATATATGTTGATTTTTTCATTGTCAACATCAAGAATGTGTCTGGTATTGATGCCGCAAGTCTTGACTGTGACATGCAGTCTGAGCCACATACGAAGGTAGCAGCTGTACGCCGCTGTTTCAGTTCAGGATTTTTAACAGCCACAAGTGGACTAAATCTCGCCTCTCCAACCAATGAGACAATCGTAAGCACGTGCCGGATCCACAAGGTGAGCTGCTTTTATACAGTTTCAGGCTTTCAGCCATTATGAATTGCATGCATTTTCTCTGTGTAACTTCATTGTCACTTCTGTGCTAGGCGGGGATTGGAGGCCCTCTTGTTGATTTTGATGGCAACTTTGTCGGGATGAACTCCTCTCGTACCAAAATGGAGAAGACTGCTTACGTGCGAAGGGAGGGAATTTTCCGATTCTTGGTGCTTCACGGGAAGGTCAGGTATGTACACTTTCAGTATTGATGAACTGTCCTTCCCTCTTTGGCTTACTCATGCTTCTCTCTTACTGCATCCTATTCTACGTATCCCTTCTATTTTTATTTGAGTTTGTGTGCAAGGTGTGTCATTCTCAAAGCCAAAGAGCAGGTTCCAAGGTTTACGAGTTTATATCCCAAAAACTGTACTATTAGCTATTTTTTCTACTCATGTGTTTCTTTTCTTTAATTGTTTAGATCTGCACTGCACTAGATTAAGGTTGTTATTTCAATGCCGGCGCTAATACATATTTCTGCTGCACTTGAACTTACATTTAACAAGAAGACCCATGGGGAAATTGTTTATGATTTTCTTACATTTCTCTGCTGTGAAATATCTGGCGGTAATGCAGATTTCTGCTACACTCTAAACTTGCATTAATCTAGCTCATTTTTAAATTTCCCTGTTCTAAATTTCCCTTGTTTAATACTAGCTCATTTTTTTTATGTGGTTGCGATACATTGCCTTCGTGGATTTATCACTTTGAGTTTTCTACGTTATGCAGCAGTGTTAGAGTTAAGGAAGGGTTTGATGATGTTTCAAGGGCAAGAATGAACAGTGAGATGAAAGCAATTAGGCCAAGTGAGCCCATTTCTGCTTCCTTTTCCTGACTATTCATAGTAGACCGTTCTGTTAACTGTATCACACATGATTTTATTTCAATTAACTAGGTTTGAGTGCTAAGTCCGTAGAGAAATTGAGTAAATCCAGAAAAGGTGCCTTGAGTAAGCAAGTACTTTCCAGATTAAGCATGAGTATTGTGGCGCTGGCCTCATTCGATGGTTGGTGATTATACTGTCCTTAATTTCTCATGCTACATCGTTTTTGATGACCAGCTATTCAGTTTGCACGTATGACTCTCTCCCTCTCCAGGTGATACCCAATTACACGAATGCACGGGCACATGCATCGAAAGCTCATGTCCTGATGCCACGTGTTTCCTGACATCGATAAATTTGATTCCTTATACTTGTCGGTTAGGGAAGATCACTGAAAGTTTGACGGTAACCTTTTCTGGATTTTTAGTTATGCTAATATATATGCTGCACCTGTAATGATTAATTCAGTACAGCCATTGCCCTGTGCTCATTTCAGATTAAAGTACGCCTTCCCGATGATCAGATTGTCACTGGGTGGATAGAGAATCCTGAGATATATGTTGATTTTTTTATCGTCAAAATCAAGAACGACGATGTTATTGATCCCCCCCATCTATGTCATCTAAGTCTTGATCGTGCCACGCAGTTTGAGCCTTATAGGAAGGTAGCAGCTGTATGGCGCTATTATGATTCAGGAGAATTAAAGACCACAAGTGGAGTAGATCTTGCCTCTGTATGCGCTCTTACAGATGAGGAGATGTTAAGCACATGCCGAATCCATGAGGTGAGCTAGCTGCTTTAGTCTGTACAGTTCAAACATATAACTGCTATATGATGGTATGAATGGCTTATATCATTGTATGTGCCGATGCATATCCTTGGTTTCAGGAATTATTAATTGCATTTTTAATGCATAACTTCATCCTCATGTTTGTGCTAGGTGGGGATTGGAGGTCCCGTTGTTGATTTTGATGGCAACTTTGTCGGGATGAACTGCTCTGGTACCAAACAAAGAAAGACCCCCTACGTGCGAAGGCCTTCGATTCGTGAATTCATGTGGTTTTGCGAGATGGTCAGGTATGCACACTTTCAGCATTGATGAACAAACACTCTGTTTGGCTTACCCATACTTCTCTCTCACTGCATCCTACACTACACCTCCCTGCCCTATTTCTATTTGAGTTTGTGTAAGAGCAGCTTCGAGGTTTACAAATTTATCCCCAAAACTGCCTCATTAGCTATTTTGTACTTGTGTTTTTTTTTTACTTTTTTTACATCTCCTGTTGCTCTGCATCTGTGACCATCTCTACCTTTAACCCAACAAGCTGCATTCCGTCCCAACATAAGTGTCGCTGATGTAGTGCAACATTAGTACAAAGTTGTACTAAGTCTGCGGCACTTATTTTGGGACGGAGGGAGTACTAGATTACGATTGTTATATTAATCTGGCGGTAATGCATATTTCCGCTACACTCTAAACTTGCATTTAAACAGAGCCATGGAGAAATTGTTTTAGATTTTATTAAATTTATTTGCTGTAAAGTATATGCAACTATTTGGCGCTCCCTTCTTTTTCTATATTCCCCTTGTTTAATACTCTCATTTTGTGCATGGTCTGTGTCTTGATATCTTCTTTTTGTGGATTTATCACAGTGAGTTTTCTACATTGTGCTGCAGTGTTAAGGAAGAGGTTGATGAAGCTGCAAGTGCAAGATTTAAAAGTCGTTATGGAGATTCAGCTTTCCTCAGGGCAGGAGGTGAGCAAATTTATTTCATAGGATATTGGCTGTTTAGGCCAGAATGAGACAGCCCTGGACCCAAGAGGCGCGGCTGTCCTTTGACAGCCGTTGAAACCACAGGGAGGAAGACGAGACGGGAAGTTATATTGTGTTCCCCATACTGGGTCCATGGTCAAGCTGAATGGTAGCTTCTCCATTTTTATGTGACAAACGACCTAACTGGGAGATTATGGGGATCCTATCCACTCACTTGGTGTGTGGTCATATACTGTTAGTACATAGCAAAACATACTGACTGATTAGTACTAGCATTATGTCTTCACAATTTTATTTATTTGATAAACTAGGTGAATGCCTGCCTGTTGCTATGGAAACCATGAAAATAAATTTAACCATGCATGTGCCACATCAGTCTGCAAATCCATGGGCACAGAAACTGACTTGGAGTTAGGAAAACAAGATAACATAGAAATATCAAAACTGTGAGGCATACTCATATGACATACTCCCCCCGTCCCATAATACAAGAGCGTTTTTGACACCACTAGTTTAAAAAACGCTCTTATATTATGGGACAGAGGGAGTATTTGGCAAACCCTTAAACAAGATGTGGAAATGGTGCGATGGAAGAAGGAAGATGGAACATCACCATCACAGCTTTTTCTTGGAATACATATTGAAGCTACAATGGCCTACGTTGAACCCTTGGCAGCCAATACATTTTAACTTATTTTTGCTGAGTACCTTATGTTGCACACTCACACTTTAAAAACTTTATGAAACACTTTTAACTGGTGTATCATGCTAGGTGGGCAATACATACATCTTCTCGATGATACCTTCAAGAAGGATATCTTGAGGAAACCATTGGGAGGTTTTGGATTAGAAATGGATCAAAGTGCCTACTCACTTGCTTCAGAATCAAGCAAACTTCTTGCTTCAAAAATGAATCGAAGTGTTGTCTCACTTGCTTCATTCAATGGTGATGACTCTGTTATACAGTACTTGTCCATGTTTTAATTGATAACTGAATGATTATCTCTGTAGGATTTGCAAAAAAGTTTTCTTGCTCAGGTGTATTTATAAAGGGCGAAGCATGCTCTGCAACAATTCTGACTTCAGCAAGTTTGTTCAGAGTTCCTGGCAGTTCACACAGGATCGATGATAACTTGAGGGTTGTTACTGCTAACTGCTATCATTTTTTTCTTTTCATTTCAGATACTGGTTAACATAACGTTATCATTGCATATTGAAGTTTGCCTTCCAAACCAATTTCGAGTTGTAGGGATATTGAGCTGTTATAATTTACACTACAATGTTGCTCTTGTTGACATCATGGGATTCTGGCGTCCTCGTATAATAAAAATCCATGGGCATCCAGTTACCTCATCTATGGACGTAATAGCTGTGGGTAGTCTTTTTGCGTGTCGCAAACTAATGGCTGTTGAGGGGAAGGTGTTGATTGGCAAACAAAGCAAACTTGATTGCAAAGAACTATGTGTCTCCACCTGTAAAATCACCAAGGTATTTCTTGTGGACTTCCCCAGTACCTCTAACATGCCAAAAAGTTATTAGCGTTGGAATACTAACATAAGCTATCACTACATCTATCAAACAGTATCTGTGTGTAACTCTTGTATGTTGTTCCTTTTATTTTGCTAGGCTGGGATTGGGGGGCCTCTTATTGACAATGATGGGAATTTTGTTCGAATGAACTTTTATGATGAGGAAGAAACTCCATTCCTGCCGAGGGACGTTATTCACCGCCTCTTATTGAACTTAAATAAAAAACGGTATGTCTTATTTTTTAATAAAAGAAGCTTGTAGGTTTTAGGGAAGTTGTCCTGTGTATATTCGTCTCTAGTTTTCACATCGTTTAATCATTTTCACTTAAACATAGTTTTGGCCCAATTGTGTTTGGCTGATATGAAAACTTGTGTGTGCCCAAAGTGTAATACTGTGCACTGATGTAGTGATATAATTGTACATGATACCGGTAACTTAATTCATTGGCGTGTTCTGTTGTTATCTGCCATTATCACTCTTGATGCCATACTTACCCGTACGCTCTCATCGTGCTCTTATATCCTTGCCTATTTTTTAACGCATTAAGCTGGTATGTCATTGGTTTAAACTAACTCGTTTCCTTGTGGTAAAATTGATTTTGGGTGTACTTGCAGGACTAGTGCAGATGGTACTATTGTTGAGGGTGTTGAAAATAGGTATTTTTCTTTCTTAAGTACGGTATCTTAACATATTGTTTGAAATAATTTATTCAGTAACTCTTATGCTTTTTGAAATATGGCTGATCAACCACACAGATGGTTGTTGCCTGGCGGGACACACAGGAACACTGAAACTGTTGCACCGATTGATGGAAACAAGTATTCTTTCTTACACATGTTAATACTATCTATCTGTGACATTGTTTAGAATAGATCTCTTCATTGACTTCTACTTTCTTGCTCATGGCAGATGGCCGTTGCCTGCGCCACGCTACGTTGGTCGTAGAGCCAACCCTTTGCCACGTCACAAATGGCCTCTGCCTCGTGGCCGAAAGCCTCTACCTATGTGAGGTCACCTTGGTTGTAGAGCCGACGATCGCTGCTAGTATTGATGATGTTTTCTCGTCCGTTGGTGCTGGGACCTCCATTCTGAGCTGCTCGAGTACTAGTAGTACTAATATTGCTTTCTCCAGGACAGACTCGTGCTAGTACTAATAGTAGTATCTATAGTTTCTGTGATGGTTGGCTGTCAGTTCTCCATTCTGAACGGTTTGCTCTGTGTTGCTAGAGCTCTGTTATCATCGGAACCAATTGATGTCATGGTGTTCTGTATATGTAAATGGGCAAACCATGTCATAAGCCCATGTGCTCTAAGCATAGTGGTGTCCAATGATTTATGTTCGCTCGTCTCCCTGGTATCAACCAGCACCCATTTTGCTGATCTGCTGGTGGTTATATTAGAACTGTAGATTGGTGCATCAAAAGCTTTACAATCGCCCTTGTCTGTCTTGATCTGTTGTAAGGGGAGGAAACATGTTGCATTTCATTGATGTAGAGGAGTAGAAACGTGTTGCACTCATTGATGTAAATGAGAGGAAACAATAGTACAAACAGCAAGAGCTGCCAACTTAGAAAAGCTAGCCTGTCCTGGGCGTATGCCAGAGGCAGGCTGCATCCTTTGGAAGCAGCAATTGTGAAGGAGTTGGCTTGAGCATTCCATCAACCAACCGGCATATGGAAGATGATGTGATCTGACCAGACCAAAGGCAGCATCATCTTCCAGATGCCGGTTGAGAAGAGGCAGCTTGCAAGACGTTTCACTTTTGTTGAAGACAAAGCTGACAAGTACCGCACTTCAGGCCATCCCCTCTTTTCAAGATTATCAGCAGCCTTGAATAGTAGTCCAGGCGAAAATCTTGCATACCAGATTATGATATAAATGTCAACCGTGAGAAGGCAATCTGACTTTGCCGAGTACTGACCATTCTCTGCTCATCGCTATGGTATCCGTGCATGCCTCCATGCCGCAGTCTCACAGAACTAATCTTGTGCCACATATTTGTGATTCCTGTAGGGCAGACTGAGTGAGGTCATGCTAGCTTCAGGAATCTCATCCGGGCATCTCCAGCGAGAGAACAAGCCATCGAAGTACTGTATTTCTCTTGGTGCGGCACCCAAAGAGGTTAGGAACTGCAGTAGCAAGAGGCATCGCCAGGAGCCATCTGTAACGCCAGAACCTAATGAGCTTGCCATCAACAGGAAGATGAAGGCCGTGCCATGGCTTTTCCGCCTCCATCCAGTGCGGCCACCACCAAGGCCACCACAAGCATAGCTTTTAGTGTGTTGATCTCTTCTTTGATGCGAGGGATTGCAAGCCCACGCAGCTCTTTGGATCTCCATCGCACCAGACACTTACCCCCCTGACCACATCTGAACCGTCCCAAAGGAGGCTGCGCTCTAGCTTTTGCACCTTCTTAATGAGCCAAAGGGGCTGGTCAATGATCATCATCTGATATAGAGGGGTGTCGGCCAAAATTTTGCTTCTAGCCAGCAGCCAGCTAACTTCTACCGCATCAGATCTAACAAAGCTTGGTAAATAGCTCTGGTTAGTCTCCTAACTGAGAAGGGAAAACCAAGATACTTGCAGGGAAATTCAGCAACTTGGCATCCAAGTTGTCCCACCGTAAAGGAAATCCACCACATTCACATGCAGTAGGAAATAAGGAGAGCATTTGGCGAAGTTGATATGTTGTCCAACAACTTCATCACGAAATAAAGAGAGAATCGTGCTAGCACTGTATCAACGTTGATGTTTAACCTGTTAGAAAGTATTGTACCATGTGTATACGGTATTGTATAAACCGTACGCACCGTACGTAGGGCCAGATTGCGTGCGTGTGTTGTTGTAATCTGGTAGTTAGGTTGTTAGGGTTTCTCCTCATATCTTGTATAGCTTTCTTGAGGATTAATCCACGACCTAACTACCGTATCTTTGTAACTTATCCTTGGCTATATAACATGCAGCACGTCCCTGCCAGAGGCCTACGCTTCCACGCAATCTTTCATGGTATTCAGAGCCTAGTTCCTCTATCGCATCCAACCTAGTAGTCATGGCTAGCTCCAGCACCGCCGCCGCCGCTCCATATGCCCTCATTCCCATCGCTGATAAGCTTCACCACGGCAACTATCTCGTGTGGCGTGCGCAGGCTTTAGCTACCATCCGCGGAGCCCAACTGATCGACCACCTCAACCCCGATCACCCGTTTCCGGAGCCCAACCTTGCCGACAAGGACGGCAAGCCCACCGATGTGCCAAACCCGGCGTATCACATCGCTCTGGCGCAAGACTCCCAGGTGCTAAGTTTTATCTTCAATTCAATCTCCGCTCCTGTGATGATCCAAGTCGCCCACTGCACCAAGGCCACCGCGGCATGGACCGCGATCAGGGAGATGTTCCTCTCCCAAACGCAGGCCAACATCGTCAACATGCGGATCGCCCTCTCCACCACCAAAAAGGGCACCGCGACCAACGCCGAGTACATCGGGCGCATGAAGGCGCTAGGCGACGAGATGGCTTCAGCAGGAAAGCCGCTCGACGATGATGACATGGTCTCCTACATCCTCGCCGGACTCGACTTCGACTACATCTCGTTCGTCTCGTCCATCTGCGCTGCAAGAACCGAGCCCATCAAGGTAGCTGAACTTTACTCTCAGTTGACCGGTTTTGAAAAGTGTCTTGCCATGTTTGAAGGAGGAAACCAGTCCTCTCAGTCCTCGGCCAACGTCGTGTCCCGTGGCCATGGTGGCTACCGTCGCGGAGGCGGGCGTGGCAATGGTGGCCGTGGCAACGGAGGCGGTGGCCGCGGCAATGGAGGTCGTGGCAATGGAGGCAGTGGCCGCGGCAAAGGAGGCCGTGGCAACAGCAATGGAGGAGGCAACGATCTCCCTGAGGTTGTCTGCCAGATCTGCAAGAAGCCAAACCACACCGCCATCGAGTGCTACCGCCGCTTCGACATCTCCTTCGCCAAGAATGAAAAGAGTGTAGGATCAGCCACCACCTCGTCCTATGGAGTGGACACCAATTGGTACCTCGACACGGGGGCCACAGATCACATCACCAGCGAGCTCGACAAGTTGACCGTCCGCAACAAGTACAACGGCAACGAGCAAGTCCACACCGCAAACGGAGAAGGTATGGAAATTAGTCATATTGGTCAATCCACTGTTCGAACCCCTACTCGTGATATTCATCTCAAAAACATATTGCATGTACCCGATGCCACCAAAAATCTTATTTCAGCTCATCGTTTGTCCGCTGACAACAATACTTTTCTTGAAGTTCACCCATGTTTCTTTTTCGTTAAGGAACAGGGGACGAGGAAAATCCTTCTCCACGGCAGGTGTAGACAAGGTCTCTACCCCCTATCATCGGTTCCATTGAGTTCAAGCAAACAGGTGTTTGGTGTCAATAAAGTGTCCACGGTCAGGTGGCACAGTCGGCTAGGGCATCCTTCATCCACTATCGTTCGTCATGTCCTTAGCCACAACAATATTCCTTTCTCAAGTAGTGAGTTAAATAAAGAGGGTGTTTGTGATGCTTGCCAATTGGGCAAGAGTCATCAACTACCCTACCCTAGTTCGTTCAGTGTATCTAAAGCTCCTTTAGAGCAAATTTTCTCCGATGTATGGGGGCCTGCCCGTGATTCTATCAATAGGAAAAACTATTATGTGTCCTTTATTGATGATTATAGCAAATTCACGTGGATCTATCTTCTCAAGCACAAATCTGAAGTTTTTAAGATCTTTCATGAATTCCAAGCGTTAGTTGAAAGATTGTTCAATAGAAAAATTATCACCATGCAAACAGACTGGGGAGGCGAATATGAACGCCTAAATACCTTTTTTCGCCAACTAGGAATCACCCACCACGTCTCCTATCCACATGCTCACCAGCAGAACGGATCAGCTGAAAGAAAACATCGCCACATTGTAGACGTGGGACTTTCCCTCTTGGCTCATGCCTCCATGCCCCTCAAATTCTGGGATGATGCATTTCTTTCTGCCACATATCTGATAAATCGCACGCCTAGCAAGGTGATCAACTTTGGAACTCCCCTGGGTCGTTTGTTTCATGATCAGCCAAATTATCATCCCTTCGAGGTTTTGGATGTGCTTGTTGGCCCAATCTCCGTCCATATAACTCTAGGAAATTAGAATTCCGATCCAAACAGTGTGTTTTCCTCGGATACAGTAACCTTCACAAAGGTTTCAAGTGTCTTGATGTCTCTGCCGGCCGGGTTTATATATCCCCTGATGTTATTTTTGATGTGACAGTTTTTCCGTTCAAAGCATTAAATTCAAATGCAGGCACCCCTCTTTGCTCTGAAGTCTTGTTGCTTCCTGAAACTATTCCCTCTGAGCCAATTGCTCACGGGGGTGAACGTGTATTTGGTCAACATGCTAAATTTCCTGCTAATCCTGGTGAAAATCCAGCTCCTGTGTATCATTTTATGCAGACAGAACAAGACGAAAGAGGCGCGGAGCATGAAGGAGATTCAGGTGCTGCCAGCGCCGATCCCGAGGCTGATTCTGGCGTAGGTGGCACGGGTGCAGGCAGTCCAGGCGAATCTCCCTCGGGTCAGCGCACCCCACCCAGAGAATGATACGTGGGTGCGTCGGGCGCCAGTTCCCTAGGTGGGCCAACCGCTGGTGCGCGGGCCAGCCGACCGGCTCCTCGCGTCGCATGCCGCCTCTCAATGACATCCAGGTGGCCCAACCTGGCGCGGGAGCATCGGCTGCCGCGGATGGCGCAGAAGCGATGAGGCAGGATGGCGGGTCTGGCGGGTGCCTTGCTGCTGACACGGGATTGATGTGGGATCTCGCGCGGTTGACGGCAGGATCGAAGTGGGATCTCGTGCGGCTGTGTCTTCTTCTGCCGGAGCCTCTGCGCTGGATCCTCATACAGCTCCTGATGTGCCAACTCGGAGAACAAGATCCCAACATGGTATTGTGAAACCGCAAGTTCGTACAGATGGTACGATCAGGTATGACAAGCTTAAGGTTCGGTTTTGGGGTTTAACTACTACTGGTGAACCAAGTAGTTTACATGAAGCTCTAGGTGGCACTAAGTGGAAAATGGCTATGAATGATGAGTATGGTGCTCTTATTAAAAATAAGACATCGCACCTAGTCCCACCAACACAAAACAAAAATGTTATTGATTGCAAGTGGGTCTACCGTATTAAGAGAAAGGCAGATGGTCAAGTTGATAGGTATAAGGCAAGACTAGTAGCAAAGGGGTTTAAACAGAGATATGGTATAGACTATGAAGATACCTTTAGCCCTGTTGTGAAAGCAGCTACTATCAGACTTGTTCTTTCTGTTGCAGTATCAAGAAATTGGAGCTTGAGGCAATTGGATGTACAGAATGCATTCTTTCATGGTGTTCTAGAGGAAGAAGTCTATATGAGACAACCACCTAGTTATGAGGTAAAAGGCAAGGAAAATTATCTTTGCAAACTTGATAAGGCCCTATATGGATTAAAACAAGCACCTAGGGCTTGGTACTCCAAGTTAAGTGAAAAACTTCAAACACTTGGTTTGAAATCATCCAAGGGAGATACTTCCTTGCTCTTCTATAGGAAAGGAAATATCACTATTTTTATGTTGGTCTATGTTGATGATATTATTGTTGCTAGCTCATCACAAGATGCAATCGTAGCATTGTTGGCAGATCTCAAGAAGGACTTTGCCTTGAAAGATTTAGGTGATCTACACTACTTCTTGGCAATTGAAGTTAGAAAGGTGAAAGATGGAATACTTCTCACCCAAGAGAAATATGTCTTGGATATGCTTAAGCGTGCAGGAATGGTAAATTGCAAGGTTTCAAACATGCCTCTCTCTACATCAGAAAAACTGTCAAGAGAAGAAGGAGAACCATTGGGGCCGAGGAGTCAACAAAATACAGGAGTATGGTAGGTGCTTTGCAGTATTTAACACTGACAAGACCTGACATTTGTTTTCCTATCAATAAGGTATGCCAGTACTTGCATTCTCCTACTTCTCAGCATATGATAGCGGTTAAGAGAATTTTGAGATATCTCAGAGGTACTATGAGTACATGTCTGAAATTTACCAAGTCAACATTCAATATTGTTAGTGCTTTCTCAGATGCTGACTAGGCAGGATGTCCAGATGACAGAAGGTCAACATGAGGTTTCTATGTGTTCTTTGGTCCTAATTTGATTTCCTGGAGTGCACGTAAGCAAGCCACTGTCTCTAGCTCCAGTACAGAGGCTGAATACAAATCTTTAGCTAATGCTACTGCTAAGATTATTTAGGTTCAAGGTTTGTTACATGAACTTGGAGTTATGCATTCACCAGTTGCACGCCTCTGGTGTGATAACATTGGTGCTACATATTTATCTGCAAATTCAGTATTTCATGCAAGGACAAAACACATAGAAGTTGACTATCATTTTGTTCGAGAGAGAGTAGCTAGCAAACTGCTGGAAATTTGTTTTATTCCCACAGGTGATCAATTTGCAGATGGTTTTACCAAAGCCTTATCATGGCGGAAGTTAGAAGATTTCAAGACCAATCTCAACTTAGTGAAGCTGTGATTGAGGGGGCGTGTTAAAAAGTATTATACCATGTGTATACGGTATTGTATAAACCGTACGCACCGTAGGTAGGGCCAAATTGCGTGCATGCGTTGTTGTAATCTGGTAGTTATAGGTTGTTAGGGTTTCTCCTCATATCTTGTATAGCTTACTTGAGGATTAATCCATGACCTAACTGTTGGGGAACGTAGTAATTTCAAAAAAATTCCTACGCACACTCAAGATCATGGTGATGCATAGCAACAAGAGGGGAGAGTGTGATCTATGTACCCTTGTAGACCGACAGCGGAAGCTTTAGCACAACGCAGTTGATGTAGTCATACGTCTTCACGGCCCGACCGATCAAGCACCGAAACTACGGCACCTCCGAGTTCTAGCACACGTTCAGCTCGATGACGATCCCCGGACTCCGATCCAGCAAAGTGTCGGGGAAGAGTTCCTTCAGCACGACGGCATGGTGACGATCTTGATGTTCTACCGTCGCAGGGCTTCGCCTAAGCACCGCTACAATATTATCGAGGATTATGGTGGAAGGGGGCACCGCACACGGCTAAGAATATGATCACGTGGATCAACTTGTGTCCCTATGGGGTGCCCCCTGCCCCCGTATATAAAGGAGTGGAGGAGGGGAGGGCTGGCCCTCTCTATGGCGCGCCCTAGGGGAGTCCTACTCCCACCAGGAGTAGGATTCCCCCTTTCCTAGTCCAACTAGGAGTCCTTCCATGTAGTAGGAGTAGGAGACAAGGAAGGGGAAGAGGGGAAGAGAAGGAAGGAGGGGGCGCAGCCCCTCCCCCTAGTCCAATTCGAACTAGGCCTTGGGGGGGCACGCGGCCTGCCTCTCCCTCTCCCCTAAAACCCAATAAGGCCCATATACTTCTTCTCCCGTATTCCCGTAACTCCCCGGTACTCCGAAAAATATCCGAACCACTCGGAACCTTTCCGATGTCCGAATATAGTCGTCCAATATATCGATCTTTACGTCTCGACCATTTCGAGACTCCTCGTCATGTCCCCGATCTCATCCGGGACTCTGAACTCCTTCGGTACATCAAAACTCATAAACTCATAATATAACTGTCATCGAAACGTTAAGCGTGCGGACCCTACGGTTCGAGAACATATAGCGGAACCTGGATTCTCATATTGGCTCCTACATATTCTACGAAGATCTTTATCGGTCAGACCGCATAACAACATACGTTGTTCCCTTTGTCATCGATATGTTACTTGCCCGAGATTCGATCGTCGGTATCTCAATACCTAGTTCAATCTCGTTACCGGCAAGTCTCTTTACTTGTTCCGTAATACATCATCTTGCAACTAACTCATTAGTTGCAATGCTTGCAAGGCTTATGTGATGTGCATTACCGAGAGGGCCCAGAGATACCTCTCCGACAATCGGAGTGACAAATCCTAATCTCGAAATACGCCAACCCAAAATGTACCTTTGGAGACACCTGTAGAGCTCCTTTATAATCACCCAGTTACGTTGTGACGTTTGGTAGCACACAAAGTGTTCCTCCGGTAAACGGGAGTTGCATAATCTCATAGTCATAGGAACATGTATAGGTCATGAAGAAAGCAATAGCAACATACTAAACGATCGAGTGCTAAGCTAATGGAATGTGTCAAGTCAATCACATCATTCTCCTAATGATGTGATCCTGTTAATCAAATAACAACTCTTTGTCTATGGTTAGGAAACATAACCATCTTTGATTAACGAGCTAGTCAAGTAGAGGCATACTAGTGACACTCTGTTTGTCTATGTATTCACACAAGTATTATGTTTCCGGTTAATACAATTCTAGCATGAATAATAAACATTTATCATGAAATAAGGAAATAAATAATAACTTTATTATTGCCTCTAGGGCATATTTCCTTCAGTCTCCCACTTGCACTAGAGTCAATAATCTAGTTCACATCGCCATGTGATCTAACATCAATAGTTCACATCTTTATGTGGTTAACACCCATAGTTCACATCGATATGTGACCAACACCCAAAGGTTTACTAGAGTCAGTAATCTAGTTCACATTGCTATGTGATTAACACCCAAAGAGTACTAAGGTGTGATAATGTTTTGCCTGTGAGAGAAGTTTAGTCAACGAGTCTGCCATATTCAGATCCGTAAGTATTTTGCAATTTTATATGTCTACAATGCTCTGCACGGAGCTACTTTAGCTAATTGCTCCCACTTTCAATATGTATCCAGATGAAGACTAAGAGTCATCCGGATCAGTACCAAACTTGTATCGACGTAACCCTTTTACGACGAACCTTTTGTCACCTCCATAATCAAGAAACATATCCTTATTCCACTAAGGATAATTTTGACCGTTGTCCAGTGATCTACTCTTAGATCACTATTGTACTCCCTTGCTTAACACAGTGTAGGGTATACAATAGATATGGTACACAACATGGCATACTTTATAGAACCTATGGCTGAGGCATAGGAAATGACTTTCATTCTCTTTCTATCTTCTGCCGTGGTCAGGCTTTGAGTCTTACTCAATTTCACACCTTGTAACACAGCCAAGAACTCTTTCTTTGACCGTTCCAATTTTTGAACTACTCCAAAATATTGTCAAGGTATGTACTCATTGAAAAAAAACTTATCAAGCGTCTTGATCTATCTCTATAGATCTTGATGCTTAATATGTAAGCAGCTTCACCGAGGTCTTTCTTTGAAAAACTTCTTTCAAAACACTCCTTTATGCTTTGCAGAATAATTCTACATTATTTCCGATCAACAATATGTCATTCACATATACTTATCAGAAATGTTGTAGTGCTCCCATTCACTTTCTTGTAAATACAGGCTTCACCGCAAGTCTGTATAAAACTATATGCTTTGATCATCTCATCAAAGTGCATATCCCAACTCCGAGATGCTTGCACCAGTCCATAGATGGATCGCTGGAGCTTGCACATTTTGTTAGCACCTTTAGGATTGACAAAACCTTCTGGTTGTATCATATACAACTCTTCTTTAATAAATCCATTAAGGAATGCAGTTTTGTTTATCCATTTTCTGTATTTCATGAAATGCGGCAATTGCTAACATGATTTGGACAGACTTAAGCATAGATACGAGTGAGAAACTCTCATCGTAGTCAACACCTTGAACTTGTCGAAAACCTTTTTCGACAATTCTAGCTTTGTAGATAGTAACACTACTATCAGCGTCTGTCTTCCTCTTGAAGATCCATTTATTTTCTATGGCTTACCGATCATCGGTCAAATCCATCAAAGTCCATACTTTGTTCTCATACATGGATCATATCTCAGATTTCATGGCCTCAAACCATTTCGCGGAATCTGGGCTCATCATCGCTTCCTAATAGTTCGTAGGCTCATCATGGTCAAGTAACATGACCTCCAAAACATGATTACCGTACCACTCTGGTGCGGATCTCACTCTGGTTTACCTACGAGGTTCGGTAGTAACTTGATCTGAAGTTACATGATTATCATCATTAGCTTCCTCACTAATTGGTGTAGTAGTCACAAGAACAGATTTCTGTGATGAACTACTTTCCAATAAGGGAGAAGGTACAATTACCTTATCAAGTTTTCTACTTTCCTCCCACTCACTTCTTTCGAGAGAAACTCCTTCTCTAGAAAGTTTCCGAATTTAGCAACAAAAAGTTTTTCCTTCGGATCTGTGATAGAAGGTGTATCCAATAGTTTCCTTTAGATATCCTATGAAGACACATTTCTCCGATTTGGGTTTGAGCTTATCAGGATGAAACTTTTTCACTTAAGCATCACAACCCAAAACTTTAAGAAACGACAACTTTGGTTTCTTGCCAAACCATAATTCAGATTGTGTCGTCTCAACGGATTTAGATGGTGCCCTTTTTAACGTGAATGCAGCTGTCTCTAATGCATAACCCCAAAACGATAGTGGTAGATCGGTAAGAGACATCATAGATTGCACTATATCCAATAAAGTACGGTTATGATGATCGGACACACCATTATGCTGTGGTGTTCCAGGTGGCATGAGTTTGTGAAACTATTCCACAATGTTTTAATTGAAGACCAAACTCGTAACTCAAATATTTGTCTCCGCGATCAGATCGTAGAAACCTTATTTTCTTGTCATGATGATTTTCCACTTCCCCCTGAAATTATTTGAACTTTTCAAATATTTCAGACTTATGTTTCATCAAGTAGATATACTCATATCTTCTCAAATCATCTGTGAAGGTCAGAAAATAACGATATCCGCCACGAGCCTCAACATTCATCGGACCACATACATTTGTATGTATGATTTCCAACAAATCTGTTGCTCTCTCCATAGTATCGGAGAACAGTGTTTTTGTCATCTTACCCATAAGGCACGGTTCGCAAGTACCAAGTGATTCATAATCAAGTGGTTCCAAAATCCCATCAGTATGGAGTTTCTTCATGCGCTTTACACCGATATGACCCAAACGGCAGTGCCACAAATAAGTTGCACTATCATTATCAACTCTGCATCTTTTGGCTTCAACACTATGAATATGTGTGTCACTACTATCGAGATTTAATAAGAATAGACCACTCTTTAAGGGTGCATGACCATAAAAGATATTACTCATATAAATAGAGCAACCATTATTCTCTGATTTAAATGAATAACCGTATTGCATCAAACAAGATCCAGATATAATGTTCATGTTTAACGCTGGCACCAAATAACAATTACTTAGATCTAATACTAATCCCGAAGGTAGATGTAGAGGTAGCGTGCCGACTACGATCACATCGACTTTGGAACCATTTCACACGCGCATCGTCACCTCGTCCTTAGCCAATCTTCGCTTAATCCGTAGTCCCTGTTTCGAGTTGCAAATATTAGCAACAGAACCAGTATCAAATACCCAGGTGCTACTGCGAGCATTAGTAAGGTACACATCAATAACATGTATATCACATATACCTTTGTTCACCTTGCCATCCTTCCTATCTGCCAAATACTTGGGGCAGTTCCGCTTCCAGTGACCAGTCTGCTTGCAGTAGAAGCACTCTATTTCAGGCTTAGGTCCAGGTTTGGGTTTCTTCTCTTGAGTAGCAACTTGCTTGCTGTTCTTTTTGAAGTTCCCCTTCTTCTTCCCTTTGCCCTTTTTCTTGAAACTAGTGGTCTTGTTGACCATCAACACTTGATGCTCCTTCTTGATTTCTACCTCCGCAGCTTTCAGCATTGCGAAGAGCTTGGGAATAGTCTTATTCATCCCTTGCATATTATAGTTCATCACGAAGCTCTTGTAGCTTGGTGGTAGTGATTGGAGAATTCTGTCAATGACGCAATCATCTGGAAGATTAACTCCCAATTGAATCAAGTGATTATTATACCCAGACATTTTGAGTATATGCTCATTGACAGAACTGTTCTCCTCCATCTTGCAGCTATAGAACTTATTGGAGACTTCATATCTCTCAATCCGGGCATTTGCTTGAAATATTAAATTCAACTCCTGGAACATCTCATATGCTCCATGACGTTCAAAACGTCGTTGAAGTCCCGATTCTAAGCCGTAAAGCATGGCACACTGAACTATCGAGTAGTCATCAGCTTTGCTCTGCCAGACGTTCATAACATCTGGTGTTGCTCCAGTAGCAGGCCTGGCACCCAGCGGTGCTTCCAGGACATAATTCTTCTGTGTAGCAATGAGGATAATCCTCAAGTTATGGACCCAGTCCGTATAATTGCTACCATCATCTTTCAACTTTGCTTTCTCAAGGAACGCATTAAAATTCAACGGAACAACAGCACAGGCCATCTATCTACAATCGAACATAAACAAGCAAGATACTATCAGGTACTAAGTTCATGATAAATTTAGGTTCAATTAATCATATTACTAAAGAACTCCCACTTAGATAGACATCCCTCTAATCCTCTAAGTGATTACGTGATCCAAATCAACTAAACCATGTCCGATCATCACGTGAGATGGAGCAGTTTCATTGGTGAACATCGCTATGTTGATCATATCTACTATATGATTCATGCTCGACCTTTCGGTCTCTGTGTTCTGAGGCCATATCTGTATATGCTTGGCTCGTCAAGTATAACCTGAGTATTCCGCGTGTGCAACTGTTTTGCACCCGTTGTATTTGAACGTAGAGCCTATCACACCCGATCATCACGTGGTGTCTCAGCACGAAGAACTTTCGCAACGGTGCATACTCGGGGAGAACACTTCTTGATAATTAGTGAGAGAACATCTTAAAATGCTACCATCAATCAAAGCAAGATAAGATGCATAAAAGATAAACATCACATGCAATCAATATAAGTGATATGATATGGCCATCATCATCTTGTGCTTGTGATCTCCATCTTCGAAGCACCGTCGTGATCACCATCGTCACCGGCGCGACACCTTGATCACCATCGTAGCATCGTTGTCGTCTCGCCAATCTTATGCTTTCACGACTACCGCTACCGTTTAGTGATAAAGTAAAGCATTACAACGCAATTGCATTGCATACAATAAAGCGACAACCATATGGCTCCTGCCAGTTGCCGATAACTTGGTTACAAAACATGATCATCTCATATAATAAAATTTAGCATCATGTCTTGACCATATCACATCACAACATGCCCTGCAAAAACAAGTTAGACGTCCTCTACTTTGTTGTTGGAAGTTTTACGTGGCTGCTACGGGCTTAAGCAAGAACCAATCTTACCTACGCATCAAAACCACAACGATAGTTTGTCAAGTTGGTGCTGTTTTAACCTTCACAAGGACCGGGCGTAGCCACACTCGGTTCAACTAAAGTTGGAGAAACTGTCACCCGCTAGCCACCTTTGTGCAAAGCACGTCGGGAGAACCGGTCTCGCATAAGCGTACGCGTAATGTCGGTCCGGGCCGCTTCGTCCAACAATACCGCCGAACCAAAGTATGACATGCTGGTAAGCAGTATGACTTATATCGCCCACAACTCACTTGTGTTCTACTCATGCATATAACATCAACACATAAAACCTAGGCTCGGATGCCACTGTTGGGGAACGTAGTAATTTCAAAAAAATTCCTACGCACACTCAAGATCATGGTGATGCATAGCAACGAGAGGGGAGAGTGTGATCTACGTACCCTTGTAGACCGACAGTGGAAGCGTTAGCACAACGCGGTTGATGTAGTCGTACGTCTTCACGGCTCGGCCGGTCAAGCACCGAAACTACGGCACCTCTGAGTTCTAGCACACGTTCAGCTCGATGACGATCCCCGGACTCCGATCCAGCAAAGTGTCGGGGAAGAGTTCCTTCAGCACGACGGCGTGGTGAAGATCTTGATGTTCTACCGTCGCAGGGCTTTGCCTAAGCACCGCTACAATATTATCGAGGATTATGGTGGAAGGGGGCACCGCACACGGCTAAGAATATGATCACGTGGATCAACTTGTGTCCCTATGGGGTGCCCCCTGCCCCCGTATATAAAGGAGTGGAGGAGGGGAGGGCCGGCCCTCTCTATGGCGTGCCCTAGGGGAGTCCTACTCCCACCGGGAGTAGGATTCCCCCTTTCCTAGTCCAACTAGGAGTCCTTCCATGTAGTAGGAGTAGGAGACAAGGAAGGGGAAGAGGGAAGAGAAGGAAGGAGGGGGCGCAGCCCCTCCCCCTAGTCCAATTCGGACTAGGCCTTGGGGGGCGCGCGGCCTGCCTCTCCCTCTCCCCTAAAGCCCAATAAGGCCCATATACTTTTTCTCCCGTATTCCCGTAACTCCCCGATACTCCGAAAAATACCCGAACCACTCAGAACCTTTCTGATGTCCTAATATAGTCGTCCAATATATCGATCTTTACGTCTCGACCATTTCGAGACTCCTCGTCATGTCCCCGATCTCATCTGGGACTCCGAACTCCTTCGGTACATCAAAACTCATAAACTCATAATATAACTGTCATCGAAACCTTAAGCGTGCGGACCCTACGGGTTCGAGAACAATGTAGACATGACCGAGACACGTCTCCGGTCAATAACCAATAGCGGAACCTGGATGCTCATATTGGCTCCTACATATTCAACGAAGATCTTTATCGGTCAGAACGCATAACAACATACGTTGTTCCCTTTGTCATCGGTATGTTACTTGCCCGAGATTCGATCGTCGGTATCTCAATACTTAGTTCAATCTTGTTATCGGCAAGTCTCTTTACTCGTTCCGTAATACATCATCTCGCAACTAACACATTAGTTGCAATGCTTGCAAGGCTTATGTGATGTGCATTACCGAGAGGGCCCAGAGATACCTCTCCGACAATCGGAGTGACAAATCCTAATCTCGAAATACGCCAACCCAACATGTACCTTTGGAGACACCTGTAGAGCTCCTTTATAATCACCCAGTTATGTTGTGACTTTTGGTAGCACACAAAGTGTTCCTCCGGTAAACGGGAGTTGCATAATCTCATAGTCATAGGAACATGTTGTTGGGGAACGCAGTAATTTCAAAAAAATTCCTACGCACACGCAAGATCATGGTGATGCATAGCAACGAGAGGGGAGAGTGTTGTCTACGTACCCACGCAGACCGACTGCGGAAGCATTGACACAACGTAGAGGAAGTAGTCGTACGTCTTCCCGATCCGACCGATCCAAGCACCGTTACTCCGGCACCTCCGAGTTCTTAGCACACGTACAGCTCGATGACGATCCCCGGGCTCCGATCCAGCAAAGCGTCGGGGAGGAGTTCCGTCAGCACGACGGCGTGGTGACGATCTTGATGTTCTACCGTCGCAGGGCTTCGCCTAAGCACCGCTACAATATGATCGAGGTGGAATATGGTGGCAGGGGGCACCGCACACGGCTAAGGAACGATCTCAAGGATCAACTTGTGTGTCTAAAGGTGCCCCCTGCCCCCGTATATAAAGGATCCAAGGGGGAGGGGGCGGCTGGCCAGGAGGAGGGCGCAGGAGGAGTCCTACTCCTACCGGGAGTAGGACTCCCCCCCCCCCCAATCCGAGTTGGAATAGGATTCCCCGAGGGGGAAAGAGAGAGAGGGGGGCCGGCCACCTCTCCTTGTCCTAATAGGACTAGGGGAGGGGGGAGGCGCGCGGCCACCTTGGGCTGCCCCGTTCTCCTTTTCCACTAAAGCCCACTAAGGCCCATATAGCTCCCGGGGGGTTCCGGTAACCTCCCGGTACTCCGGTAAAATCTCGATTTCACCCGGAACACTTCCGATATCCAAACATAGGCTTCCAATATATCAATCTTTATGTCTCGACCATTTCGAGACTCCTCGTCATGTCCGTGATCACATCCGGGACTCCGAACTAACTTCGGTACATCAAAATGCATAAACTCATAATAACTGTCATCGTAACGCTAAGCGTGCGGACCCTACGGTTCAAGAACAATGCAGACATGACTGAGACACATCTCCGGTCAATAACCAATAGCGGGACATGGATGCCCATATTGGCTCCTACATATTCTATGAAGATCTTTATCAGTCAGACCGCATAACAACATACATTGTTCCCTTTGTCATCGGTATGTTACTTGCCCGAGATTCGAACGTCGGTATCCAATACCTAGTTCAATCTCGTTACCGGCAAGTCTCTTTACTCGTTCTGTAATACATCATCCCGCAACTAACTCATTAGTTGCAATGCTTGCAAGGCTTATGTGATGTGTATTACCGAGAGGGCCCAGAGATACCTCTCCGACAATCGGAGTGACAAATCATAATCTCGAAATACGCCAACCCAACATCTACCTTTGGAGACACCTGTAGAGCTCCTTTATAATCACCCAGTTATGTTGTGACGTTTGGTAGCGCACAAAGTGTTCCTCCGGTAAACGGGAGTTGCATAATCTCATAGTCATAGGAACATGTATAAGTCATGAAGAAAGCAATAGCAACATACTAAACGATCGGGTGCTAAGCTAATGGAATGGGTCATGTCAATCAGATCATTCACTTAATGATGTGATCCCGTTAATGAAATAATAACTCCTTGTTTATGGTTGGGAAACATAACCATCTTTGATTAACGAGCTAGTCAAGTAGAGGCATACTAGTGACACTCTGTTTGTCTATGTATTCACACATGTATTATGTTTCCGGTTAATACAATTCTAGCATGAATAATAAACATTTATCATAATATAAGGAAATAAATAATAACTTTATTATTGCCTCTAGGGCATATTTCCTTCAGTCTCCCACTTGCACTAGAGTCAATAATATAGTTCACATCGCCATGTGATTCAACACTAAGAGTTCACATCACCATGTGATTAACACCCATAGTTCACATCGTCATGTGACCTATACCCAAAGGGTTTACTAGAGTCAATAATCTAGTTCACATCATTTATGTGATTAACACCCAAAGAGTACTAAGGTGTGATCATGTTTTGCTTGTGAGATAATTTTAGTCAACGGGTCTGTCACATTCAGATCTGTAAGTATTTTGCGAATTTCTATGTCAACAATGCTCTGCACGGAGCTACTCTAGCTTATTGCTCCCACTTTCAATATGTATCTAGATCGAGACTTAGAGTCATCCAGATCTGTGTCAAAACTTGCATCGACGTAACTTTTTACGACGAACCTTTTGTCACCTCCATAATCGAGAAATATTTCCTTATTCCACTAAGGATAATTTTGGCCAATGTCCAGTGATCTACTCTTAGATCACTATTGTACTCCCTTGCTTAACACAGTGTAGGGTATACAATAGATCTGGTACACATCATGGCATACTTTATAGAACCTATGGCTGAGGCATAGGGAATGACTTTCATTCTCTTTCTATCTTCTGCCGTGGTCGGGCTTTGAGTCTTACTCAACTTCACACCTTGTAACACAGGCAAGAAACCTTTTCTTTGACTGTTCCATTTTGAACTACTTCAAAATCTCAAGGTATGTACTCATTGAAAAAACTTATCAAGTGTCTTGATCTATCTCTATAGATCTTGATACTCAATATGTAAGCAGTTTCACCGAGGTCTTTCTTTGAAAAACTCCTTTCAAACACTCCTTTATGCTTTGCAGAATAATTCTACATTATTTCCGATCAACAATATGTCATTCACATATACTTATCAGAAATGTTGTAGTGCTCCCACTCACTTTCTTGTAAATACAGGCTTCACCGCAAGTCTGTATAAAACTATATGCTTTGATCAACTTATCAAAGCGTATATTCCAACTCCGAGATTCTTGCATCAATCCATAGATGGATCGCTGGAGCTTGCATATTTAGTTAACACCTTTAGGACCGACAAAACCTTCTAGTTTCATCGCATACAACTCTTCTTTAGTAAATCCATTAAGGAATGCAGTTTTGTTTATCCATTTGCCAGATTTCATAAAATGCGGCAATTGCTAACATGATTCGGACAGACTTAAGCATAGATACGAGTGAGAAAATCTCATCGTAGTCAACACCTTGAACTTGTCAAAAACCTTTTGCGACAATTCTAGCTTTGTAGATAGTAACACTACTATCAGCGTCCGTCTTCCTCTTGAAGATCCATTTATTTTCTATGGCTTGCCGATCATCGGGCAAGTCAAACAAAGTCCATACTTTGTTCTCATACATGGATCATATCTCAGATTTCATGGCCTCAAACCATTTCGCGGAATCTGGGCTCATCATCGCTTCCTCATAGTTCGCAAGTTCGTCATGGTCTAGTAACATGACTTCCAGAACAGGATTACCGTACCACTCTGGTGCGGATCTCACTCTGGTTTACCTACGAGATTTGGTAGTAACTTGATCTGAAGTTACATGATCATTATCATTAGCTTCCTCACTAATTGGTGTAGTAGTCACAGGAACAGATTTCTGTGATGAACTACTTTCCAATAAGGGAGAAGGTACAATTACCTTATCAAGTTTTCTACTTTCCTCCCACTCACTTCTTTCGAGAGAAACTCCTTCTCTGGAAAGGATCCATTCTTGGCAACGAATTTGCCTTCGGATCTGTGATAGAAGGTGTACCCAACAGTTTCCTTTGGGTATCCTATGAGGACATATTTCTCCGATTTGGTTTTGAGCTTATCAGGATGAAACCTTTTCATATAAGCATCACAATCCCAAACTTTAAGAAACGACAACTTTGGTTTCTTGCCAAACCACAGTTCAGATTGTGTCGTCTCAACGGACTTAGATGGTGCCCTTTTAAACGTGAATGCAGTTGTCTTTAATGCATAACCCCAAAATGATAGTGGTAAATCGGTAAGAAACATTATAGGTCGCACCATATCTAATAAAGTACGGTTGTGACGTTCGGACACACCATTACATTGTGGTGTTCCAGGTGGCGTGAGTAGTGAAACTATTTCACATTGTTTTTAACTGAAGACCAAACTCGTAACTCAAATATTTGTCTCCGCGATCAGATAGAAACTTTATTTTCTTGTCACGATGATTTTCCACTTCACTCTGAAATTCTTTGAACTTTTTAAATGTTTCAGACTTATGTTTCATCAAGTAGATATACCCATATCTGCTCAAATCATCTGTGAAGTTCAGAAAATAATGATACTTGCCATGAGCCTTAACACTCATCGGACCGTATACATCAATATGTATTATTTCCAATAAGTCAGTTGCTCGCTCCGGAGAACGGAGTCTTAGTCATCTTGCCCATGAGGCATGGTTCGCAAGCATCAAGTGATTCATAATTAAGTGATTCCAAAATCCCATCAGCATGGAGTTTCTTCATGCGCTTTACACCAATATGACCTAAACGGCAGTGCTACAAACAAGTTGCACTATCATTATTAACTTTGCATCTTTTGGTTTCAATATTATGATTATGTGTATCACTATGATCGAGATCCAATGAACTATTTTCATTGGGTGTGTAACCATATAAGGTTTTATTCATGTAAACAGAACAACAATTTATTCTCTTACTTAAATGAATAACCGTATTACAATAAACATGATCAAATCATATTCATGCTTAACGCAAACACCAAATAACACTTATTCAGGTTCAACACTAATCCCGAAAGTATAGGGAGTGTGCGATGATGATCATATCAATCTTGGAACCACTTCCAACACACATCGTCACTTCACCCTTAACTAGTCTCTGTTTATTCTGCAACTCCTGTTTCGAGTTACTAATCTTAGCAACTGATCCAGTATCAAATACTAAGTGGTTGCTATAAACACTAGTAAAGTACACATCAATAACATGTATATCAAATATACTTATGTTTACTTTGCCATCCTTCTTATCTGCCAATCACTTGGGGTAGTTCCGCTTCTAGTGACCAGTCCCTTTGCATTAGAAACACTTAGTCTCAGGCTTAGGACAAGACTTGGGCTTCTTCACTTGAGCAGCAACTTGCTTGCTGTTCTTCTTGAAGTTCCCCTTCTTCCCTCTGCCCTTTTATTGAAACTAGTGGTCTTGTCTACCATCAACACTTGATGTTTTTCTCGATTTCTACCTTCGTCAATTTCCGCATTACGAAGAGCTTGGGAATCGTTTCCGTTATCCCTTGCATATCATAGTTCATCACGAGGTTCTACTAACTTGGTGATGGTGACTAGAGAATTCTGTCAATCACTATCTTATCTGGAAGATTAACTCCCACTTGATTCAAGCAATTGTTGTACTCAGACAATCTGGGCACATGCTCACTAGTTGAGCGATTCTCCTCCATCTTTTAGCTATAGAACTTGTTGGAGACTACATATCTCTCAACTCGGGTATTTGCTTGAAATATTAACTTCAACTCCTGGAACATCTCATATGCTCCATGACGTTCAAAACATCTCTGAAGTCCCGATTCTAAGCCATTAAGCATGGTGCACTAAACTATCAAGTAGCCATCATATTGAGCTAGCCAAACGTTCATAACGTCTGCATCTGCTCCTGCAATAGGTCCGTCACCTACCGATGCATCAAGGACATAATTTTTCTGTGCAGCAATGAGGATAAACCTCAGATCACGGATCCAATCCGCATCATTGCTACTAACATCTTTCAACACAATTTTCTCTAGGAACATATCAAAATAAACACATGAAAGCAATAACGCGAGCTATTGATCTACAACATAATTTGCAAAATACTACCAGGACTAAGTTCATGATAAATTTAAGTTCAATTTGTCAGGACCCCGACTCGATGTCACATCGATCTAGCTGGTAACACCTCATATCACTTTGCGGCCTCACGCACGGTATCCTCACGGGTGTCGTCTTACCTTTTCCCAGGACCGTTTGCGCCTTTTGGCTCACGTATATGATAGTGTCGCTAGCATCCATATGATAAAGAGCCCGGGCTGACATGACTAGTCGTAAACCCAAAGTGGCACAGACTTACAGGGACAGGCATCCATGACCCAGCTTCGAACGTGTCGGTCATCAGCAAGTGGGTCCGGGCTGTAGCACTGGGCTAGCAGGACTCCGGTAAACCGGGCTGTAGCGGGCTAACAGGACTCCGGTACTCAAAGCGTGACATTTCCCCGAAGGGACAGACACAGGAACGAAGAAGGACACATGCCGGCCAGCCTAAGTGTTCCAGAGCAGTAGCAAGCTACCATGGCTCAGCGGTAACACTAGG
>NC_041388.1:559295564-559328487 GCF_002162155.2 Triticum dicoccoides | reverse complement strand
ATTTGGGCATGATGAGCCGACATCCAGTCCATACCCAGAATGATATTAATATCTGAAGATTTAAGGGCTATCAAAGACGCGAGGAAAACAAGTCTGTCGACTTGGATCTCATTTCCATAACTTACCCTAGAGGTCTGCCATCTAGAACCAGGGGTAGAGATTTCCATAGTGGATGGCATGTCACAGAATGCAACGTTATGCAGACGAGCATAACTTTCGGATATAAAAGAATGAGAGGCTCCTGTATCGAAAAGAACAGATGCCGGGTGGCAATTAACAAGAAGCGTACCGAGAACGACGTTGGGATCCTCTTGAGCTTCTTCGGCAGAGATGCAGTTGACATGGCCACGTGAAGCGGTGACCGGCTTGGCGTGGAATACTTTTCCTGTCGGCTTGCCACGGCCAACAGCTTTAGCAGATTGATTGGGGTTGGTCTGGGGGCATTCACGCATATAGTGACCAGATTCCCCACACTTGAAACAAGTCATGGAACTGGTACGTGGAGGAGCATTGTTAGTTGAACCCCCATAGGGCTTGGCTGGAGCAGACTGTTGAACAGGGCGAGGCGCCTGGAAAGATGGCCTCAGTGTGAACCTGGGTGGCAGGGCAGTGTTGGGTACCCACACGCGGCGCTTCTGAGGACCAGCACCGGATGAGGAACCCATGTCACGTCCATGCTTGCGTGTTGCGTCATAGTCAGTCTGACCAGTTTCAGCACTGATGGCTTTGTTGACAAGTTTCGAAAAAGATGTGCACTCATGCAGACGGAGGTCGCGGCGAAGCTCAGGACTAAGGCCCTTACGAAACCTTGCTTGCTTCTTGGCGTCAGTAGACACTTCCTCAGTTGCATATCGGGCGAGATTACCAAACTCCCTGCTATAGGCATCCACAGAAAGTCGGCCTTGGGTGAAACTGCAAAATTCTTCACGTTTACGGTCCATGAGACCCTCCGGAATGTGATGTTCACGGAAAGCCTCGCTGAACTCAGCCCAAGTTGTGACATGGCCCGCTGGGCGCATAGCTCCATAATTCTCCCACCATAGACTGGCGGGGCCTTCAAGATGATATGCAGCAAAGGTGACCTTGTCAACCTCAGCTACTAGCGCGGAACGCAGCTTGTGAGAGATACTGCGAAGCCAATCATCAGCGTCGAGAGGCTCGACGGAGTGGTGGAACGTGGGTGGATGCAATTTGATAAAATCACTGAGTGACACCACGTTAGCCCTCTGATGGTGTGCTGTATTCTGTTCAATACGCTCCAACAAACGGTTTGTCTCCCGCTTGTTTCTCTCAGCTTCCATCATAACCTCGGCTAGTGAAGGAGGATGAGGCAGATTTTCATTCCTGGCTTCACTGCCTTCGGCCTGCTCTTGAGAAGCAGGGTTAGCGCGCGTGTTGACCATCATCTCATCGGAGACATTCCAAGCTCCTATACATTATTTTTCTACATCTCCGGAAAGAGTACAACTAGGTCATATCCCACGAGTCACGCAGGACGATAGACGACACAGCTAGTGCAAACTAGTGATACTACCACTAACTCAGACCGATCCGTAGTAGTCCTCGTAAAAGTCACCTCCATAGCCTGGAAGTTCAACATGATCATCCGGAAACAGACGGTCTCGCGGAGCTTGTGGACCATAGGGGCTAGGATGAGGTCGTGGACCGACAAACGGTGGCCTGCGGGGACCGCGAGGTGGGGTGATGCCTCCTACATCACGCCAAACCATCACGTCTGGCAGAGCAGATCTCACAGGATAGAGATCGCGCATATCTGAACATCCAGCTTGCACCGCCGGTGCGAACCGAGTCAAAGTAGCCCAGTGATCAGCACGGGTGTTGAAGAGCTCTAACCTTAAGGCCCGATTTTCACGGTCCTTATCCTCGAGCATCTCAGCAGTGGTGCGAGTCCGTGAATCCTCCTGAGTGGAGTCAGCATAGATAGCCTGGAGATACCCTTGTGCTCCCGGAAGTGATCCTGGCATATACCGGAAATCAGAGTCCCGAAATAACCCAGATCTGACTCGCATAATGGTCATCATAGAGTAGGCGGCGTCCTGCACAGCCATCTCAATAGTAACCCCGAGTCCATAGGAGCAGTGAAGAGGCTCGGTGGATCCAGGATAAGATGGAAATATCCTGACAGTGCAGAGATACTGGCTTTGATTAAAATCTCGGAATTGCTCTTCGACCGTGTACTCGGGATACCAGCGGTATCCAGCCTCAGTCATTACCCTGACCAACTTAGCAGTATGGCCGGGTACATCTAGGCATCGAGTCAGGCGAACCACTTGATTGAGGTCGCGAGTGGCCATCTGAAAGCACAATCATAATGCAAAGGCATTAGAATTTCTGGCAAAATTTCGGCAGCATGACAGCTGTAAATGCTCAAAAAGGATTTGAGACATTTGACAAAGGATTTCGTACACACTCATCATCATCATATCAAAGTTCTGAAACCATTCTGGCAACATAATGTGGTAGTAGAACTGAACTAGGCTGGTAACCATCAAACTTATAAGGTACTACTGATTAGTAACTCGTGATCCTGATAGAGAGAACAGATCCTAATTCCTTAACCCCCGGTGGAAGAATGGACTGACTCAGATCAGAAAGTCATAAGGTATAAGGAGTAAAAAGAGCCTTACGTTCCAACCCACAAACAATTCCCCTACATATAACTAAAGAATTTCTAGACTCAACATCGACCAGTTTGGCTTGGAGAACCTACAGGCAGTCCGGCTCTGATGCCAACGCTGTCAGGACCCCGACTCGATGTCACATCGATCTAGCTGGTAACACCTCATATCACTTTGCGGCCTCACGCACGGTATCCTCACGGGTGTCGTCTTACCTTTTCCCAGGACCGTTTGCGCCTTTTGGCTCACGTATATGATAGTGTCGCTAGCATCCATATGATAAAGAGCCCGGGCTGACATGACTAGTCGTAAACCCAAAGTGGCACAGACTTACAGGGACAGGCATCCATGACCCAGCTTCGAACGTGTCGGTCATCAGCAAGTGGGTCCGGGCTGTAGCACTGGGCTAGCAGGACTCCGGTAAACCGGGCTGTAGCGGGCTAACAGGACTCCGGTACTCAAAGCGTGACATTTCCCCGAAGGGACAGACACAGGAACGAAGAAGACACATGCCGGCCAGCCTAAGTGTTCCAGAGCAGTAGCAAGCTACCATGGCTCAGCGGTAACACTAGGAGACATTTCCCGGTAAGAGAGGCTACTAAAGATAAACAACTAGATAGTCAGATCCCACACATACCAAGCATTTCAATCATACACACAATATGCTCGATATGTGCAAATACAACGAAGCATCACAACATGACTCTATGACACAAGTACTTTATTTAAGGCTCAGTGAGCCATACATAACATACACAAAGGTACGGGTCTCACGACCCCACATACAAGTCATATAGTCATACAAACCAGCAGCGGAAGTAACTTGTCTGAGTACAGACAACTAGTAAAAAAAGAGGCTTGGAAAGCCTAGCTATACTACGTGGTCCTTCACAAGCTCAGGGTCACCACCTGGGTCTTTAGCCTACTCGTTGATGTCAACGTCTACATAGAACCCATCAGAAGGGGTTGCAGCGTCTTCTGTAAAAATGTAGATTATAGCAACATGAGTACAAAGGTACTCAGCAAGACTTACATCAGATCCTACATACATGCATAGTATCAAGAAGGGTTGGTGGAGTTATTGCAGCAAGCCAGCTTTGACTCTTGGCTAGGCTAACCTACGATACTCCAACTTGAAATGGTTTTGCGCACACGAGTCCACTACTCACCACTTCAATACACTACCGAGGATCCGCCACCGTCTTCCTACGGAAGAGCCATCCTCGGCACTCACACTTATCTTGAGGCTTTTAACAGTTTTCATTTACTTGTCTATGAACTGTATAGGCAACCAAGTAGTCCTTTACCGCGGACGCGGCTATTCGAATAGATCATGTTAACCCTGCAGGGGGTACTTCTTCATACACGCTCTCACCACTTACCGTCGTTTACACGACATGTACTCGGCAACCTTCAAGCGGAAGCCCAACGTGGGTGTCGGCCACGACCTACCTAATCACCTAAGCCTCCAGTCCAGGTTTATCGCCTATTCAGGTTCCATCCGCAGGGAGTCCGGCCGAGGTTTCCCATACGACCCCGAACGATGTGAACAGGGTTCCCGAGATACCTAACGGGTATTCGGTACACCCGGCCACGTACCTACCGCATCACAGCCCACCCCTACGGTCAGCGCTGTCCACGGCCTCCAGTAGGCTACAAACACCAGAAACTACTTGCAACTCCTGGACGGAGAACTAGGGTGAATAAGAAGCCGAGAGGGTCCATTGGTTTCGGGCCCAATGCATGGTAGTAGCTGATTCTTAAATCACACATACAGATCTCGGTGCTTAAGGTCGGCTTCAATGAAACAACCCACCATGTACTCCTACATGGCCTTTCATCGATACCTTTACCAAATCGTGTTCACCACACCACTCTCATTACCGACATAATCATTTCACTCCAGCCCATCACCCAGATGAACCAGACCTGACACGACTCTAAGCATAGCAGGCATAGCAAGGTAGGAACAACACATATATATGGCTCAAGCAACTCCTACACATGCTAGTGGGTTTCATCTAGTTACTGTGGCAATGACAGGTCATGCAGAGGAAATGGGTTCAACTACCGTAGCACACAGCAGTTTGAATCGCGTTGTCTTAATGCAGTAAAAGAGAGCAGGAGCGAGAACATGGGATTGTATCGATATGATCAAATGGTTGGTTGCTTTCCTGATGGTTCGATGCACGGATACGGTTCTTCGTTAGGGTAATCACGGTACTCCTCGGGGACAGAACCTGTCGCAAGGGCATCGATACACAAGCATCACCAAACAATGTGCAACAATATGATGCATGCATGAAACATGGCAATATGAGTGTATTGGGCTAATGCAACTAAAGCCAGAAGGGTTTGAACAAATTTGAATCAAAGATTCAAATTTCAAATTCAAATATGGCCTTTTAAAGTGCTTTTCCTTGTTCTGCTTAAAACATCAATTTAACTTGTTTGATCATGCATGAAAATAGTACAGATGGATAGATTGGATTTTTCTGATCATTTTTCATATATAATTTGTCCAATTTGGAGTTACAGAATAAAAGTTATGAATTTTTGAAGTTTAAATAATATTCTGGAATTTCCTGATTTAATTTAAATCCAGAAAATCAATTACTGCGTCAGCCTGACGTCAGTGTGACGTCAGCAGGTCAACGGAACTGGTCCAGGTCAAACCTGACAGTGGGTCCCGCATGTCAGGGTGATTATTTTAATTAAAACTTAATTAAAACTAATCCTGTTTAAGTAACAGGGCTGGGCCCCACCTGTCATTGACTCAGGGGAGTCAACCAGGGCCCACCCGTGGTCAAAGTTAATGTCGGCTGCACCGGCGTTTAGCCGCCGGCGAGCCCGACGCGGCGGCGGGAGTGGTTTTGGCCATTTCGGCCACCAGAGGGGCCGCGGAGACCACCGGAGTGGAGCTGAGGCCAACCCGCAGCTCTTGGCGGAGCCCGTTGGGGTCGGGGTGGCCGGAGTCGACGGCGGCGAGCTCGGCTGCGGCCGCCGGGGTTCGGTCGTGCACGGGAACGGTGCTGGAGCTCGAAGTCGAGCAAAGCGAGGCGCTAGGGATGCTCTACGGGGTCTTGCGAACTCGTTGGACTCGCCGGGGTGACCAAATGGTCACCGGAGCTGCGTCGACGGCGAGCTCGGCGACGGCGGAGGTTCGGCCGTGGTGGGGAAGTGGCTACGGTGAGGGAACGAGGGGAAGGAGAGGGGGAAACGGTGGCGTAGCTCACCGCGGTTGCAGTGGGCGTCGAAGCGGGCTCGGGGACGCGCTGGAGACGGCGAATTCGACGGCGACGGTGGTCGGAGCCCGAAGAGGGGAACGGCGACGTGGCGGCGATGCAGGGCTTCCGGGGAGCTGTGGAGCGGTGGGGAGGAAGAGGGAGTCGAGGCGGAGCTCCTGAGCTAGTCGGGGGAGCGAGGGGTGGCCGGAGATGGCTGCTATGGCGAACGGCGGCGACGGTGGTGTTCGGCCGAGTGAGAGAGAGAGCGAGGGAGAGGAGGGGAGAGCCGGGGGAGAGTGAGAGAGAGCAGGGGGGATCGGGACGGCCTGCGGGAGTCGTCCACGCGGCCAGGAGCGCGTCGGCAAGCAGGAGGTGGCCGCGCGGTCGTGCGCGCGCGAGCACGCAGCAGCTTCGGGGCGAGGGGAGGAAGACGACGGAGAGCTGCAGTGGTGGGCTGGGCCGCTGCTGGCTGGGCCGGCCAGCTGGCTGGGCCGCACAGTGGAGGAGCCCAGGTAAGTTTTCCCCCTTTTTATTTCTGTTTCTGTTTTATTTAATATATCTGCAACTTTGTTGAATTAAATAAAATACCTAGGCAAGTTCAAAAATCACCAAACTATTCCTGGCCCATAGTTGGATTATTTCCAACATGAAATATTTTAGTTTGGAGATATTTGAGCATTTAAATATTTTATATTATTTTAAATGCCCAAATTCAAATATTTATGATTTAATTCAAAAACCCTAGGATGGCCTGGGAAAATGTGCACCATTTTTGGCAGAGGTTCTGAACCAAGACAAAAATGATGGGCATTTTAGAAGGGCATTTCAGGTTCATTGAAAAATTATTTTAGTAACCCTAGTTGGTTTCAGAGGGGACTGGGGGTTCTGTCATCCCCATTTCAAGTTTCTGATGAAAGAGTAAACATGATGCAACACTCTAATGCATGACTAGCTAGGTTGTGACACAATTAATCATATTACTTAAGAACTCCCACTTAGATAGACATCCCTCTAATCCTCTAAGTGATTACGTGGTCCAAATCAACTAAACCATGTCCGATCATCACGTGAGATGGAGTACTTTCATTGGTGAACATCACTATGTTGATCATATCTACTATATGATTCACGCTCGACCTTTCGGTCTCCGTGTTCCGAGGCCATATCTGTATATGCTTGGCTCTTCAAGTATAACCTGAGTATTCCGCGTGTGCAACTGTTTTGCGCCCGTTGTATTTGAACGTAGAACCTATCACACCCGATCATCACGTGGTGTCTCAGCACGAAGAACTTTCACAACGGTGCATACTCAGGGAGAACACTTCTTGATAATTTAGTGAGAGATCATCTTATAATGCTACCGTCAATCAAAGCAAGATAAGATGCATAAAAGGATAAACATCACATGCAATCAATATAAGTGATATGATATGGCCATCATCATCTTGTGCTTGTGATCTCCATCTCCGAAGCACCGTCGTGATCACCATCGTCACCGGCGTGACACCTTGATCTCCATCGTAGCATCGTTGTCGTCTCGCCAAGCCTGTGCTTCTACGACTATCGCTACCGCTTAGTGATAAAGTAAAGCATTACATCGCGATTGCATTGCATACAATAAAACGACAACCATAAGGCTCCTGCCAGTTGCCGATAACCCGGTTACAAAACATGATCATCTCATACAATAAAATCAGCATCATGTCTTGACCATATCACATCACAACATGCCCTGCAAAAACAAGTTAGACGTCCTCTACTTTGTTGTTGCAAGTTTTACGTGGCTACTACGGGCTTAAGCAAGAACTAATCTCACCTACGCATCAAAACCACAACGATAGTTTGTCAAATAGACTCCGTTTTAACCTTCGCAAGGACCGGGCGTAGCCACACTCGGTTCAACTAAAGTTGGAGAGACAGTCGCCCGCAAGCCACCTATGTGCAAAGCACCTCAGGAGAACCGGTCTCGCTTAAGCGTACGCGTAATGTTGGTCCGGGTCGTCTCGTCCAACAATACCACCGAACCAAAGTATGACATGCTGGTAGGCAGTATGACTTATATCGCCCACAACTCACTTGTGTTCTACTCGTGCATATAACATCAAACCATAAAACCTAGGCTCGGATGCCACTGTTGGGGAACGCAGTAATTTCAAAAAAAATTCCTACGCACACGCAAGATCATGGTGATGCATAGCAACGAGAGGGGAGAGTGTTGTCTACGTACCCACGCAGACCGACTGCGGAAGAGTTAACGCAACGTAGAGGAAGTAGTCGTACGTCTTCCCGATCCAACCGATCCAAGCACCGTTACTCCGGCACCTCCGAGTTCTTAGCACACGTACAGCTCGATGACGATCCCCGGGCTCCGATCCAGCAAAGCGCCGGGGAGGAGTTCCGTCAGCATGATGGCGTGGTGACGATCTTGATGTTCTACCGTCGCAGGGCTTCGCCTAAGCACCGCTACAATATGATCGAGGTGGAATATGGTGGCAGGGGGCACCGCACACGGCTAAGGAACGATCTCAAGGATCAACTTGTGTGTCTAGAGGTGCCCCCCTGCCCCCGTATATAAAGGATCCAAGGGGGAGGAGGCGGCCGGCCAGGAGGAGGGCGCAGGAGGAGTCCTACTCCTACCGGGAGTAGGACTCCCCCCCCCCCCAATCCTAGTTGGAATAGGATTCCCCGAGGGGGAAAGAGAGAGAGGGGGGCCGGCCACCTCTCCTTGTCCTAATAGGACTAGGGGAGGGGGGAGGCGCGCGGCCACCTTGGGCTGCCCCTTTCTCCTTTTCCACTAAAGCCCACTAAGGCCCATATAGCTCCCGGGGGGTTCCAATAACCTCCCGGTACTCTGGTAAAATCTCGATTTCACCCGGAACACTTCAGATATCCAAACATAGGCTTCCAATATATCAATCTTTATGTCTCGACCATTTCGAGACTCCTCATCATGTCCATGATCACATCCGGGACTCCAAACTAACTTCAGTACATCAAAATGCATAAACTCATAATAACTGTCATAGTAACGTTAAGCGTGCGGACCCTACGGTTCGAGAACAATGCAGACATGACTGAGACACATCTCCGGTCAATAACCAATAGCGGGACCTGGATGCCCATATTGGCTCCTACATATTCTACGAAGATCTTTATCGGTCAGACCGCATAACAACATACGTTGTTCCCTTTGTCATCGGTATGTTACTTGCCCGAGATTCGATCGTCGGTATCCAATACCTAGTTCAATCTCGTTATCGGCAAGTCTCTTTACTCGTTCTGTAATACATCATCCCGCAACTAACTCATTAGTTGCAATGCTTGCAAGGCTTATGTGATGTGCATTACCGAGAGGGCCCAGAGATACCTCTCCGACAATCGAAGTGACAAATCCTAATCTCGAAATACGCCAACCCAACATCTACCTCTGGAGACACCTGTAGAGCTCCTTTATAATCACCCAGTTATGTTGTGACGTTTGGTAGCACACAAAGTGTTCCTCCGGTAAACGGGAGTTGCATAATCTCATAGTCATAGGAACATGTATAAGTCATGAAGAAAGCAATAGCAACATACTAAACGATCGGGTGCTAAGCTAATGGAATGGGTCATGTCAATCAGATCATTCACTTAATGATGTGATCCTGTTAATCAAATAACAACTCCTTGTTTATGGTTAGGAAACATAACCATCTTTGATTAACGAGCTAGTCAAGTAGAGGCATACTAGTGACACTCTGTTTGTCTATGTATTCACACATGTATTATGTTTCCGGTTAATACAATTCTAGCATGAATAATAAACATTTATCATGATATAAGGAAATAAATAATAACTTTATTATTGCCTCTAGGGCATATTTCCTTCACATGTATAGGTCATGAAGAAAGCAATAGCAACATACTAAACGATCGAGTGCTAAGCTAATGGAATGGGTCAAGTCAATCACATCATTCTCCTAATGATGTGATCCCGTTAATCAAATAACAACTCTTTGTCTATGGTTAGGAAACATAACCATCTTTGATTAACGAGCTACTCAAGTAGAGGCATACTAGTGACACTCTATTTGTCTATGTATTCACACATGTATTATGTTTCCGGTTAATACAATTCTAGCATGAATAATAAACATTTATCATGAAATAAAGGAAATAAATAATAACTTTATTATTGCCTCTAGGGCATATTTCCTTCACTAACTACCGTATCTTTGTAACTTATCCTTGGCTATATAACACGCAACGCGTCCCTGCCAGAGGCATACGCTTCCACGCAATCTTTCATAACCATAGTGTATCTACCTTGCATGTCTAGTTGTGCACTATAGTATATGTATGTGGGCATGAACAGAGCTAGATGAGTACATGGGTGTATAAATGTACACCCGTCATTTATTGGTATTTTTATGATAAAGAGAAATAAAGATGCAAAGTAAAATAAATGGCAATAGAAATAGCTAAGTGTTGGAAGATTAATATGATGGAAGATAGACCCGGGGGCCATAGGTTTCACTAGTGGCTTCTCTTAAGAGCATAAGTATTACGGTGGGTAAACGAATTATTGTCGAGTAATTGATAGAATTGAGCATAGTTATGAGAATATCTAGGTATGATCATGTATATAGGCATCACGTCCGCGACAAGTAGACCGAAACGATTCTGCATCTACTACTATTACTCCACATATCGACCGCTATCCAGTATGCATCTAGAGTATTAAGTTCATAAGAACAGAGTAATGCTTTAAGTAAGATGACATGATGTAGAGGGATAAACTCATGCAATATGATATAAACCCCATCTTTTTATCCTCGATGGCAACAATACAATACGTGCCTTGCTGCCCCTGCTGTCACTGGGAAAGGACACCGCAAGATTGAACTCAAAGCTAAGCACTTCTCCCATTGCAAGAAAGATCAATCTAGTAGGCCAGACCAAACTGATAATTCAAAGAGACTTGCAAAGATAAACCAATTATACATAAAAGAATTCAGAGAAAAATCAAATATTGTTCATAGATAAGCTTGATCATAAACCCACAATTCATCGGATCTCGACAAACACACCGCAAAAGAAGATTACATCAAATAGATCTCCAAGAAGATCGAGGAGAACTTTGTATTGAGATCCAAAGAGAGAGAAGAAGCCATCTATCTAATAACTATGGACCCGAATGTCTGAAATAAAATACTCACACATCACCGGAGAGGCCATGGAGTTGATGTAGAGGCCCTCCGTGATCAATGCCACCTCCGGCGGAGCTCCAGAAAAGGCCCCGAGATGGGATCTCTCGGGTACGAAAGGTTGCGACGGTGGAATTAGCTTTTCGTGGTGCTCCTGGATGTTTGCGGGGTACGTGGACTTATATAGGAGGAAGAAGTAGGTCGGTGGAGCAACGAGGGGCCTGCGAGGATGGAGGACGCGCCCCCTGCCTCGTGGCCTCCTCAGTCGTTTCTTGGCTCCCACTCCAAGTCTCCTGAATCACGTTTGTTGAGAAAATCACATTCCCGAAGGTTTCATTCCGTTTGGACTTCGTGTGATATTTCTTTTCTGCGAAACACTGAAATAGGCAAAAAAAACAGCAATTTGGGTTGGGCCTCTAGTTAATAGGTTAGTCCCAAAAATGATATAAAAGTGTAAAATAAAACCCATTAACATCCAAAACAGATAATATAATAGTATGGAGCAATCAAAAATTATAGATACGTTGGAGACGTATCAATGAACACATATGCAATTAGGCTGTATCCTATGACATGCAGGCGTGCGCCCAGCTGTGTAAAATGGAAACAAATGAGGAGAGCGCTCTTGTTCAGCGAGGAGAATGGTGTAGTGGAATCATCTGATCTGTTTTACTTCACAGCACGCCAGCATGGCTCTGGCTTTTTTTTCGAAACGGACGCAAAAGATTTGCCTCATCGATTAATTAAGGAGAAGAGGATTGCCCAGTTAATTAACAGAAAACCGGGCGAAAACCGATACAGACCAACCACACGTGGACTACTCACACAACATGCAACCCATAAGCACATGATCGCCTGACAACCATACCCAACACCTAATGTCCACCAGCCCCCACACTGCTCGGCCGAAGACCACATGCACCACCAAATCCACGAAGACAAGTCAGACCATAAGGACAACCCAAGAGACTGATAACCATCCTTCAAGCAGCTGCGGACGCCTTTCCTGTGGCATCACTTTTCTTTCCTTTGCTCCTGAGAGCCTCCTCCACTATCGCCTTGCCAGATCCAGGGCTCACCCTCTCCAAACGTTTGAGCAAGCTGTGAAGCTCTATCTCGAATAGAATCTCATTGACCTTGTCACGCACAGAAACCTGCCCAACGGTCACCTGCGGGCGGGTGACTGCAACATCGGATCCTCCACGCTCCACAGAGGCGAGCGGCTGGTTGGGCTCCGAAGGGTCGGGCGCCAACATACCAACCGCCTCAACATCATCAGTCATAGGCACCACTGACATGATGGACTCAGACGTCTCCAGTTGCTCACATGATATAGCCTCAGAGTTAGGTGCCAACACACCTGTCGCATCAACCTCGCCACTCAAAGACACCACATGCCCAATGGTCATAGATGAGGCAGTGATAGAACCAACCAAGTCTCCACTATCTGCAAGGGCGGGCGGCTGACGGGACTCTGGCGGTGGAAGTGAGGGTGTCATGGCCACCGCCAAGGACTCCAAAGCGCTCAGCTCCATCGGTAACACAATAGATGATTCCCCACAAAGCTCCTGTTACTCAGGCATAATCTGCAGAATTGGAGCTACGACCTCGCTGATAACCGCACTCCCATGAACAATCGGTGTCACATCCAGAGCACGAGGAGAAAAATCTCCAAAGAAACATTCAGCATCCTCATCAACGGAAACAACCTGGAGCTCATGCAGCAAAGGCACAACCGACGCAACCTCAAGCTTGGCAAGAGCGTCGCGAAGCTCAGTGCGGAGTAGCTCAACCTCCTGAAGGAGCTCCGTGCGCAGCAGGGAAAGTTGTGACTCCAAAGCAGATACCAAAGATGGGTTGACACTGGAATCCTTGCAACACCCATGTTGGGACCTTGGCGGCACCGACACACACAGCGACGAGTGATCTACAACCTCAGCCCAACTCCTAGTCAGCGAAGGACAAGGCTGGACGGGCGGGGAGCGGCTCTGCTGGCGAGGAGCGCAAGTGACCGGAGAGCCACCGCAAGTGACTGGAGAGCGAGCACGACAAAACCTTTCCCGATGACCAGCGCGACGACAACGAATGCATCTGAATGGCTCACGGCATGCACTGACTTGGTGGCCACGCTCGAGGCAACGAAAGCACCTTCCTCAAGCCCAACGCTTGAAGGCGAGGCTACGCTCGAGACCTTCCCTCGACGGCTCAGGGTGAGCGTGCCGGTCGGAACGGCGCCCCCGGCCCACATGCTCCCAGTCCGCCCCGCCTACAAAAGCGGCGGCAGCAGCAGAGAGGTCGTTGCATGCCGACGCTGAAGACGGACCAAGCAGAGGAGAGCCCAACTTCTCTGGTGTCTTCTCGTCGTTGCATCCATCGTTGGTTCTTCGAGCCTCGCCGGAATCAGCGCCTACGGGGGCGGTCAATGTTGCCCCACGGGAGGCCGGCATGGTCGTCTTCACTGTAAATCTGGAGGATGTGTTCCGGCTTCTAGCGGGGCGTGTTAGAGCGTCGGCGCCGTGGCAGCCCCGAAGCCGTTCAGTTCTGTGGACCAAGAGGCATGCAAAGGTCTTGAGGGAAGAATAGAATATACGGCGGCGGGTAGCAGAGCTTTGATCGATGCTTCTCTCGTTTTATATCTCATTTTTGTTAGAATGTAGGTGGTCAAATGGTCAAAGCTTTGAAGATTTGTTCTTAAGCATTGAAGATTTGTTCATCGTCCATCTTAATAATATACTGTTATTTTCCTAGAATAAAGAGGGACCTTGTTTTGTTTCTCTGTTAGATGATGGATTTAAGACAAATATTGTGTTATTAAGAGTTGTCATGACAGTTCTGGTTGTAATCTCTCTTGTGAATCCTTGATTGTTTATCATGAGTTTTATATCTCACAAAAATGATGTCACTATCATTTAGCCATGTTTTGAAGGGGAGAAATGATCATTAAGAGTTACCATGATGTTTCTGATTGCAATGTCTGATCACTAAGAGTTGTCATGATGGTTTTGATTGCGATGTCTCTTGTGAATCCTTGAATGTGTATTTTGGGTGCTCATCAAAATGATGACACTACCATTTAAGACATATTTCGAAGGGGAGAAATGAACACTCTCCTTAAGTAAGAGACACCTTCATTTCATCTACTTGGCTTATCTGATTTGGGTCAAACTATTAGTTATATTGAGGGAAATAAGTAAAGAAAACTGGTAAAGGATTTTTCCATAGTACTCGGGATATGGAATTAATATGCATAGAAAAATGGGGTCCAGTTCCTAGCACTTATAAGTGTTTTACACTTTCATTACCTTCACCCATAATTATTCGCATTGGCCCATTTTCCACAAGAACAAATTTTTTGTGCGTTATTGTTGCCCAATATTCACCGGTGTTAAACACTCTAATTCTTTGTAGAATGTTTGCAAAAGTGGGAGCTATATACAAAAGGACAATAAAAAAATTAAAGTTGATGGGTTCGTATAGGAAATAAGAAGGGAAATTGCATGTACGCTAAGATGAGTGGGAGCTAGTATATCACGTTTGTACTTTATAGTACGATACATATAAAATTAGTTTTCCACTACTAAGCCTACTGTCTAAGGTGACAATAATGCAATTTTTAATTTTAGCTATGTTGTGATACAACCAGGCAAGTCTTGTGGCTTAACAATTTTGCCCGGACTTAGATTGGTACACTGCATAACTAATATTTTTGTGCGATAAGAAATCCGCACATTAGTTCACGAGTAACAACAATTAATTGAGTATCATGTTGTCAAAGATAATGTCCAAGACCAAATATTAAATTCAGCATACATGTACTAAGTTCATGATAGCTGATCCCCTAACTAAAGGCTCACCATTAATTTGCTATCATAACTATAACTCAAGGCCTCTAAGTGTTGGCATAATTATATAAATGAGATCTCAAACTTTGATTTGGATAATAGAAAAGTTTGTTTCACTCAATAAGTGCACATGATGATTAATAAAGAAACAAACTACCAGGATCATAAGTAGGGAGTATGGCTGCATGCACATACAAACTCCCAACCATGAATAATTATCCATGTCGAGACGGAGTATTATGCTATAGATAATGAGGTTCCAGTAATAACTATTCGATTACTGTGAATACATTCCCTTGGTGTGCTGCTTTTGTCAAGGTATGGACTAGTGATGTTAACCATTCAATCAAGTGGGAGAATGTTAGAATTAATAGGTGATCGAATGGTCAAAGCTTTAATTACCATAAGTTAAATTGGACCCATTAATTAATTGCAGGATTAATACCAATTAAATGGCGTTTAAGAAATTAGGCCCGTGATTGGGGGGCTGAATTATGTTGACATGGTAAGGTCCCACGGTCAAAGGCGACAAATTATATATAAGGGGCAAACATAGGCACGGATCAGTCCACCCATAAGTTTTACTTGCCTCTCGAAAATTACTCAAAACCAATTTGGAGGTGTCGCTAATTGCCGTGAAGATCCTTCCCTTACCCCGACGAGGTGTCGAAGTTGTGATCGACTACACTGCTCAAATTCTTCATCAACTTCGCACCATACTTCCTATACCAAGGTGGCATCTCCACACGAAGGTATGATTCTGCTGCACTTAAATTCCGCATGAGATGAAAACGTGTTCATGTGAATTAGACAAGATCCCATTAGCAATTGCATAATCTCAGTATTTAAATCTAACAATTTTGTCCTTTTAAATCATTGCAGTTGTTACTATTTTTTAGACTGAAATTGCCCCTTATTCCCACTAGTATTTGTTAGGTTGCACCTCTTACTTTGTCTGCCATTTTTGTTACTCTCTGTGCCTTTTTTGGCATTTCTTCTAATGCAAAATGTGTGTTTGAGTAAAAAAAAGGTGTGTTACTGTTCGTAGGTTGATAATGGATCCAATGCTGTGATAGAAAAGGAGGGGCGTGGCAGCTAAACAAGCTCCGCAGCTCGGCTCTCTGAATCCCTAAAAAGGAAGCCCTGCATCTTGAAGACCGCCCAAGAAGCAACCTTGGAGCATTGTACATTCAAGGTAATCACGCTCACATTGCTGCTGTCCAAGCAGCAAGTACTCTCGAGACAAAATGTATCTGCTTAAACAAGATGATCAAGATTTTAACTATTGAGACAAGATGTCCGCAGATTGATTAGTATAGGCATATAGCTTCTTCTTTTTTGAGTAAAGATTGGATATAGCTCTGCATCACTGGAACGAGCAACCACACCAGCTCTGGGACCTACTACTTGACGCCTTTAGCGTCTGATGCGAGGCCCGAAGGGAGTTGTTGGTGGTCCGGGCCCAACGACGCGACCATTGTCTACGGTGCCACCACCGAGGCCCGTAATCGACTAGATCTCTAATTATTTCCTAGAATAAGATGGACTACATCTCTTTTCGGTCTCCAAGTTGCCATCGGTCAAGCCGCGGACGACCGGGCAGTCATCAGATCTCGAAGCAGAACCGCCGCAATTTCTTCTCGGGCCGGCCTCGGCAGACCTAGACGGGAGCCATGGAGGTGAGTTCCTTCCTTGTCATCTCCTTCCTCTGAATATCTTTCTTTGTTAAGACACTTCTTCCTCTAAAACCACGGATCAAAATCCAATCTTTCACACCGAATCAAAACTGCTTCCTCCAGCGTACCAAAATATTAATTTCGGTGCAGTAAAATAAAATAGAAGCATGTACGTATATCTTTTATAACCTAATAATCAAAGCAGCATCTTTGCTTCCTTCAAAAAAAGCTGCTCAAACTTGAATTATCGAAAAAGTCTACAAAGTCAAGTATTCGTTCCTATTCACCTTGATCCCGCGATCCCCCGCGTCGCCGTCCCCCTACGGCGAATCGGGCGGAGCCCGGAAACCTAGCCACCGCCGTGCTAAGGCCGGGGCCGATGGCGGTGGCAGGGGATCTCCTCTCTCGTGCGTCTCCGGGGTGATCTGGGATCTGCGACGCGGCGGATGGCTGTGAATGGCGGCGGGAGGCCGGCCCGTCCTCGGACGGCGACTGCTTGGCGCGGCGGGCGGCCCAGTCACGGGCGCCGGCCAGGGCTGCAGCACAGCGGCTGCGGTCGGCGGCGGCCTGCTTGGCTGTGGTGGCGTGCATGCTGCCTTCAGATCGGCGACGGCGGCATGGAGGGCCTGGTGTCTCGTCAGTGGCACCTCCGATCAGATCTGTTCTGACTGGTGCAGCTGGCGGTGGTGGTCATCTCTTCCGTCAAAGGTGGTCGGCCTGAGGCTAGGTGTTTCGATCTCGGGATCCGTCATCTAGTACCGGCTGCGAGTTGGGAAGACATATTTGCCGGTGAAAACTGAGCCGACGGCGGGCGATGGTGGTGTTCCGTGTCGTTACCTTGATTAAGGCATCGTCATGTGACTACCGTCGACCCACTCGTACTACTCCTGGGGAATCCCTAGGATCTGATCTTCCAGATCAGAAGATGGCGGCATTGTGGTGTCGTTTCTCTCTCGGGAGCATTGTTTGTGGAGGAGCGCTGGAAGATAGAGGCAGGAGGTGGTGCAGCTTCGTCTTGCACAGAGCTTCAGTGGAAATGTCAAGTCATGTCTAGCTGGCCGACAGGTGCTATGCTTTGTTATGCCTGTTCGGCAAGTGCTACGCACGACAGATTTTTCAAAGACTTCAAGCTGTGTCGGCTGGTGGTACTTGGCGGCATGATGCTGAGGTTTACCACGGCGGCGACCGTGACGTGCTCAGCAGTTCGCGCGCAGGGAGGTGATGCCGTTTGGCGTCATGGTGGCGTCGACGATAGCTAAACCGGGCAAGATTGATGCGTCAGTACAACTCTGAAGATAGAGTGGTGGCAGTTGGCGGCGGCGGCCTCTGAGAGCGCGGCGGACCAGTGTGTGCCCCATACCCAGCAAGTGGCTTGGTTGGGGCATCAGGTCTTAGATGTTAGGTTTGACTGCGAGGTCTATTTGGTATTAGGCCCAGACTATCAGCATCCCTGCATCAACTGGATAGGAGTAGCGACAGTTATTGTCTAGACGGTGGCTTCAGACTTACTGTTGTATTTCTTTATAAGGTCTTTGTGAATAATTAATAAAGTGGCTGCAATGCATCGCCCAGATACAGAGGCCAGGGATCCTCCTCCTTTTCTAAAAAAAACTTTGAATTATCTTAGGGGAGCCATGGAGGTGAGTTCATTGTCCTTTCGTTGCATCTAGGCCCATTCATAGTTGCTTCATTAAAACTTGAATTTTTTTACGGGAAAGTTATCAAGCTAAGTATGTATCTTCTTGACTACATTAATTAAAACTAGGGGTTGGGGCGCACCCGTGGCGCGCCTCTTGAGGGGCAGCTGGGCGGTGCCAGCTAGTGGGTGCATCTTTCACATACATTTTTGTTCTGGTTAGCATGTCTGATGTTGCTGTTAATTAAGCAACTGACATTTGAAGCAGAGAATAGGAGTAGAAATTAATAGATATATATAGAAGAGTGCCATTATGGATCAGGTGGATGTAAACCACATGACTGAGAATAGTAGAGTTTACATAGGCAACGACATAGCTTTCGGATATTCAAAAGCATGAGATAGCAGGGTCCAAAAGTAAACCATCGGTTAATCTCGAGCATAATTCAGTGTACTGTGCTAGATTATATTCACACATGAACTACGGTGTCTTCGATGGTGGATCTAGAGGCAGTGCACGGTAAGAACACGGAGCGCTTTGAAGTGACCCTAAAATGGAAAGCATAGATGTCTCCTTCGCGAATGTTGGCACGGCGACAAAACTCAGACCATCTGGTGGTTATAGTGGCCCTCTTGTCGGTTCCTAGCATAATGCGACATTCGATGCGGAGACGGGCATCTGCAAGTCTGACCATGAGTGTGTCATTGTTCGGATCAATGTAGTCCAGCAGGTTGTCTTTGGTATATTGTATCTGAAATTAATGTTACAAGAAAGCATGCGATTTAGATGAATGCAGATTGTTGTGTGATATGGAAGATAAGAGTGTTTTTGTGTACCATGCCGTGGCCTGGCTTAGCAAATGTTTTATTGATTGTGCACATGTAGTACTTGATGTCTGGCTCCTTGTGCCAGAACATAGCAAAGAGAGTGTCTACCTGGTGTTCATAGAGCTTAACCTCATTACCCCTATAATAATGATCTTCAAGCTCTCCGAAATACTGGATCCCACAAGGTGTTCCTACAATCAGTTCAATGTAGGTGAGAAGCAAGTTATGTACCGTTTGCAGGAGCTGTAAGTGTGATTGTTTATTTCGGAAAAGAAATTTAAGCTATATAACAGCGTAGGTGGGGCGTAGACATGAAGTCATATAAGTTAGGTGAAAATTAATTTTCGAAATGAGACAGGTGGAAGTTCTGAAATATATGAGATGATGAAAGCAATTTGTAAAGCCTTACATGTTGAAAGTAAACAGTACAAAAGAAAAGAAACATTGAATAAGCAAAAGTAGAAGAGAGCAATGAGAAGCAAAGGAAATAAATGTTGATCTAGCAGGTGTAGTGAATAGTTGAAGGCAGTCGATAAAGAAGTATGGTGATACATGGTAGATTATGATCCTGTGAGAAATAAGGCATGTGCTCACCGTGGATGATGTACTCTGGATGGTCATTCTCTTCACTCTGTTCATTGTGATACAATATAGCGTTGGAAATATGAAATGTGATTTTTCCCACTGGAAATTGTGAAGCATAAGAATGAAGCTATTTACTTCAGAAAAAGAGTAAAACGGAAAGCGGCAGTGATGAATCTGAAACATATTTTGTCACTTATAAAATTTAGCAGAAAGGTATCGTGCTATGTTGTCTGAAATAGGCATCAAAAGATAAATTTCAGAAATGAGAAACAACAGCAACAACTTAAGAAAAGAAATACTAGTCACGTATAGTAATGTTTCACTGCAGCCTCTAACTAATCGTGAAATGATTCATCATAAACATCGGATCCATGTTGCTCGAGGCGCTCGTGAGCACCGTGTGTATCTGCCAGCGAAATCTGCTGAACATGAACTATCACATTCAATTCCTGGAACATGAGTTCATACTCTTAACTGAATGAAAAGAATAAGAGGTTCTTTGGATTCTGCCGATGCCCGCCCCACCAACCATGGGCTAGCCAAAAAATTGGTGGACATTTCGGCCGCCCCCACCTTGCCAATGATTTGGCGGAGAACTGAACGCAGAGGGCTGACAAGCGGTAGGCGAGCCAATTTATCTGCGCCAATTGAAACAAACGCCCATCGCTTGGTCAACGCTGATTATTTGGTTGGGCAAGTATAGGAACCAATCCAAACAGATCCTAATCTATTATCTATCTATTAATATCTATTAATATATATAAAAAGTAATTGATGGGGTCATTAGAAGAAAGAGAAATATGCTAGAAAATCCCACAAAAATCAGAAACATCTGATCATTAATTTAAAAACCTTTTTTAATTAAAAAATCATGACCCTTAGATCTACGTAAACTGGTGGACCCAAAGAAAATAACATAGCCGTCACATATCAATTAGTCACGTACACTTCCTTTCAAAAAAGAAAAGAAAAACAACCAGGTGCAAATCCCACGTCTCATGCCTTTTATCCAAAAAAGAAAGCAAAAAGAGGAATGCCCTCACGTATTGATCAGGCACGCACACACAATCCTTTCAAAAGAAAAAAAGCACATAGACATCTCACGTCCCACACCCTTAATAATATACAAAAAAAACATCACAATCGATCAAGCATGCGCACGTCCCATGTCGAACACGTACGTATAATGTCTTTTTTTGCGGGTATATTTTTTTGAGATTGATGGGGTCATTACAAAAGGGAGAAATATGTTAGAAAATTCAACAAAAACAGAAACATCTGACCATTGATTTAAAGACCTTTTTTTAATTAAAAATCATGGCCTTTTTCTAATTAAAAATCATGGCCATTAAATCTTCATAACTGGTGGACCCAAAGAAAATAACGTAGCAGTCACATATCAATTAGGCATGTACACTTCCTTTAAAAAAAGAAAAAAACATCACAATCCATCAAGCATGCACACGTCCCATGTCGCACACGTACGTATAATGTCTTTTTTGCGGGTATGTTTTGTGAGTACATACAATGTCCTTAATCCATGAAAGAAAAATAAAATAAAGGTACGCATATGGATGTGTAACTCTAAGCATCTTCATCGTAGAGTCTGTCATTTCATCTCACTTCCCACTAATCTCGCACGTATCATTCATTTCTTCAAGGACACATGTTCGGGGGAGACAAATGGGACACATGCACGTTTCAAGACCGAAGGAGAACATCACATCATAGGCTACGTTAAGCAGATGCAAGCATGGTTTCTTCACGAGAGAATTACAGTCTACTCGTATTTTGTTATTTCCAATGCATATCTTCCACCTTTTTACGACCATATCAGCCCAATCTTTAGGTTATGGTCTAGCATATCATTCTCAGTGCAGACTACCGGGTGACTGGCTGCATAGGCGCATTACATCGTCCTGATGATCCACACTTAATGCTCTTGACACACGATGGTCCATCACAGGACCCTTGCATTGATTTCTGTCGCCATCCCAAAGAATAAATTGATAGAGCACTCAACATGTAGGAATAACATTGACCTCCTTGGTGCATGTTCGACAATACACATATGTACTTGTGCGTAGGCACTTGACTCGAGCTATATATTGATCAAAGGCAAGTTTTACTACACTCACACCAGACCAATAAACTTTGAATTCGGGAATCTAATTCAGAAATACTATTAGTAAACTAGGACTTCAGAAGTTATACATGCGTTAACATTTATTCTTCCATGAAGGGTTGACATTGGATTTTATTATAATAATAATAATAATAATAATAATAATAATAATAATAATAATAATAATAATAATAATAATAATAATAATAATAATGCACAACTAAGAAATGTGTATAGACATACCACATATAAGAAACTCAAACATAAAATATAATGCACAACTAAAAGACACATTGGCCCTCACAAATATGGGGCATCACATTCAGTACAAAAAAAGTTGCTGCAAAATAAATTTATATTTTCATACATGTATACATTATGCGATGAAAACAAATAGTATTATATAGCCACAAAAATAAAAGTATCTTTAATTTCATAAATTACTATTACTGTAACAAATGTAATGCTACTAACTTTGTTTCTCAAAGAAATTATATACGATGGTCAGACACTCTTAGAACAGTTGTTATTAAGCTTTTTTTTCCTTTCACACTTCCCCTCGACTATACATCCGTTACATGTAAATGTTCTGTCATTGTGGCCATAAATGCATTCAAGGCATGGTTATGGTTGTAAACTTTTATCTTATACAACTTCTACACGACAACACGACACTAAATACCACCCTTCTGAAAATCAATTATTTGATTTTCTATCCAGCACATGCACGTGCAACAACATAATAATGATATAAGAATTATACAGCAGGGACAATGACTATTCAAGAAATCAAACTGTAAGGAGTTTACTATTACTTAACTATATAGATCAAATTAGATATTAGTTGTGTAATTATTTTTAAATAGTGCACCCTTCATATATGGCAAAAACATTAAAAATAGTGATTTTGTGGAATATTCACTCCCAAACATCCTATGATAATTAAACCTTTCTCTTTGATCTAACAAAAAAATACATTATATGTTCTCCATCTTAGTTCCTTTATAACAATAAAGCAAAACAATTTGTTGCTGCTGATTCGATTTAGCAGTATGGTATAGCGAAGTATTATAAAATATCAACTAAAATTAATATGTACGAAAATATAAACCGATGCACCTTAGTATAGACGTACAATGCCCTATATTCCAAGAATAAGAAGTGTGGAACTATCCAAATAACTAGCAAAACACCACATACTAGGTATGTCTTGCTCATCTCCTTGCTCCTGATAATAACCATCTTCATACCAGAGAACCTTCGAATTTCTGCTCCTTGCAGATACATCTAAAGCACGTACTTATAAAAAACTGAAAAAATAAATCAGGAACACATAATTACAATTGTCAATAATCTAAAAGAAATACCAGCTCTTTCATACCAAAGAAAATATTATTATTAATGATTAGACGGACTGATAAGCTAACCTCAGGTAATGCTGCGACGTTCTTACTCCTCGACTTCGCATAAATAATATTTAGTCCCGCCTTTAAGACTTTGCCCCCCAAATGTTTTTAACTATTATGGTCATCTTTTTGAAGACCAAAGGGGGTTGATAGGGACTTGCTATTAATTGAATATTTGGGATAATAAAGGAAAGAGCCTTTTCACAAATTACTATCTCTCCTATCTATATCATAAATTTGACGGCCAACATATGCACCAAAGCATACTATAGCAATGTTGATTCACAAAAAAAAAAGATTAATATTGGTCCAACATTGGGCAGGTATTCGTGAAATCTTATATATGTAAATGCAATCACATTTGGTTCAACTATTGTTTAAATAAATACGATCTTATTAATAAACTTTACAACATTCTAGCCCGCGCATCGAGCGGGCCACTTTGCTAGTATACAGGAAAAAAAATATAGTAGTTCTTAGAAGAAGTGTACAACTCTTTAATCTACCACAAGGAGCTCCTACAAAGGAAAAGAATGAAACATAACATCAACCGGTGCTTTAAACATAATACTTCCAGGGAGATATATTATGCAGTTCAATAGAAACTAAAAAAACGAAAAACACGGATTGAATTACCTATGAATCACCGAATACAACATTGATATCTTCAAGGCAGGGCTTCACGTGTTCACACCGCACATACTGTGGTAGCTTATAATATGTTCTAGACCATTCATCTTTGAATGTTTGCACAATCAATTATGCAAAAGATGATCAAATCTGTATGGTCTTCATAACAACTAATTCACACTTAAAAAATGTTTTTACATGTAAGGATTGGAAGCAAATGCAGCTGCTAAGTTATGATATGATCCATTCCCAAAAATTGGGGTGAAATTAGTATCACTATGATGATAATGCTCACAAAGAATCTTTGTCCAGCAGATTAATTTTGTAGCTGCTCAATAGAAAGAAATGGGAAAGGAAAAACTATAATAAAACATTTGAACTACAAAGAAGCAATAAATATTTGTGATGGCGTCAACACCTTATTCGAAAAGAGTTGGTATACACTTTGTTTATCTAAACATATTTAGAAATTCAATCATCCATAGAGGAAGATTAAAATTGGTGTACTTGCAATGAAGCAAAGCAACTTGTGGGAGGCGTCAACGTCGTGTCAGCCAAAAACAGCGTCTCCCTTGAGCGACACTGACAACCTCGGCGCAGCTTATTGAGTTGGATTTCACAAAGGTTGGAGTGGCTGCTTCGCTCATGCTATTGGAAAATGGGGTTCCTACAGAAGAATTGGTGTGTGCGGGACTGCCAACCTACAATTAACCATGATCAGAATAATCCTTTTAACCAAGGGTTGTAATTGAGGACCAAAAGACTCTTATGGTGGGAGTGTTTGCATGCGACATTTGTACTGCAGATCACGAGCATACCTTTGATTTGGTGTTCTGTATATGCATCCGTACACACTGAATGAAATGCAGCGTGACCTCATTGTAATCAGTTATAGGTCTGAAATGGAAAAAATATATCTAGTTAGCATGCTTCAATGCATCACTGGAACATGAACATATTTTTTTTTGCAAAACAATACCTGACTGCAAAAGCAGTAGCACACTTCTTATGCAGCACTCCCTTGAGGCTACCAATGACGGCAACATACATACCATTCCCTAATTAACAAAAAATATCAGAGTGATGATCCTTCAGAGAGGAAGGCGGTAACTTTCCTCAACAAATAAAGATAGTGTATGCATGACAAGCAAAAAAATGAAGGTTACAAGTGATGCATATTGAATAACAGCAATTTTAGAAGAATCTGCAACATCGTTCAACTTGTAAAACATATCAAAATTGACAAAGATGTGAAACTGATACCTATTGCTGAGAGCAGATACTATCAAGTATGATTAGCCACAAAGTTCTTGTCTATATAGTAGAATGATATTACAAATCCTGAACTTATAGTATTACTAATTGTTAATTGATAGCAAAAACTTTGAAATATCATTGACCACAAAGCCCTTGGCTGGAGCAAAATGCAAAAGGCGAACATAAAATTCAGTTTGCCTGAAGAAAGGGACCTCATGAGGCTATCACCTAGCTCTGTCAGAAGGCCGTTGTGCCTAAATGAAGGTGCATCAAGAAATAAATTTCAGAAATAAGAAGCAAAAGCAACAACTTAAGAAAAAGTACATGTTACGTAGAGTAATATTTTCATACAATCTGAGTAGAGAGATGGCAGCCCAGCACCTGAGGCAGGAAAGAGACGGCGGGCAGGCGAGGGCGCAGGGATACAAGCATTACGCGATCTTCATCCCACTCAAGTACGTGATGAAAAACATGGTAAGCAAACAAACATACTGCATTAGATGGATCACAATTATGTAGGGCAGCTTATGTGATCTTTGCATTGAGAACCAAGAGAGAGAGAACCATCTAACTATTTCTATGGGCCCATAGTCCAAAGGAAACTACTCACTTGCGATCCTGATGACCTTAAAGTTGATGGATACGGCCATCGTGAAGAATTACCCCTCCGATAGAGTACAGAAAAAGGTCTTATGGTTGGATTGTCATTAAACAGAGGTATGTGGCGGCGTAAAAATTAGGGCGATAAAATCCTCAAGGGATTCAAAAGTGTATAAGGACAAACGGACCAAAAGGCGGTGGACCGGAGGTCCATGGGGCTCACGTAGCTGCACCATGCGTCCCCGCCACGTGGGCCCCTGGGTGCCCCTGGCCTATGTTGGTTGCCTTCAGATGCTTATTGACTCAAATGTTTGCTTATTTTTTCCTGGATTTGTTAGCCCAATAAATTTGATTTTTGTGAAAATCTTAAAACATCCAAAAAATAGCAATTGGCACTGATTTAATAGGTTAGTCTAGGAAAATAATATAAATTGTGTGTCATGTGTAGTATGATAGACCATCTCCACATAGAACACAATGACAATGTGCACGCCCATCAGCAATGATCTTCAAGGATTTATGTGCAACATGGCGATCAGTAGCTCGTGTGAATTGTAGTGGTGAATATGACCCCTTACGATCTACTACTGCTAAAGTTGTTGGTGGGAATGAGATGGATGTTGATGCAAACAAGTCTGTTGGGTTAGTGCTGACCTGGATGCAAGCAGGAAGAAGGCGTTGGCTGGACTTGGGAACACATCTCCTGCCGCATCTCCTTTGCCTGATTCGAAAAGTCATCTACTATTAACTGCTTCAGGGCAAAGTGTCCCGCCTAGTCCATTGGCAAAATAGGACCCGAAAAGGACTAAGACTAACCCAAACAACAATAAACCAAAAGGTAAGTCATCTTTGGCGGTCTCCTTCGAGGAGCGCCGCCAGGACAAACGAGTCTACTCAGTTGAAACTTCTAGGTTGTGGGACACTCCCGACTAGTTCAAGATATTGCGGCTATGGTACAGTCGTATCCCCCCAATATATTTTTTGTGGCACTTGCCAGTCTAAAAGTAAAATGAGAAGGTAGCAAACTTGGTTGGGATTCAAAGGTTTTAAGGTGTTGACAGTGTTGGTAATAGTGGTGATCTTGCATTATATTATCATGAGTCTCTCACTATTGATCTCCTTTTTTAAAATCAACGATGCATTGATGTCCAAGTTACCTCTCGTCCAGATGTGCCCCCATGGTTTCTCACCTTTGTCTATGGTGGAGTAAGAGTGGAGGACCGCCACATCATGTGGACATTGTTGGAGGATTTATGCTCTAAGTCTGATCTCCCATGGCTTGTGATAGGGACTTCAATGGGTGTATGTGGGATTTCGAACACTTTTCATTGACTCGTAGGCTGGTGGGCCAAATGCAAGCCTATCATGATGTTCTAGAAACTTGTGATCTCTCTCACTTAGGTTTCAGTGGTGTCCCATGCACATATGATAACATGAGAAGTGGCAATGCAAATGTCAGAGTAAGGTTGGATATAGCGGTGGCTGGTCTGGGTTGGCAAAATTAGTTTGATCATGCTTTGGTACACCATTTGACTTCTCCACCGTCCGAGCATGTTGCGCATCTTTTGTAAAGTGAGGTGGTAAATGATCAATCTAAGAAACCGCAGATCAGGCAATATGAAGTTATGTTCGATAGGGAGTCGGTGTTAGAGGAGGTCATCACCCAAGCCCGGGTGTCCGACGGCTTAAATAATTCTTTTGGGTGATGTTCATGCAGCTCTCTACGAGACCATACGCAAACTCCATCACTGGAGTAAGCAGTTTAGTAATGTGGTGAAAGAAATTGAAAAACTAGGACACACCTTGACCATGAGGAGCTTATGTTGATGAATGCTGATAGGATGGAAATAAGAAAATTCACAGATAAATGAATGAGCTGTTGTATAGAGAAGAGGTCATGTGGATGCAGCACTCACGAATTATGTGGCCTAAAGATAGGGAGTGCAACACAAAGTTTTTTCATGCAAAATATGTTTGACGGGCAAGGAAAAACCATATAAAAAACTGGAGGATGTTAACGGTAATGTTTTCACTGAGACGAGGGACATGGAGATGCAACCACTAGTTATTTTGAGGATATTTTTACTGCTGATAGCAGCCTTGATGCTACTCGCATCATTGATCATGTGGATACTATTGTTGGACAGGAAACAAATGATCTCTTGTGTCGTGAGTTCACTAAGAAGGAGATTCTGCATGCACTATTTCAGATTGGTCCTTTGAAGACGCTCAGGCCTGCCCAACATGTTTTTTTCCTAGCGGAACTGGAGCACTCTCAAGGATAGTGTGATCGCATCTGTTAAGGAACTCTTTCGTTCTGGTATTATGCCAACTGAGGTAAATGACACAGTTATTGTGATGATTCCCAAAGTCGAAAACTAGGTAAAAGTTACTGCCTTCCGCCTCATTAGCCTATGTAATGTAATTTACGTAGTTGTTTCAAAGTGCCTTGTCCATAGGCTAAGGTCTTGTTTGTTTGGGCTTTTGCGGCTTAGCTCCTATATAGGGGCTTTTGCTTCGACTTTTGGCTTATGAATCAATATTGTTATATGATGATATAAGCCAGAAGCCAAAGCCAAAGCCAACGCTAAAAAGCACCTATTTAGAAGCTTTTTTGGCTTTTCTGCTAAAGTGGAAAAGCGGCAGAATCGGAAGCAAAAGCCCAAACAAACAGGGCCTAAGACTAGTTCCGGATGATATTATCTCTCCTTCCTAAAGTGCTTTTATACCATGTTGTATGATCATTGATAATGCACAAGTGACTTTTGAGTGCATTCACCATATTAAATAGTAGAAAGATTCCACAAAAAGTGTTTGCGCTTATAAACTTGATGTCTCAAAGGCATATGATCGGGTTGATTGCATTTACCTTAAAGATGATGTAAAAGTTAGGCTTCACTCATCGGTGAGTCGACTGGGTTATGTCTTACGTGACCTCGGTGAGATACTTCTTGTGTGACCTCCTTGAGGCCAGCAAGCGACTCACGTGAAGTTCCATTGTCGACGGCGGCGACCTAGGGCCTCACCGGTGACCTCGCCAGCGACCTTTGACGCGAACAACACCTCGCCCATCTTCTTGAGCCCCAGGCGCATGCAGCTGCACAAGCAGCGGGTATGACGTACGCTGGCGACGAGAAACGCAAGACGATCGAGCTGCATCTCGCCCATATTCTTGAGCCTCCGGTGCAGCAGCTGGCACAACGCCGTGTGCACACAAGGTCCCAGTCCGCAGCACAAATACACCGACAAGCATGAACAGAGCCAAACACGCGAGCTCTCTCTAGCACATCACGACTGTGTACTCTTCTCCCTGGCCATAGCTCCCGCGCACGGCACTTTCCTGCTGCAGTAGCTGGCCACGGTCCTGCAGGTCGTCGCGCTCGCGATGGCCCTCACGCAGAAAGACAACCCGCGGTGCCAGCCTAGCCTGCTGCGGCGGGGCGCCATCGCAGTGTACCTGAGCGACATGGAGCAGCTGCAGTTCCTGCTCAACCCCATGTTCGTGGAGGCGGAGTGGTTCCTCCACGCTGCCCTCGGCCTCGACATCGACTACCTCGACCGCAACCTCTCGGTGGGTGGCCCGGACCCCGCGAGCGCGCGCAGGCCAGCCTCAACTTCCACACCACCGAGATCGCTGCCGAGCCGAATTCAGAAATCGGTTAGAAACCGTTGAGGTGCGTGCATATCAAATGTTCGAGGAAATGCATGAGCCACATTTCTTTTACTCCATTAAATATAAAGGATCGGTTAGAAAAGACTAAAACTTAATGGAGTAAAAATACTCGACTGAGGTTTAGTCGGCTGTTTACTCCTCTCTTTTTTAGGGATTGGCTAGACACACTTTTAGAAGTCTTTTCTTTTTTTAGAAGCCTTTACTACCTATAATAAACCGATATAAGCAGTTAATCGGCCTTTCATGCAGGCCAAGGCCCCAGGATTTTTTTTCCCGAACTTTTTTTTTTGCGGGTGAAAGAAAATTTATTTCTCACACATAAAGTGCCTCGGCATTGTATAAGTCTGGTACCTCATCCGGCCCAGATCCCAACCACACCACCATACGTTTATGAACTCTACCAAAGTTTGCAAGAAAATGACTTACACCGTTCTGTTCTCTACGGATATGAACTAGCTTAACCTCCCTTCCTCCTAGCATCAAACGCCTAACCCGATCAACAAGCAAGGCAAAACGAGATCTATCCCTCGTCGGCGCTAGTATCGCATGTACCGCCACCGTGCAGTTTGTCTCCATCTCAATAGGAAAAGGGGTCCATTGAAGTGCCAAGTTGAGCCCCTCCATGCAGGCCTGCAGTTCGGCTTCCAAAGGATCCAAACACGTCCGGAGTTCTCTGCATGAAGAAAAAATGATGTCGCCCGTGTCGCTCCGGAGGACCATGCCTGCATCAGCCTCTCCGCTGGTGGCATTGTAGGAGCCGTCGACGTTGAGCTTCGCCCACCCCGTCGCCGGTCGAGACCAGCGCAGCACCGTGGTTGGAGCAGGAGTCTCGTGCTGCATGGGCCGGGAATGGCTAACGGCGTCCACCACCTGCTTCCGCTTGATTGGATCCGCATGAGGAGAGTTCCGGATGCCCACCAATGAATCAACGTAGCTGATGAGGAAGTTTTTGGATGCTTCGATTGGTGGTGGCTTCCTGTGGTGCACCATCTCATTTCGAACATACCAGCAGCGCCATAATGTCATCATGAGCTCCATCCTCTCCGTGTCCGGCAGCTCACATAGGGCTTGGGCAAGCCATTCCGTTCCCGTCCGACGGAAGGATGTAACAGCAGGTATTCTCCATTGGTCCGCCATGGCCTGCCAGAGTGCGACTGCCATTGGGCATCTGCAAAAAACATGGTATGTGTCCTCCGGCTCCAAGGCACAGAGAGGGTATTTGTCAGAAACCTCCAGGCCCCGGCGGCGTTTATTCACCCAAGTGGGTAGACAATCTGTGAGCAACCGCCAGGTGAAGATTCGAACCTTAGGAGGAGCAAGGCACCTCCAAATAAAAGCCCAGAAGGCTCGTCGCCCGTCTGGTGCCCTGCTCGCCGCGACTGAAGAGAACCGAAGATGATCCTCAAGAGCAAGTCGATAAGCACTCCTCACGGTGAAGTTCCCGCTGCGTTCTGGCTCCCATGCAAGCATGTCTGGACCCAACCCAGGAAAGGTTTTAATTGTTGCAATCACATCCGCGTCGACCGGCAAAAAAATGCTCCGAACCAAGTCCATATTCCATGCTCCATGGTCATCCAGCAAGTCACATACACGCCGCACCCGGCATCTTCCTTGGGGGGTAGCAGGCCTCCCACTCCCATTCCTGGGGATCCAGCTATCGCGCCATATCCTGATCGCTCGACCATCGCCTATGCGCCAGATCAATCCCTTCTTCAGGAGCTCAAGCCCGTGTTGAATTGCTTGCCAAGTAACTGAGGTCGTTGTTGAGAAAACAGTATCCTCCAAGCTACCAAACGGGTAGTAGCGTGCTTTCAGTAACCGGGCACACAAGCTATAAGGGTTTGTAAGTAGCCTCCAAGCTTGGCATGCTAGAAGAAGTGCCTGATTAAAAAGTCGTAGGTCTCGGAAGCCCAGTCCACCTTGCGCCTTGGGCTTGATTAGATGAATCCATGCCCGCCAGTGCATCTTTCTCTTCCCCTTTTCTACTCCCCAAAAGAAATTATGGATCGTCCGCATAAGATCTTCACAAGTGGCCGCCGGTAGCTTAAAAACGCTCATGATGTAGGTTGGAATAGACTGTGCAATGGATTTAATGAGGACCTCTCTTCCGCTTTGCCCAAGTTGATTGCCATCCCATTCCACCATATGCTTCATATATTTCTGCTGGAGGTTTTGGAACATGCCCTTGGACATGCGCCCGTTATCCCAAACTTTTGGCAGGCACGCATGCATCCAGGAACGTTCGCCAGCCCCTAAAAAGAGTGTGAAGTTTTGGTGGACGGGGCATTGGAGGACTTTATTTCAAATGATTTAAAAATGATATTTCTAAGCTTCAAAAAATCTCAAAAAAAAACTGTGAAAACGTACACATATTTGCAGTGGTGGATCTGTAAAATTTCGTTCAAAAAAACTGTGAAAACGTATACATATTCTGAAGGAAATATGCCCTAGAGGCAATAATAAAGTTATTATTTATTTCCTTATATCATGATAAATGTTTATTATTCATGCTAGAATTGTATTAACCGGAAACATAATACATGTGTGAATTCATAGACAAACAGAGTGTCACTAGTATGCCTCTACTTGACTAGCTCGTTAATCAAAGATGGTTATGTTTCCTAACCATAAACAAGGAGTTGTTATTTGATTAATGGGATCACATCATTAAGTGAATGATCTGATTGACATGACCCATTCCATTAGCTTAGCACCCGATCGTTTAGTATGTTGCTATTGCTTTCTTCATGACTTATACATGTTCCTATGACTATGAGATTATGCATCTCCCGTTTACCGGAGGAACACTTTGTGTGCTACCAAACGTCACAACGTAACTGGGTGATTATAAAGGAGCTCTACAGGTGTCTCCAAAGGTAGATGTTGGGTTGGCATATTTCGAGATTAGGATTTGTCACTCCGATTGTCGGAGAGGTATCTCTGGGCCCTCTCGGTAATGCACATCACATAAGCCTTGCAAGCATTGCAACTAATGAGTTAGTTGCGGGATGATGTATTACAGAACAACTAAAGAGACTTGCCGGTAACGAGATTGAACTAGGTATTGGATACCGACGATCGAATCTCGGGCAAGTAACATACCGATGACAAAGGGAACAACGTATGTTGTTATGCGGTCTGACCGATAAAGATCTTCGTAGAATATGTAGGAGCCAATATGGGCATCCAGGTCCCGCTATTGGTTATTGACCGGAGATGTGTCTCAGTCATGTCTGCATTGTTCTCGAACCGTAGGGTCTGCACACTTAACGTTACGATGACAGTTATTATGAGTTTATGCATTTTGATGTACCGAAGTTAGTTCGGAGTCCCGGATGTGATCACGGACATGACGAGGAGTCTCGAAATGGTCGAGACATAAAGATTGATATATTGGAAGCCTATGTCTGGATATCGGAAGTGTTCCGGGTGAAATCGAGATTTTACCGGAGTATCGGGAGGTTACCGGAACCCCCCGGGAGCTACATGGGCCTTAGTGGGCTTTAATGGAAAAGGAGAAAGGGGCAGCCCAAGGTGGCCGCGCGCCTCCCCCCTCCCCTAGTCCTATTAGGACAAGGAGAGGTGGCCGGCCCCCCTCTCTCTTTCCCCCTCG